>NC_045448.1:69582949-69764272 GCF_002776525.5 Piliocolobus tephrosceles | reverse complement strand
GCCAGTGTCACTGCAAAACTCTGTGAAGTGAAACCGCAAAATAAATCCATGAAATCAGATTCCCTGAGGCTTGCAGGAGGAACCTCTGGTCTCTGCCTGGGTTACGGGAAAGCTGATTTTAAACACTAGCAGTGTCAGCGGGATCTGAACAGGGCACAGAGGGAACAAGGGTGAGTTGATGATGTTCACAAGATGTCCGAGCTTATTGATATTGATATAGCCTCCAGGGAAGGCAGGAAAGAGGCTGCACCTTAGGATCCAGGAACCTGCTCTTTTAGCTGCTTCAGCATTCTCTAGGACTGTGTTTCTCAAATAGTATTTGGCAGAATACTAGTGTCCTTCCAGATGTCAGTATGTTAATAGGTGTTTGGGAGAGTACAGGTAGTGACAGGCCAAGGAAGAGTTCTAGGGTCAAAATAAATTTGAAGAATCACATGCAAATTATCCTATTAATGACTCTGAGAAGTCTCGCAGTAAAGACAGTGATTCAACTTAGTTTAAGGATGTCTTTCTTTTTTTTTTTTTTTTTTTTTTTGAGGAGGGAGAATCTCGCTCTGCCGCCCAGGCTGGAGTGCTGTGGCCGGATCTCAGCTCACTGCAAGCTCCGCCTCCCGGGTTTACGCCATTCTCCTGCCTCAGCCTCCCGAGTAGCTGGGACTACAGGCGCCCGCCACCTCGCCCAGCTAATTTTTTTGTATTTTTTTTAGTAGAGGTGGGGTTTCACCGTGTTAGCCAGGACGGTCTCGATCTCCTGACCTCGTGATCCGCCCGTCTCGGCCTCCCAAAGTGCTGGGATTACAGGCTTGAGCCACCGCGCCCGGCCAAGGATGTCTTTCAAACTCACTGTCTAAATACCTCTTGTTCTGAAGTGCACCTATTCGTACTTGCAGGGTATGATTGCCCTGATACAGTTTGGAAATGCTACCCCTGAGTACTTGTATCATATAAAAAGTCCTCAGGTGGTTTCAATATGTAACCAGTTTGAGAACACAGACCAGGGAATCTTGAAAGGGAGAAACAGATTCACTTAGAGAAGGTACGAATATGAAGAAGCAGCCTTAGAGACAATATGGTTCCAATTTTCTAGTTTTTCACATGGGGGAAATCAAGGTTAAAGGACTGGACTAATCCTTTAACTGGTAGAGGAAGATGGGGCATTGAAACCCAGTTGACTTTAACAGCAACTTGCCTCTTTCCATTTCACTGGCAGGCATAAGCATGGCGGTTGAGGGTTATCAGGCAGCCCACAAAGGATGAGGGAAGCCAGAGATGAGGAAAAAATGGGTGTGTAAGGTGTGTGATGTATCTGTCCCCCGGAGGTGAGGGCAGGTCATGGCAGAGCTCTGTGTGCTAATGAGAAATAATCTTGTCAGCTGTAGCGTGAGGCATGTCCAGATGGGAATGGGTGGAGGCTGGAACACGATCAAGAAAGCACAATCAGTATTAGGCCCAAGATGCCTGCGTCAGAAGTTGCCTGTCTCAGTTGTGTTTTTATTAAACCAAAATCCTTTTGGTGATGTTAGGCCTGGGTTGTCTGGCCCTACAAATTAAATGTTATTCTTAATGGTGTGAAGAGCATTATTTTAATGCTTTATTTTTATTTCCACTTAAGGCATATCAAATTCTTGACTAATTTTTGTCCTTTGCAATTTGTCATTGGAGATGTCCAGTGGGCTTATTTGTTGAACTATCCTTGAAATTCAATTAGGTGAATTAAACACGATCTGTTACATAATTCTTTAAAAGCTGTTCATAAGATACCTACAAGGTCACTGAAAAC
The DNA here is from genome assembly GCF_002776525.5 of Piliocolobus tephrosceles. Taxonomy (NCBI): domain Eukaryota; kingdom Metazoa; phylum Chordata; class Mammalia; order Primates; family Cercopithecidae; genus Piliocolobus; species Piliocolobus tephrosceles. The sequence continues at coordinate 69,762,492 of NC_045448.1, read as the reverse complement.
AAGACAGGGAGAACATAATTTTGTTTATATAGAAAGAAATTCTGAATGCATGGACATGAGCCTCTGCCAATATACTGAAAAAAAAATTGCCATTATTTGAACAGAAATACAGTGATTTGATTTGACCTAAATAGTGTGGTGGTTTAACTAGCTGGATTGCAGACAAATTGCAGCTTTAAAAGCAAGATATTTTTTCTTTTGGATTGTGGTTAAAAGCACTTAATATAAAACTTATTATCTTAATTATTTTTAAGTGTACAGTTTAGTAGTATTACATATATTCACATAATTATGCAACTAATTTCCAGAACTTTATTTCTTTAAATAGAGACACTGTCTCACCATGTTGCCTAGGCTAGTCTCAAACTCCAGGGCTCCCGTGATCCTCCTGCCTCGGCACTTCCACAGTGTTGGGATTATAGGTGTGAGTCACTGTGCCCTGCCCAGAACTTTTTCATTTTGCAAAATATGCTATGATCTTTTCACTTGGGGTTTCTCATATACCATTAACCTCCCAATAAAATAGACATATTTCTAGGATTTTATTTAAGAAACTGATTTAAATGTCCTTTGTTATGTAATATTAGAGACATATAAAATATTGCATATAACGTACATGTAAGTCATGAAATGGAATAATACAAACCCCCATGAAACAACCACTCATTACAGTTCCATGGGTCTGTGGGCTCCTTCTGTATCTAACACTCTTCCCCTAAGAAGACTTAGCTTTTTAGTCTGATTTGGAAAATACACAAATTATAATATGTACTAGGCACTGTACTCTATTTTGGGATTAGTTTCTGTGACTGGTTTCTCCTTGCCATGGGGGAGTTCATGGTACAGATTCTCCTTGATGTATGATGGGACTATGTCCAGATTAAACCCATTGTAAGTTGAACATGTCATAAGTTGAACATGCATTTAATACAGCTAACCTAGTGAACATCATGGCTTAGCCTACCTAGTCAAACTTAAATGTGCTCAGAACAATTATGAGATATTGACTATCTCATAATTTATTGAATACTATTCTGAAAGTGAAAAACAGAATGGTTGTATTGGTACTCGAAGTATGCTTTCTATTGAACGCGCACAGCTTTCATACCATTATAAAGTCGAAAAATTCTAAGTTGAACCACCATAAGTTGGGGACTATCTGTACAGTGAGAGATATATACATAAATACTTGTGATGGAATGAACAAATGCTCTAATAGAGGTGTGAGAAAAATGCCATGGAAACCAAGTGGGATAGCGGCTGATCCTCCTCAGGTGAGGAAAAGGTGCGCAGGATGCTACTGAAATGGAGTGAACAGCGAGCTGGACTTTGAAGGAAGAATTGTTTATAGAGGAGATAAAGAAGGTGAAACTATTTCAACAAGAGGAAATAATATGAGCAAAAAGATCATGATAAGGAAGTACCTGGTAGGTTTAAGGAGCCCCAAAGAGTAGAGTGTGCCCACAGCTGATCCTCCATCCACTTGGCTGCTAATGAACTTTGAGATACACTGAACAGCAGCTTTGAGCCAGGCACTGTATTATGCTCTGGGGACCTACAGCCTTGGCTTCCAACAGCTTCATCAGGCAGCCCACAAAGGATGAGGGAAGCCAGAGATGAGAAAAAAATGGGTGTGTAAGGTGTGGAAGGCAGACAAGCAAACAGGCAATTTTCACAGCATGATCAGTGCTATGAAAGAAGCAGGCACGGGTGCCAAGGGAGACTATGCACAGGAGGGGAAGGTAAGAAGTGAGGCTGGAGAAGTGGGGCCAGGATGGAAAAGCCCTACCATGCCACACCAAGGAACGGGAACTCTGTTTTACAGCTGCTGAACACTCAAGAGGATTCTAGGCAGGGTAGTGAGTAGGCTCATCACCTGGCTGCCTTTTTTAAAAATGAAAAGTCTCTCTAACGAAGGTGAGAAAGACTAAAAGAGCAGTTAGGAAATTGCTGAAATAATTCAGGTGGGAGATGTGGAATCCTAGAGTAAGACAATGGTATTCATTCTTTCATTCCACAAGTATTTCTTAAGCAACTACTGAGTGACAGGCACCGTGACTGTGCTGGGGTAGAGGGTGTGGACAGATGTGAGATAAGATGAGGTGTGGGAAAGGATGTGCTGTAGGCAGCTCCAAAGTGAGATAAGACAAGGAGCGGCCAAAGAAGACATCAACGGTTGCTCTGCAGTCCCTAGTTTGGGCAGCCTGGAGGACAATGGCACATCTACTGATGAAAAGCAGGTTTAGGGGGTAATGTGAAGAGTTTAGCGGGGGGTATGTGGAGGGTGAGATGCCTGCATTTGAGATGTCCATTGGTCCCTTTAATGTGGGCTGGTCCTCTGGAGCCAAGGCCAGTGATGGGTAAACACATTAAGTAGTTGAAGTTGTGGGAGCTGGTGACATTGACTAGGGACAAGGTGTTAGAGAAGAGGGTGGAAGGCAACCCTGGAGAACAATTGGCAAACAGAGGAAAGAGAACCCATGAGGGAGACAGGGAGAAACTGCACAGAGACATAGGAGAAGAGCCAAGAGACACCAGTGGAGGAGGCAGTTTAAAGGAGAGGGAGGTCGACAGTGCCTACTGCTGAAAGAGGTAAAGAAGAATGAGAAATGAATGGAGACCAGTGGCTGGGAAATTCCGTTTTGCAAGTGAAGGGTTGGAGAAATAATGGCAATGGTGCTCAGGGTGCAGTGGGAGGAAGAGGGAATGACAGGAATTGTGGACAGTGGATGCTCTGCAAAGGAGTGTGTGGGCGAAAGGAAGGGGAGGGAGAAGAGAGTAGCATGAAGGAGAAATAAGGCATGAGATTAACATGGGTTGGATCTGTGTTGCCACGCAAATCTCACATCCAGTTGTAATCCCCAATGTTGGAAGACAGGCCTAATGGGAGGTGATTGGCTGATTGCAGCCATCAGTCATCACCTGATCCATCAGGTGATTGGATCATGGGGGTGGGTTTCTCATGAATGACTTAGCACCATCCCTTTGGTGCTGTTCTTGTGATAGTGTGTGAGTTTTCCTGAGATCTGGTTATTGAAAAGTGTGTAGCACCTCCCACCTCGTTCTTCTCTTCCTCCTGCTCCCACCATGTGAGATGCCTCGCTTCCCCTTTGCGGTCAGCCGTGACTGGAACCTTCCTGAGGCCTCCCCAGAGGCAGAAGCCACTATGCTTCCTGTACAGCCTGCAGAACTGAGCCAATTGAACCTCTTTTCTTTATAAATTACCCAATCTCAGATATATATATGTCTTTGTAGCAGTATGAGGACAGACTAACACAGATACATTTTTTAAAGGATAAAGGTGGCTGGCATATGTTTGTAGGCAGAGGGAGGAAGCCAGTGGAAAGGAAAGGATGCTGTCTTTTCCTCCAGCATGAGATGCAGCTTTGCTAGTAGGTTGAGGGGCATTCCCCACCCTTGCCGAGTGAGAAAGGAAGAAATGAAGAACACCAGTGGAAAGGGAGGGAGAGGGATGCTGGAGGAGGATGCACATATGAGGGTGCTGGAGTGCAAGGATTTCTCACAGCACAGCTTCCGTTTTCTCATGGAGATAGAACAGCAGGTTGTCTACTGAATATGAGAGGGCCAGAGATAGTACAGGGAACTCCAGGGAAATGGTTGCAGTTTGGGAGGAGCTCTTATCTGTAGAGGTAAGTTAGCAGTTTGCTAAAGTATGAGTGCTGAAGCCCTCATAAATGTGCAGTGGCCCCGTCAGCAAGCAGGGCTGCTCTCTTCTGAGGTGACTGGTATCTTGGGAGCGGGAGAGGAGAACACATACCACTGGGAAGGTGTAGGTATAGGGACAGACGGGAGATTGGGAATTGGGTTGTTTATCAGAGTGTCAACATGGGGTCAGGAAACCAAGAGCCCCGACAGGGATTTCTTCTATACTCCAGATTTCTCATTCAGGGGAGCCAGTCGCCATTACTAACCAGAATCCTCCAGTGTCTTACTACCTGCTGAAATTTAGGCAGGATATGATGGCCTTTCTCTGTGTACATAAATTTACCCCCTAGCTGGGCTGCAGGCTCCCATCAGGGCATTGGCTCTTGGCTGGGGTAAGGGTAGACTCTCAGGGATACCTGCATTTTCTACAACTTTTTAGTGCCGTAATGTCATTGATTCATTGATGGCATCTTCCCCCTACACATTCAAGCCATTCGTAACATTTACTCTTCTAACACATTGCAATTTTTTAAAAAAATGATCCTTTTCTGTTTTAGATTTCCTAATTGTCCTCTTTTTAAAGTTCAATTTTGAGATTTCAGTAATATTGGACCAAACTTATGAGTAGATGGAGTGGACATGGCGTGACTTGAAGGGTTCTGGAAATGTCCCTCGTGGAACTGAGGCAGGGCTTTATTGTTATTATTATTTGGTAAAATATTAACCCCTTGAATTACCTATTTGAAAAGGTAAATAAGCCCAGTGTGCACAGTCCAATTCCACTCTCCCCTTCAAGGTGGGTATTCTTTGCCAATAAATAGGAATCTTAAAAGCCAGAGGTCAGCCTGGGGATACTGAGGAACAAGCTGGGAAACACTAAAGGTTTTGATTCAAGATGTGGTCAGTCATCTCTCTTCCCATCAGTCATTACTGGTAGATTACATCTGGCAGGCTGGCAACAAGTTAATTCAGGTTCCATTTGGCTGGACATTAGAAGCCCAAATTGGGGAGTGGGGTCCTTAGGGAAAGGCCAAGTGCAGTGGGTAGGCATCATCTGTCACCCTCACCCATCAGGTTTCTTCTTCCAGACAGGACCAGCAGGAAGCAGGAGGATGCTGAACAGAGCCAGGCCTGAGAGTAACCCCTGTGCCTGGTCTGCTTGTCCTGGCCAGTACATCTAAAGCTGCTCTTCGTAGTTAGTAACTGGGCCTGCCCTCTTACCCAGCCACCCTGCAGGACTTCATCCCCCACCCCTTCACATACCCGGCCACTGGGGCTTAAAGCGTGGCTCAGCGGGGGTGGGAGCCTTGCAGGTTGTTAAATATTTTGAGTATCACTCCTAAAGAAAAGATTGCAGCGGGAAGGAGGAGGCACACGGCAGACATATACCCCACGTTTTTTAGGTCTTTTCTGCTTTCTGGCTTTTGCTCCAGCATTGAGATGCGGCTTTGCTAGTAGGTTGAGGGGCATTCCCCACCCTTGGGGTAGACGCAGGAAGAGTGACAGAGGAAGGTTTGAGGACCATTGTTTACAAGAATGCCCTCTATTCATCTGGGGACTGTGGTGAGGGGTGCTGTATCTTAGGGGAGAGAAACTTCCCCGTGTCCTCTGAATGAAACTCTGATGGGAGGCCCACGTTTGCCTTCATTCCTGAGTATACTGTTTAGGAAACACATGGCCTTATCCTGCCCTGCTCCGGAGCATCACCCCTCATCAAGAAAGCAAGTGATCAGCAAGTAGTTTTAGGGGTCAGACCAAGCACTGGAGCCCAAGCCAGCTTTCTGAAAGAGGGAGAGGAGGCAGCTTAAATAGACATCCTAAACAGGAAAAATGAATCTCTAAGATCAACCCTCATAAAGAAATCCTTTAAGACTTACCAAGTCAGACCACATTAAGACATTTTGGCTGCCTTCCAAAGCAGCAGGGACTTAACCAGATAAATTCATTGAAAAATATTTTGAATATTGCAAAACTCAATTTGGCCTTGGGTGACACTGCTTCCAATAACAAAAGGTTTATTTTGAAAACATTTCCCAAGAATAGAAACTGAATGCCACACAGTATCATAATAGATTCCTATTACGGTAAAATACTTCTAAATAATAACAATCTGTAGCACTTACTGTGTGTTAGGTGCTTTCTAAGCACATATATATATGTTCCTTTATAGTCTTCACCATCTAACCATGAGGTGGGAGCTCTTATTGTCCTCATTATACCAATAAGGAAACTGAGAGAGAGGTGAAGAAACTTGGTTAGGGTCACACAGCTGGTATTCGGTGGAGTACTGCTTGGCTGTTCTAATGGTCCTAGCTGTCCTCACCCAGAGGTAACTGTTTGTAAACAATCAAAGGGACTATAATAGTGTTCACTGCCTGCTGCTACCAGGCCTGCCCACCTCTTCTTTAAGAACCCACTGTAAGGTTTTTCTTTTCTTTTTCTGGACTTGAAAATGTGCTTGTTTTTGAATCTCCATAGAAAGGACTCGGGCTGACTCATTAGGATTTTTTACCCTCAGAATAAAATGGTTATGTAGCCTTAAGTGTTTAAAACAATATTTAACTCTTGGAGCTGCTCTGGTAAGAATCTGTTTAAAATCTCAGTGAAATCCAGCCCAGCCTGGAGGGTACTAATTAACCCAAGACTTACGCCTGTGCTGGGTCTCTCCTTCCACACTTGTCTGCTGCAATTCAACCCTTTCCAGAAGTCCCTGCCACATGGTCCACATCTTGGTTGAGCCTCTCATCTCATGCATTTGCCACCTCTTTAACATGTCATCCGAAGCCATTTCCCCTTGCTTTTCAAGCCCAGTGCTCTGTCTGTGGCCTTGGTTCAGTTCAGCTGTACACACAGATGTGAACTCCCTCACACTGTGTGCTAAATGCTGAAGTTTCAGAGGGAAAATGAAGATGAGTCCTGGAGAGGCTCACTGTCTATTATACCCTGCGGCTCTTCCATGGAAGAACTAAAATACAGGAAATGAAGATGCCATGGCAGTGGAACAGTGGCCACTTCACACTCACGGACTCCACAGCACACATGGATTCACAGAAAGGCATGGCACAGGCTAAAAATAGACATGTCACAGGGAATGTTTTTTTTTCTTTATTAGGCTGTTACTTTGTTTGGACTTTTCCCAGTCTAAGAGCCAGGGAACAGAAATTGACAGCCAGACATTTACCATTTGGGATTATCGTCAGGGTGGATTATTCCAGGCCCTAAGTTATTTTGGAGAGACATTGTCGTGTGGTGACTCCATATGACAATGATAAGGAGGAGGCAGGTTTTTATTGATCTTGTAGCCAAAGCGCTTAGCCCAGTGCTGGACACACAGTAGGTATGTCCTACAAAAGTTGCTAAAACCAATGAAATAAAGGTAAGTGCCATTCGTTATTGTTGAAAATAAAGAGGTCAGGCCAGAGACACTTTCTCAGATAGACTAGTTACTAAGATCAGGGAGGCCTTAGAAGAGTATAGCTTGGGCAACTCAACAAATGTGTGTGTGTATGTGTGTGTACCGTACATACAGAGGCATAAATGTTCATTACATGTCAAATAACACTCATCATTTATGGTGTCCTGTGGCTCTTTCTTAAGCACCAAAACTAGAGTGGTCACTCCAGTTGCCCCACCCAAGGGGTATGGCCATTGGCAATCTCATGCCCTAACTCATACTGACTGCTGATGACTCATGGTTCCATTGATCAATGTCAGTTCACATCAATTTTGTATAAATTGTATTAAAAAACACAAGATTTGTCTCCCATCTTTAGTTTTTTAAAAATCCCTTTCTCTCTACTCATGGTCCGTGAACTTTATGTCACCCTTCGCCTTCCATGGCCTGAAGTTTGGGGCACTTACCACGGTGCAGCAGAGGGGCCAGAACCACCAGAGGAGAGCCAGGGCTAGGAGCAGGAACAGGATCAGCAGGGCGATGGCCAGGATGGAGCCGTCAGACTGTGGGGGCCAAGAGAGAGGCGGTCAGCAGCGGGATGGGACCATGTGTGGTCTTCCCTCCCCAAACTCCCATCATCGATATGCAGATTTAAGGCTCAGAGAGCAGCACAATTTGCCAAGCAAATGGTTGAAACTCCGCCCATCATTCTGGGACTCATGGCCCTGCAACACACTCTGTTTAGCCAATTTTCAAGGGAAATGAAATTATCTTTTCAGAGAGGCCTTGTTCTTCTCTTTGAGGAACATTCTGAAGGACTAACTTTATAAGAGACAGAGCAGGCATGAACATGGACTCCCACTGCTCATCTGGCCCTGGAACACTATCCCCTGCCCGGTGACAGCCTCCTCACTGGGTCTGATGTCCCAGTCTCTGCCTGGGCTGACTCAGGACCGTTGTACTCTGAATTCAGCCTGCTCCCCCGAACCCATTCACATAAGTGCATGTAACAGATTCATAAAGCTGTCGATGGAAAGTCTATAGCCTGCTGATGGGATGGGAAAAGCCTTGTAGTGTCTGTGAATCCAGGGGTTAGGGGCAGAGCAACTGCTGCTGAACCTGGGAGGTAAGGGGCTACAGTCAGATCAAGTGGCTATGTGGGAATGAGGGAGGGAGGAAGGCATCCAAGACCAGTTTTATCCACCTCAAAATGTGGCGAGGCCAGTCTTAGACACAGTTTCTGTGGACTGAGATGGCTTTTAGCAAACAGAGGCCCCACTTGGTATCAACATTCTGAGTTGCTGGTTCAAGGAAGCCGCTTGGGAACACGGGTCTAAGTCCCCTCCACCCTGCCTCCCTACAGCTACTGGCAGTGCAAATCAGCAAAACTTTCTAGGAGACAGGGGGCAAATTGTGATAGGTATCAAAAGCTTCCTTCTGCATAGAAGTGGCTATTCCATTTTTAGAAAATAATCAGATATGTTTGTACAGATAATAACAATGAAAACATAAATGGTTAGCAATTAGGGAAAGTTAAATAATGCATTGCAGAATTACCATGCAATCGGTTACTATGTAGACATTATATTGTCAAATAATTATTTATTCATATTTTTTGTGACAGGGTCTCACTCTGTCACTTGGGTTGGAGTGTAGTGGTGTGATCATAGCTCACTGCAGCCTTGAACTCCCGGGCTCAAGGGATCCACCCATCTCAGCCTCCTGAGTAGCTGAGACTGCAGGTGCACGTGACCATGCCGGGCTAATTATTTTTTTTGTTTTTTGTAGAGATGGAGTCTCACTTTGTTGTCCAGGCTTTTCTTGAACTCCTGGGCTCATGTGATTCTTCTGCCTTGGCATCCCCCTGTGCTGGGTCTATAGGTGTGAGCTATTGTGCCCAGCCACATTGTCAAATAATATTTAAATGATATTTAAATAAGATGACAAAACACTCCTGGTATAATGAGTAGATTTATGTATATGTATGTTGAAAGTGAGAGAGACAGAAAGACTGTCTGATATTTACTAGCTTTTAAAATTTGTATTTACTAAATTATTAATAGTAATTTTACTGGTAGTGGGTTTACGGTAATTTTCCTTTTAAAATCTAGTTTCTTTGATAAAGAAAGAATCTAGTTTCTTTGATAAAGAAAGAATCTAGTTTCTTTGATAAAGAATCTAGTTTCTTTCATAAAGAACTTTTACTAAAGAAAACTTCAGTAGTTTATTTTCTCATTATGGGGGGCTTCTCATTTGGTGTTAGAGCTCACTGGGCCCAGGGATTCTTATCCAGGGGCAGGGGATCTATGGGGTACCCACATGGGCTCAGTGGATAGACACTGTGACCCTCCTGAAATGATACCTGGGATGTTTAGTGCAAGTGTCTTCAGGGGAGACCATTCACAGCACTATCAGATTCTCAAAGCTGCTCCCTCTCCTCCATTACAGTGAAGGGAGGCTGGGTGGTCTGTCCAGGGTAACGCAGCAGGTGAATAGCAGAGCTGGGACGTGGCTCGCTCCCACTGTGAGTGCTCAGCAGGGGCTTCTGGAAGCTGTTTAAAGGCAGCTCTTTCTTGTTGAAACTCCCTGGAATGTCTTTGACCAAAAAGCCAGGGAACTAAACACCTCTGGTCCCTAGCCAGGGCTTGGGAATGCCAGACTGCCCCCAGGGGAGCTGCAGCCGCACACAGGCAGGTGCAGGGCTGGGCAGCCCAGGGGTAGCTGGGGGAGGGAAGAGAGCGCAGGGGCCAGACGATGGACAAGCCATGGCAGAGGGGATGCTCTGGGCTACAACATTTATACACGGGTGATGGCAGAGAGCGATGGGCTCAGTAGTGACAGAATGAAATTACGTGTGTTTTCCAAACTTAGGGCTGGCCAAGGACAACCCTCTTAATCTCTCAGTCTCTACAGCCCACATTCATAACAGGAAGATAATAAACCTCACTTGCCTCACTGCACTGACATGGGGATAAAATGATGTAAGCTATCTTATCAAACACTGAGCTGGAACTCACGGTCCCTTTAGTTCTCCAGGGTAAAAAACATGGTGAGCATTTCAGATCATAAATCTATCTGCATCTGGAATAAGAAGTGGTTCTGGTCAGTGAGAGGCTCACAAAACAGCAGTACTTCAATAAAGTCTACAGACTACGTTTATTCACATTATACACAATTTCCCCTCTCCCTGGTTTTATTTTTTCACTTTAGGTGGATGAACTAAAGCAGAAGGGCTGATATATTTTGGGGGAATTTTTTCACTTCCTTCTAGAAGAAGGTTTTCCATGAAGTAGTGAGAGTGAAGGACTTGGTGCAGAATAGGAGAGAGGAGGCTTCCACATTGGGAGATTTCCTGGCTTTGGATAAAGTGATGACTGGCTTTTCTCCAGCCAAGCTTGGTGCCCCTAACGAGGAGCAAACCATCGCCCTAATGAGGCCCAGTTCCTTTGGCTGTGGTGGAGGAAGACAGCGGGGGGCTCAGGAAGGGGAGAGGTGCAGAAAAGGGGTTCCTGGTGGGTGGAAATGCATGGGGCAGACACTCCTTGAGGAACTTTATCCTCCTCTGGAGACAGCTCTGGGATAAAGCCCCCAAACGTACTATCTGTTTTTTTTTTTTTTGTTTTTTTGTTTTGAGACGGAGTCTGGTACTGTCGCCCAGGCTGGAGTGCAGTGGTGCGATCTCGGCTCACTGCAAGCTCCGCCTCCCAGGTTCACGCCATTCTCCTGCTTCAGCCTCCCGAGTAGCTGGGACTACAGGCGACCGCCACCATGCCCGGCTAATTTTTTTGTATTTTTAGTAGAGAAGAGGTTTCACCATTTTAGCCAGGATGGTCTTGATCTCCTGACCTTGTGATCTGCCCGTCTCAGCCTCCCAAAGTGCTGGGATTACAGGAGTGAGCCACCGCGCCCAGCCATGTACTGTCCGTTTTTTGAGATCTTCCAGAAACCACTGGATATCCAGTTCAAAAGAAGGAAAGGCATGACTTTTTGATAAACTTAGAGCTAAAGCTGACGTTTTAGAAGGAGATAACATGTACATGCAACCTCAGAGGTTCATTCATTTATTCATTCAGCAAACATTTATTGAGGGTCTATGCTTTCCCCATTAAGCAGAACCAGGAAATACAGGATTGATTGGCTAGTTAAGATGCTCGTGTTCCACTGGCTAATGGGGCCAGGGCATTCATATAAACAATTAACCACAGGCAGTGTTCTACGCATTACTCAAGAGCTGTACATCCTGTACTTTTTGTGTCAGGTAGTGAACAAAATAGGCAGTCTTTATTTTTAAAGAGCTTACATTTTGGTTGAATAAGAATAATGACAACGATGATAATAACATTGTTGCTAGCACAGTGAACATTCACTGAGCATTTACTATGTGACAAGCAGGGTTTACGAACTAACATGCTTTCCTTATGCTAACTCATTTAATTCTCATTAACAATCTTGTGAATTCAATAATATTGTCTTTCTCATCTCACTAAAAATACCAAGGCAGGGAGAGATGGAGAAACTTGCTGATGGCCACGTGGAGAAGCCAAAATTTAAACGTGGGCAGTTTGGTTCCATAGCTCACAGCAGACTAGCCGGCTATTGTTCTTAGCAAGTAGCCAAGTACTGAAGAGCCGAGTGTCTGGGAACTAGCACTTCACTGAGGAGGTGACACTCCGCAGAGCAGGGCCAAGGAGGTGTCAGCATTCCTGCACAAAAAGGCAAGCACAAATGCCTGGGGTGGGGCAGGGGTAGTGGAGGTCCTCATGCTGGGAGTACAGCATGAGTGCGGGTGGAAAGGAGGTGGGGTCCCCACTGTGGGAGGACACACAAGCCAGGCTGAGGAGTGTGGCTTCCATCCTGAGCCCAGGGGAACCCTTAGTGGCTTTAACCCGGTGACACTGGGGCATCGTGATCAGATTTGCTTCTTGGAAAGCAAATGCTGTGGACACTGGAGAGTATGGACTGGAGGAGGGAAAGATTCAAATAGCAGGCCCAGGTGTAGGACAGCTGCAATTCTGCCCAATTCTTCTGGGCAGTGTCATTTCCCGAGGTCACTCTTGAAACGCTTGGATTTTGACGACTGTGTTCAGTGCTAACTTACTTAACAACAGCTAACCACTGTGCTCAGTGCTATCTATGCATTCTCTCATTTAATTCAGTGAGCCTCAGTAAAACAGCCTTGTAGGAACCATTACCCCCTTTTGCAGATGAGGAAAACTGAGACTCAGGGAAGATATGTAACTCACTCAAGACCTCCACATACCACCTATGGACATACTTATTTTTATATGTTCACAATGTTAATGTTACAAAACTGGGATTTGAATCCATGTGGTCTAATTTTAGAACCTTGACACCCCCTCCCACACTTAACTATTACACTATAACTTCAGATTTATAACAATTTAGTTAAGAAATATCTGTACTTTAAAGACTAAACTTTAAGCAGATGCAACAGAAGTTGAGACCATGTTTACAGTTGCTCCTTCCGCTTTGATAGAAGCAGTTCATTCATATGACCCAGCGTGGATATGCACACAGCATGGGTGAATGTGGACTTCAGAGGAAAGTCAGAGAGGGAGGGGGACCATGGTAGAGGCTGCCTTCCCTTCAGATTCTTGGCTTGGAGTTTTAATCAATTACCTTGTGAAGAGGGACTGACAGCTAATGTAAGAAAGGCTCTAGTTACCTATTGAATGTACATCAATATTAGAATAGAAATAGATGCACAGCTGCATTGTTTAGTAAATAGTATTTGCTTCATTCGCAAAATAGTTCGGTTATGCTAAACCAGTCCTTTTCCATCTTTACGATGTTCCAAGATGAAGACACCCGGGTGCTAAGGAGCAGGCTCTGCCAGTGGCTGGGAGGCACATGGAGTGCAGCAGAGCTCACACGGCATAGCCTGACCCCACACAGCCTGGCTCCGCTCTGCACTGTTTTACTCTGGGGCAGACTGCCTTGACTACTTGGGCTCTGGCCTCCATGCTGCCCTCTTGTGCCCCGGTTCACTGTCCGTTGGCATACTCTGTGCTAACCGCCACCTGCTCCCAAGATCTCCTTCCTGGATTGGACCCCAGGAGGGTTGGGACCACTGCTCACAGCCTAACTCAGGACTGGTGTGAGCTTGGTCTCTGTTCTCCCTCTTCACCAGGGAAAGGGTGGCCAGGACAGGTGAGACCTTAGGGCCGCATAGACACCACTCTGGAACTAAGTGAGACCATCTGGGCCAGAGGTCCCCCTTGCGGAGTTGTGCCTGCCCAGGCCTCATCTCAGATGAGGGCTGGCAGGGCGCAAGGCAGCTCTGAGAACGGGTGCTCCCCGACCCACACGTTCAGATCCATTCTCCGTGATCCATCTGAGAGTCCGCATTGGGCAGGGGGAGTCTGGAGTGGGGACCTGCATGGACCTGACTTTATGACACAGATGAGAGCGGAAGCTGACCTGTCCAGCCCAGCAGATTCTCAGTGTTTGCTGCCCTTGGCAGTGCCACCTTCCCTTACCAGGCAGCCCCTGCATGTAGTTCACCACAAACGATTCCAGAGGGGGAGAAACAGCAAACAGCCACACATGGAGTCTTACCAATGTTATTTTCTCAACAGCCTAAGTATCAACACAAGTCCAATTCTTATTTTATGAAAAAAAAATGGAAATAAATTTTAAAAAATCAACATGGCTTTTAATTTTAACAATTTTAACAGCAAGTGGTGGGGGGAGTTCTCAGATGAGCAACTGGAGCTGGAAGCACTTCTGTGGTCAAGCAGGCAGCCCATGGGGGTGCACCTTCCTGTTGGGGGATCATCCTTTTTTTCTTCAATGGAATATTTTTAAGCCTCGTCAAATGTTCACACAGAGGCCCACTATTAAGGAGGCAGACAGGCGATATTAAATAGGAAGGCAGGACAAGCTCAGTCCCGCTCCTTCCTTTGGGCATGTGTCATTAGAGATGACATTCTCTGAAGGCTGCCCGGCTTGAATGGCCAAATCCCTGCATCATGGCTTTCTTTAATTCCCTCTACTCCCAACTCACAAAATGAGGACCTCTCTTTTAAGACGAGAAGGTATTGTTCTCAAAGGTATACGTTTGGAACTTCAATAATGAAAGCATCTCTTGCTTGGCAGGTGGAATGTAGGCAATTTTGGATTTTTAATGCATGGCATGGGGTGGGAGTGAAATATCTTGCCAGGGCTTGTTTGCTGTATAATGGGAGAGAACCAGGCTTCTGGATGGTACAGCAGCAAACACTGCTGCTCCTTTCTGTTTTGTTTTGTGGGAAACGGAGGAGGATAGAATGGAGAGGGATTAGTGGGAGACTGGGGAAAGTTCAACATAAAGAAACTGTGAAATCCTCCAGCTCAAAGTTGGGCCTGCACCAGGATTCTGCCTGATGCCCACCGCGTGGGGTGACTGTGGAGCTGATGAAGTGCCTCCAGTGAGGCCTTGAAAACTGTGTTGGTTAAGGAGGGAATGTTTCCTGCCCCTCCTAATGTTTCTTTCCATGTTGGGGCACTCAGTGTGTGTAACTCCAGGCCTGTCTCTGCCCTGCACTCATTCAGTAAATAAGCAAAGTGTAAACGGATCATGTTTGGCTCCTCTCTCCCCGTTTTTGGGAGTGTGCTGCTTGGAGGGAGCAGGCGATATTCTCTGCTATTCCATGCAAGCAGGTGTTGTGGGGCTTGATGCAATTTTGTGGAGGCTCTTTAAGAAAGAGAACATAAAAATACAAATGCAAAATTATAAGGGCCGCTCCCCTGGCCTTAGAAGGGCCTAGCAGGGACCCATACAAGTAAGGGTCCCTAAAGCTTAAGTGAATCAGGCCCCATAACTCTGCCTCTGGCTGTGCACCTTCCCTGGACAGGCCCCCTGCCTGCAATCAGACTGGTAAATCTATTTAGCTCTGGGCTTCAGTTTCCAGCCTGTTTGCTGCCACACTCAGCCAAAATCTCCAACTCACAGTAATGCTGTGCTGAGGTTTTCATGTATCATTTTTTGGCCTCATTTTTCAGTTTATTCACAATCAAGGCAGGAAAGAGGCACGCGTTATTGCCCTCACGACAGTGACCCCAATATCTCCTATTTTAACTAACCCCAGGATAGGTCCAGGTAACTAAAACAATTATATTTCTACAACAACAGTATGGTCAATTTCTGAAGGAAGAGGTTATCAGAAGCCTCTCTGGTGGCTGGTGGGTTTGCTGTAGTTCTACAGTCTTTGCTAGGTTGTGCAGATTCTGAGTAGCAACACTGTATCACTGAAGCCACTGAAGATACTTGGATGCTTTCCCACGGTTAGACTATCTTGTAAACATTTAACATGAAACAATGAATTAGTAGGTTGATTCTGCCACATTGAAGAGATATTAGCCAATCTCTGCCAGAAATATGACAGGAAAATAGCTGAGGACCCATTAGAGCTTCTTGAGAGCCGGCAAAGGTCTTTCTCTGGATTCTCCCCTCCACGGGGCACCTGGGGATGCAGCTGATGATGAGAGGCTCCCCAGAGGCCTGCCCTCCACTCCCTCTCCCCCTTTCTCTGGCACAGAGTGAGGGTGCCTACGAAGCACTTTAGAGTGCCTTCAAGGGAAAGAGACCCTTTAGCGGGGGCAGCTCTGTTCCACTAACCTTGTGACAATGGCAATCTGCTTGTTCTAATTACAAAGACAAGCCTGGTGAGATGGAAACAGCAGAGATCAAGGAACTATGTCTGCTTCACTCTGCTCCAAGGGGAGACCCTGAGGGCAGAGTGAGAGGCGCATCAGCCACTGGGCAGAGGGAGGCTGGAGGCTGGAGGCCTCTGCACACCTGCCGCTGTCCCTCTGTGAGCACCAGGAAGGGGTTCACAGGACTGGCACCTCGGAGGCATCACATTCCAGTATTCTGAGTGGAATTTAGAACCATCCCAAGCAGCTGGTCTGAGCTGTTTCCTGCCCAGACAAAACTGGCAAAGCACGGGCAAGTTTTATTTTGAAAGATGAAATTTAAGCCATTCTATTACTGCTGAGCAGTTCTAGATGGGCAAGCCTAAAGATCAAAATTCTCTCTCTTCCAGAGCTTATATATTCTGTTATTTCTGATAGGCACCTTAGGGATGATCTAACTCATCCACCCACTCTGCCCTGCATGTTTTTGAAATTCTATTCCTCTGGCATCTGTGACTCTCCCGGTCTCCCTCTTATCTCTGACCATTCCTTTCCACTTCCCTCATGGGCTTCTTCTTGTACTTAACCCTTTAAATGTCAGCATGCCCTAGGAAGTCATCTTTTTTCTCCTCTTTATAAATTGTGGAGCTATATACACCATTTTGTTATTTTTAAATGTACAATTCAGTGGCATTAAGTACATTTATGATATTGTGCGACTGATGGATCCATTCTTGTCCATGGCTGGTTTTCTTTCTAAAACTCTCCATGGGTTGTCTCATTTGCTCCCATAGTTTAAACTCTCATCTAGATAGGGATGACTTAAATCATCATCTCTAGCCTAGATCTCTCCTCATGCTTCAGGGTCATATTCAGGACCATTCAATTGTCCAGCAGGTCCTATTGATATGTCAAACTCAGCTGTTCACACTGAACTCACTGTTTTCCTCTTCAAAGCTACATGATTTCCTCCTCTCATTTGATGGCACCATTTATCAGCCCAAGTTGGAAACTTGGAAGTCAACCTCAGGTGCCTTTTCCTCCCTCTCTTCCTTCTCCAATATAACACCTGCCATCAGTGTATCCTGATCCTCTGATCTAAATACTTCTCAAATCTTCCCCTGTCTGCTTCATCTCCAATATCATTGATCAGGCTTAGGATCTCATTCTTTCTTTCCTGGACTATTGCAGCGATCTCTATTGGTTTCTCCACCACTGGTATTACTGTCAGGAATTCCATCTTCTACACTGCAGTTGGAACCATTTATGGCTCTAAACCCTAAAATGATATTCTGATAGGTTTGCCTGCCCATGAACTTTTTAATAGCTCATCATTGCCCACAGAGTTCTTAACTTTTGAGAATTTTGTGGAAGTGATACATCCCTTTCCTCATGAAAGTACACATTCACATTTATGCACAGGCTCACGCAGTTTTTATTACTATTTTAGGGGGTCCGTGAAATCCCTGGAATCTATTTGTGGACTGTTAGGTACAAGGCTTTGAGTCTTTAGCCCATACAAGCCCACTTTTATCTCTGCAGCACCTCCCCCTCCCTCCTCCCTCCTTACACTTTGTGCTTTCACAGAACTAAATGGCATTAGCTTCCCATACATACCCCGCTCTTCTGTCATGGTCTTCTCCCTGAGACACTCTTTCTAACTATCATTGCTTGGCTATCTGTTATTCATCTTTCAAGTCTTGGCTCAGGCACCACCTGATTTATTCATACCTAACATATTTATTGAACACCTACCATGTGCTAGGCCCTCTCCAAGTACTGGAGAACAAGAGCATAAAATGGACATGGTTTTGCCAATCACGGACCTTGTCATTGAGTGGGAAACAAAGACCAGTAAATACCACCACTGAACTCTGCATTTGTGCTCTTTCTTTTATCCTAATCATAGCTCTATCTTATCATCTACTCCATTTTTAGAAATTATATTATTATGTTCTTGTCTCTGCCACTGAACTAGAAGCCCCTAGAAGACACATATCTGCTTTACCCGTATTTGTACCTGTGAGACACAGTACAGTGTTTCAAATACAAATTGCCACTAAATGCCATTCAAGTGTTTATTAGAATGAGGGGAATGAGGATTTAGCAGGCTGATGCCGCCTATAGTTAGCGGGTAGCAGGGATGGCGCTGGAGCCTGTTTCCTGTGGCTGCTCAATTCCCCTCCATGGTCTCATTCCTGTTAATGGCGGCATCAACCTCATTGCAAAGAGCTTGGGCCTTGGAGGCAGGAAAAGATGATCCAAATCCTAAACTTCTAATTACTAATATATGGGCTTTGAGTAAGTTACACAACCTCTTTAAGCCTTCCTTTTTTTTTTTTTTTTTTATGATGTCAAGTTATTTATACCGTTGGTAGTTAAAGACATACACTAAAACTACTCCAAGAATGGAACAAATATGTGGACTTGTAAAATTATTTTTAAGACTGACGACATAGGGGACTTCGCTGGTTCTCATAACCCAGCATCTATTTCGGGGTATCAATGGGGCCTGGAGGCAGTGGGAGAAAACAAACTTCAAGGGGCAGATGCTGCTGGGACCAGGCAAAAAGCCTTCACACCCTAAGGTCCTCACTGTCATACACCAGCCCATTGCAAAGTATCATTCATTCATGACAGATGGATGACATGAAAGTCAATATACACAGTGAACCCACTTTGACACATTCATTCTTCAGCATTTTTTTCAATACAATTCATCTTAAATTATATTAAGACATAAAACAGACCCGCTTTTGCACATCCATTACTGACATGTCTCCCAGGGTCAGGCAGAAGGAAACAGAATGATTGTCACACAATTGCTAATTGTCGAGACCCAAGACAGACTCACCCACGAGTACTCCTGCACACCAGGTACTGCTTGTTGACTTGCGCACACTGGACTCAAAGACTTTTGAAAACTGCTCTTGCCCCTGAAACCTAAAACTCCACTGCCTGTCCTTCAGAATCATTGTAAATCTTTCCAGTGATGGACGGATGAATGTAAGACTTCCTTTTCTTTACGTATGCGAAATTGAGATAATTCCTGCTTCCCGGATTCATTCTGTGATGACATGAGACAAGGTATGCAGAGATCTCGGCACATGGCCAGCTTTCAAAAAATGGCACTTCCCTTTCCATCCTCCCCTTCCTTCTACGTCCAAGCCAAATTCCTGGTGATGTGCTCATGCTTGGCCAACGTAAATGAAGTTGATTTCTGTGAACAACCCTGTACTAACTGTGACTAGAGCTATGGTGTTAGTGGGTGGTCCCAGATTACACATTTGAGAAATTCACGGCCTTAAGATTGCCATCCGTGTGTCAAGAAAAGGGAAACCCAAGTGGATTTTCAAATGGTAAATTTAATATCCTTGATCAAAGTTGATTAACCGTAAATGAGGGTAACATAATGAAACATTATGATTCATTCTGGCCACCTGAGAGGTAATTTGGGCGAGAGATGGCAATTAAATTGATAAGACACTGAAGATAGTAGATTCCTTAACCCAAAGTGGGGCAGTATAGAAAAAGTATTAGGTACCTAAACCTTTGTGGAACTCTTTCTAAAAAGCATGGCTATAAAGCAATGAGGCTGTTCATGTAGTGAACATAACTGAACTCCCACATCCACATGAATCTAATTATCTCCAGTCTAGTGGCTTTGGAGGTTGGAGACTATCTCCAGTGATACAGCCATAGACCAAAGCAATTCTGAAACCCCTCCCTTGGGACTCTTTCTAAAGTCAGTTTATAGGCCCCCAGAGGAAAATCTTATAATCTCTTAGTCATGCTTTGCTTTTCATGAAGGAGGCTCTGAGCTTGATAATCCATCATTCACCAGAACTGGTTCCTACAGCTTTTGGGGTTTTAGAAATCAAATGATGATGATATTCCCCTAATCCCCTACTGAGAATGTTCAAATACTGTGGCTTTAAAGTTATGACCATTTCAAAGCAGGAGTGCAGAATGTATTTGGAACAGTGACAGCATCGTTGGAGAAAGCATATGGTTTTCCAAAGCAAATCCTTTGAAGGAGCAGAAATCATATGGATGTGTAAATCCCAGTTTGCTATAAATCTTATTACTTTATGCCTTATATGAATAATACCAGAAGGACTGAGATAAGCCATCATTAATATGCAATTAAGGGGAGGATTGATGCCATACTCCTACAAACTCAAGCTTTGAGGCCCTTATCACAGAAGGTGATAAGTACTCTTGCGGTACTCTTGTCACCCTGACCCAGTCATGACATTTCATGTTACTTATGATGGTGAAGGTGATTAAAGTAAATCTTGGATTCATTCAGCACTTTCCTTTCTCTCCATAAAATGCATGGAGCTTGTTAATCAAAACCAGTTTCCAGAGAATAATCCAGACAAGATGTAGCTTGTTAGTACTTGGAGTACTTTAGTTCTTGGAAGTGGGGTGCTGAAATAGCATTACAGAGAAGGTACTTAGTAATGTTCCAATATTATGACACTGGAAGAGAAAGGCTGCTGTCTCATTTTCATTTTTTGTTTTATTAAATATAGCAATTTGTTTACTTATCACTAATGTAGCTATTTATTTAATGTATATGCTCAGTTGGTCTGATTGATCATCCCTCATGTATTAGTTGGCATCACTGTTACCTATTATTGGTAAGTAAACATCACCTACAATATACTGTGGGCTGTTGCTTTAGATTATGAACTTGGAAAGGTGAATTTGGGTGGTGCCTCAAAAAGACAGATGCTTACCAAAGCATCTGTCATCTATGATCAACCATCAATCTGTCATCTATGATCAACCAGATGTAACCATGGTGATCAATTCCTTAAAGCAATGTCGTTAAACTGTGTAATAGGGTGTCAAGAAACCAAGAAATTATTTCCCATTAGAAAGATGGACATCAGTTTCTAACCCTGAAAGAGGTTGTCAGAGTCCAATTACAAAGTCAGGACTGATTCTCAGGGCTTGCCTGGAGAGCAGTACAGGTAAAATACAGTTAAACTCTCAAAGCTGCTGCAATCTGCAGTGCCTGAACTCAGAGCAGAGGGAGTTAGGAGGCTTGCAGAGGCCACTGAGTCATCCTGGGGCAGGTCCAGACAGCACTGGGCTAGGCCTTAAGGCCACAGTGAAATTGGATAGGTGAAAGAAGAGAGGGCATTCCAGAAGGAAAATGAAATGTGATTAAAGGCACAGAGTAGGAATGGACATAATTTTATTTAGAGCGAGGATGTATGAAATACAAAATTGCCATTCAACATTTTTATCTGTTAGGGATCAGTACATTCACAAATTTTAAGGCCAGTAGGTAGGGGCTAACTGAGGCTGCCAGGTCAAACTCCATCGTAAGGAGCATTTTGTAGATATTTACTTTGGCTGAGTTTGCACCTTTTATATACGATCTCAAGAATCTTGTGCTTTATAGATACCTATAAAGTATTTTAAGTCTGTAAATTTGGGCAATGCAGGTAAAATAAAATTGCCCTTTCATATTTCCTCAGCTTGCAAATGAAACGGTTTCCCTGATGCTGGGTTGTGTTGAAAAGAAACCCAGTAATATTTCAGTTGTCACTTATTCTAGTGCTTTTTATTTTTTTAAAAAATGAAACAAAACATGAAGCCCACTGCTTTGGGCCCTGACTAAACTAACATCTGTTTTAGTAGCCTCAGTAATGGCAAAGGAATGCTAGTTATGTATCGTTTGTGGCACTGACTCTTCTTTTGAGGAGAAGTAAGTTAACTCTCTGCCTTTTGCATTTCCTTGATGCCCTAATGAATAGGTGAGAAGACGGCTGCTTTGCAAGAGGAAAGGTGTTTATACACCCTCATGGGACCTTGTCATTCTGTAGGGAACAGAGGGAGGAGTTTGACTGCTTTCTGGGAATGCAAACGATATAAATCCTGTCAGTCCCAAATACTATCCTGATTAGAAAATACACGTAAGGACCCTGGGGCGACTTATAATTTAGTGCAATATGACTGTAAGCTGCCAACCAGGATAACATGATCCCGGTGGGTCACCTCCCATTCTCATATAACCTAGCTCACTGATTTTGCCAATGTTGGACTATTTAAAGAGTTGACAATTATTTTAGCGTTGGCAGAAAGGAGATCCTCTCAGATTTTCTCTGCTTTTTGGTCCTTTTTCCCAAACTATTAAATCTCTCCTCTTCCTCCTCCTCCCGTTTCTCTTTCCCACTGACAACTCCTTCCCCCTCTACCAATTTTGTTTTCTTTTTTCTTTTTTGAGACGGAGTCTTGCTATTGTCGCCTGGGCTGGAGTGCGATGGTGCGATCTTGGCTCATTGCAATCTCCGTCTCCTGGGTTCTAGCAATTCTTTTGCCTCAGCCTCTTGAGTAGCTGAGATTATAGGTGTCCGCTACCACACCCAGCGGACACCTAATTTTTGTATTTTTAGTAGATTCGGGGTTTCACCATGTTTGCCAGGCTGGTCACGATCCCCTGACCTCAGATGATCCACCCGCCTTGGCCTCCCAAAGTGCTGGGATTATAGGCGTGAGCCAATGCGCCTGGCGGTTTTTTTTTTTTTTTTTTTGACACAGGGTCTCAGCATAGGGTGGCACAATCATGGCCCACTGCAGACTTGAATTCCTGGATTCAAGTGATCCTCCCACTTCAGCCTCCTGAGCAGCTGAGACTACATGCACACATGCTACTATGCCCAGCTAATTTTCCTATTTTTGTAGAGATAGGGTCTCACCGTGTTGCCCAGGCTCCCAATAACTTTTTGGATCCTCTTTCGATTTTGCACTTCTTCCTATAATTGTGCTTCTCTCAAATGGATTCACTGAACCAGAATGCTCAACCCAAACGACTAACTATCTGGAATAGCCTCAATAACCCAGGAGGTGGCATAAATGGACACACTGGTTTTTCACTAAAGCTTGGGTTCTCAGCCATATACTTTCTCTCAAGTTCTTACAGACTAGGAATCCTTATTTCATATGCAATTTATGTAAGCTTGGTTTTCTGATATTCAGGTACCCAGAAGCTTAAACTGTCAAATTAGAAGTGTAGAGGGGAGAATCTAGATTAGGAAACACAGGTATGATATCAAGAAGTGAGAGACCAGAAAAAGTAGAACCATAAACTTTTAAAAAAAAGAAAGCAACATAGTGATCAGAGACTGCTGTAGGAACAAACAGCTTTGCAAATTGAGAGTTTCATAGTAATTTGGCAAATTTTAGTTGGTGATAAAAATGGGGGAGAATAAAATGTACACATTTTACCATACTTTATAGCAACCATTTTGTGTACAAAGCCTTTCTAGGAAGGAGACTTAGGGGTAGGTGAGGGATGAACTCAATTTGCATGTGTTTTCTTGATTAATGATTTCTCTCCAGCACTGCCCAGAACCCATAACAGCATTGACTTCAGCTTATCTTCCCATCCAGATTGACAGGCAAGTACACAGTTCTTTCTATACACACCTATTTCTCTTTTTACCTCTTCTATGCCCGACTAATAGTTTTCTTTGTTACCTCTCTATTTATCTTGTTTTCTATTCTGTTCTTTCTTGGTTTTGGCCTTCTCTTTTTTGAAAGGGCTTACTCTGTCATTCTTATCTAATCTCCTGAGTTCTATGCTTGGCTAACTGTCTTAAACTTTTATTCTTTTCTAACATAAACCCCCAAGATGACAAATTTCCCTGTAAGGACCACTTTAGCTGCATTCCAAGTTTTGGTTTTGGCATCTTCATAATCGGTCGGCTCTAAGTATTTTCTAATTTACATTATGATATTACTTTGACTCATAAATGCTTTGGGTGTATGTCTGAAATTTCAAAATATATGAGATTTCCAAAATTCATTGGTAACTTGATTGGCTATTGATTTCAATTGTTTTTTATTTGGTACCAGAATATGATCTATATGTCATTTTTATAAATTTGTTGAGACTTGGCTTATGGTACATGACTGCTTTTTTTAAAGTGTAAGAGTGTACTTTGTACTTAAAAAAGAATAGATATTCTCTGTTGTATGCAGATTTCCCATATACAGTAAGCCATTCTCCAAAGGGGAAAGGCTAGAGTTCTTATTTTCCACTGTGAAGGGGGTGGGCAGTGGAAAATAAGTGACTGATCAGTTTCATTCACGATATATTTCATTATCTTTACTTTTGGCACAGTACAGACTGATAGAAAATATTTCTTTGCATTTCAGATGTATCTGTGGTAGGATGTCTTATTATTTTATGAGCTATTAGGGAAAAGACTGCCCATTATATCATGATATATTATTATGATCTGAAACATCTCAATTTTAGAGATGTTAAAATGTGGAAAGAAAAGTGTGTCTTAGATTTGATAAAGTATGGTATTTTTGTCATTAGTCTTATAGTTGCATAACTCTTCATTTTATGCAACCAAAAAATTTTGGATCCTATTTTGAATGTTATGCTGGGGCTTTATCATGTGTCCACTAGATTATATTTAACTAAATTCTTCAAATCATTTATATTTTATTAATTCTTTTGGCTGCTTGATCTATTAATTACTGAGAGCATTGTATAGAAAACTCCTCCTGTGATGGTGGATTTATCAATTTCTCTTTGCAATTCTATCAATTTTTGCTTTATATATGCTGAGGATGTGTCATGAAGTGCAGATCAGAATTATGACAACTTCTAGGTTAACTGTTCCTTTTAACATTACGTAACGGTCCTCTTTATACCAACAATTTTTTGCCAATAAGTTTTTTATCAAATATTAATATAGCTATACTAGCTTTCTTTTCGTATTTGACTGATAAAACTTTTCACATGCCTTTATTTTCAATCTTTCTGCATCCTTATCTTTTATTGAATATATGTTTTATTGTAAATCATATATAGCTGGATATTTTAAAAACATAATCTGTCAGTCTGTGTTTTTAAACTGCTGAGTTTGGTCCATTATATTTATTTTGCTTATGGGTTATTTTGATTTAACTTTTAGTTCTACCATCTATTTGCTTATCTCAGTGTTTTTGAAAGTATAGATTCAGAAAAATATTTTTTTTTCTCAATTACTCTCAAAACAAGGAAACTTCAAACTTAGGGAAAACATTCTTTAAAATACTTAGATATAAACATATTGAAAGTCAATTGCTCAAACATCCAAGAAAAACAAATCAGCAAGAATCATCCAAAACATATTTTAAAAGATATTTTTATATATAACAAGGGTTACAAGGGTTGTCAAAATAGAGATGTTGGCAAACTACTTTTATTTCAGTTCATAAACAATATTTGAGATCTGAGTTCTGCATTCTGATATTCCTGTGGTCTTTTACCATCTCCAATGATCGTATGTAAAACCACAAGCCATTTTGTTAAAATAATAATAATAGTAATTATAATAGTAAAAATACTGGGACGTTGTAAGAAAAATACCTTGAATTATGGATGGCTCTATGGAGACTGGCTAATAAATAGAGGAGACTGATTTGTGACTAATGTGTTGTTTGTAAATTACAGGGTGTGTTTTGAGATTACTTGAAAACAGATTATTCTCAGGAGTTTGAAGTACTCTGGTCTGAAATATGATCCCACTTGTATTAGGTGGAGGTTGGCCAATCTGAACTGCATTAAGAGAAGTTGTCTCCAGTATCACCAACAGAGCTCTCTTAGATTGATTTTCAAAATGTGAGAACCAAACTTATTCATGATACTGTATAGGACTGATAGTATTTAGTTTACTCCTTTCCTAACATACTTTTAGGTCTACAGTCACAGCCTCTCAGCAGCAGAAGGAGTCTGAAAGCTTTTCTACTCCAGTCCCTGCTCTGAGGTATGAATGGTGGTTACAAAATTCTGCCAAGTTGTCCTGCTGCCTGTGCTTGACTGCAACCGTAATAGGGAGCTCATTCCCACCCAATGCAGCTAATTGAAAAGGTCTTTTCAAAAACTGAGCCAGAAACTGTTCCTTTGAGCCTGTTCTACCCCTTGGATCTATACAACAAAGTATGCTCCAGGCTAAAGAGCCCCAATTCTATATTCTACATAACATACCATATTTGGTAGTGTTTCTCATACACTCAGCTTATCTGTGTTCTCCCTTGGAGTGCCCTTGGTACTGAACACAATATTCGAATGGAGATTTTAACTTCACCAAGTTGAGAGGTCCCATCACCTCCTTAGTTTCAGATACTATACTTCTGCTAATTCAACCAGAAGTCAAAGTCTTTGGAAACCATCTCACTGTACAAATTCACATAGAGACCACAACATCAGTGCAAGAAAACTAAGATTGGGCATCTACTGTGTGTCAGGTCCCATGCCAGCTCTTCTCAGTACATTATCTCAGTCTAAAGTCATACATCCTGTAAGTAGCAGAACCATGATTTTAGCTACACTGATCTGATCCCAAAGCCCACTTTTCCTTTCTAAGTCTTTCCTCTGTGTTTTGCTAAGCCACATATTTCAAAGGACCTATCACCTATAATTACAGAAATAACAAAGTGTGTCAGTTGCACTTCTTTTTCAAGGGCTGAGTATGAGGCTCTCATGATTCACTTGTAGCCCCAGTGCTGTGGATTGGTCACTCTTGGTACTAAATTCCTTTAGCCCAAATAATGGAAAAGTAAACTAGAGCCTACTCCTTTTCCAGATGACCAAATTCACAGATCAGTGGCATCCAAATTAATGCCATTTTGTTATCATTAATATACTTAAAGCATACACATGCTAAATTAATCCTCCTAAAATAATGCACTGTGCTTCCCTCAAATGGCTTCCCATTGCCCAAACTCCATATTCTGTCATTCAAACCCTCTTCAAGGTGAGTCTCCTATCTCCCTTCCGGTTCAGTCTTGCCTCATTCTTCCAGGTTATGTGACACTGAATGAGTAAGAAGCAGTGAGTGTGGGAGAGTTGGACAGGAAGTGGAATAATGTTGGGGCTAAGGAACCTACAGGAGAAAGAGAGTGAGTCCTGATTCTGTCCTCTGCCACTGCTTTTTTGGAAGAGTCTTCTTTTCTTCAGAGGTTGTTTCCTGGTATTGAGAAACAGTTTGGGGAGAGTCTTGTTGGGGAAAATACACTCATGGGATAGAGTTTTGGGACTGGGCTAATCATGAGCTGCCTACTTGTTATACCTGACTTTCTGGAATAATCTGTCCAGCTTCACTTTGCAGAAGGGGTGAAGAGCCTTCTTGGGTAACTGGGAAGTAACTCACCAGGCCCACGAAGTGGACACTCCTCAGAGCATGCCATGTTTGTGTCCACTGACTTACCTAAAGGCTCATGAGTCTTTGGAACAGATGGGGATATTCGGGATACCTGTGTGATATTTGCTTTTATATCCCAAACTGTATAATATTTACCTCCTTGAGTAATATATCCTGCCTTGGTAACTGTATTGTAAGCCTCTGGAGGGCAAGGACTGGCTATTCTTCTTTGAGTCCCTAACACTTTGCCCAGAGTATAGATTTAAAACAAGTTGGTAGTGATTGTTATGATATTATTGACTCCATTTGCCACCAGCAACCTCCTCCCCATCCCTCTTTCCTTAATAAAGAGGCCCACATGCATACAGCACTGGAATGAATTGTCTATCCCAAAGACAGCTACCTACTTTGATTGATGGACTGTTTGCTGACCTTGGAAAAGAAATAGAAGAAAAAATGTCTCTGATTTTTACTTTCTCTGAAGAGTATGCAATAATTTTTTATTATGTTGGAAGGTGAGATTGCCACTCAGTACAGGCTACTGGATCCACTCCCTACCAGGCTGGTGAAATTCAAGAGATTTTGGCAAGGCCAGCCATGCCAGCTGTCTGTTTACCTAGAGAGTCATAATGACTACAAAAACAGGCTGGATTTGTACTCTGTCGTTGCTTTAAAGCAACTGGTAATGGAATTGAACTGACTTAGAAAACAGACCCCTGGAAATTGCCTCCAAAAACAGCGGTGGGGGGTGGTCACTGCCCTCCTCTGCAGCCACTGTGGCCTCCACCTCTAGGCTCCAGCACATCCCCGTCTGAGCCAGTCCTTACCAAAGCAGACTGTGCACCCACAGCCCCAGCTGGCAGCATCCAGAATAGGTGAACTGCTGTAATCTAAGTTTCTGGTATTCCAGGGTGAGCTTAGGCCATGCCAATGTTCCCTGGGTCATAGCTTTTCTGGAGTGATCTTGAGTCTGTCAGTCTCTATGGTTCTGCTTGGCTTCCAGCCTTGCGCTGCAGACCCTCACAGACTAGAGGCCTGCCCAGAATCTTGATCCAGTTAGTGGGCTATTTCTACACCCTTCCACCAAGTCTGCATCCCAGGCAGGGGTCTGCTCCTACTGGCACTGGTGCTTTTATGATGATATCGTTGACTATTGCCCGTCCTGGGAATGCTGGTTATAGTTTCTCACCTGGCAGATTTTTTTCCCCTATTAAATTAGGCTCAAGTTTCTTGGATATGAAGATTGAATTGCTGGCCATCTTTTTTTTTTTTTTTTTTTGAGACAGAGTCTTGCTCTGTCACCCAGGCTGGAGTGCAGTGGCGCAATCTCGGCTCACTGCAAGCTCCGTCTCCCGGGTTCACGCCATTCTCCTACCTCAGCCTCCTGAGTAGTTGGGACTACAGGCGCCCGCCACCACACCCGGCTAATTTTTTGTATTTTTAGTAGAGATGGAGTTTCACTGTGTTAGCCAGGATGGTCTCAATCTCTTGATCTTGTGATCCACCTGCCTCAGCCTCCCAAAGTGCTGGGATTACAGGCATGAGCCACCACACCTGCTGGCCATCCTTTTCTGAAGTCTACCTCCCAACCAACTCAGAGCCCCCTGTTCTGATTCTACCTCCTTCTGGCTCCTTTTCTTTCCTGCCAGCAGGTGCCATCATGGTACCAGTATGACCCCTGCTTGGGTTCATTCATTTATTCACTCAACCATCATTATTTGCCGAGTAATGAGTATGTGCAGACATTATGCCAGGTGCTGGGTTGTGACGGTAAACAAGACGGTCTGTTTTGCCTCAAGAAACATAGGGGCAATCCTATGCCTGAGAGACAACTGCTCTTTCCAATGTCTGCATTTTCTTTATGACAATTCTCCAGTTGTTTCCAAAGCTATAAACTACCTCTATATGGCAGCCTGAGGCCTGCCTTCCTGTGAAGAAACAAAGGTAGCCATGAAGTGGTGAAAATAAGCTGGACGTTAACAGGGTCTTTCTTCCTGAAACAATGAACAACAAGTCTGCGGCTCTCCAGGCCTTTGTGTGAGAGGAGGAAGTGAAGGCACAACTTGGAATATGGAAAAGAGGAATTTGGAGAGAAAATTTTGAAGTCTTTGTCTGGCAACATATAAGTGAGAAGGTCCCTAGGTTTGTCATATTGGGTTAAAATATTTTTTTTAGGCAAATTCCTATCTTTATATCAGAAAAAGGGGCCCCAAAGAAAGCACATATAGAATAGAACAAAAGACCATTTAAGAATCCCAAGATTCTGAATTTAAAACCTTGGGATTCTTAAACGAATGGAATTGGGAGTGAATCAAAAGAATACTTCATTTTTCTTAAATGGATTTTAATCATGGCTTCATCCTGTGTGTTTAGTATTTGGCAAGTTTATTAAAATGCAGAATCCTGGGCTCCCCCCACCCCAAATCTTGATTCTTTAGTTTTTCTTTTTCTTCCCTTTTTTTTTTTTGGAGACAGAATTTCAGTCTTATTTCCCAGGTTGGAGTGCAATGGCGAGATCTCAGCTCACTGCAACCTCTGCCTCACGGGTTCAAGCAATTCTCCTGCCTCAGCTTCCCAACTAGCTGGGATTACAGGCATGTGCCACCATGCCCCACTAATTTTGTATTTTCAGTAGAGTCAGGGTTTTGCTATGTTGGTCAGGCTGGTCTCGAACTCCTGACTTCAGGTAATCCACCGACATTGGCCTGCCAAAGTGGTGAGATTACAGGCATGAGCCACTGCACATGGCCAATTCTTAAGTTTTTCAACCATGGCACTATTAATATTTTGGACCACATAATTCTGTGCAGTGGGGCTGGGGGTGTCCCGTGCATTGTAGGTCTCTTTCATTGTCTCTTTCTCTCTCTCATACACACACCCACACCCACACACACATACACACCCACTCACCCACCCACAAATATTCTCTCCTTTTCACCAAACAAATATTTTTAGAAATATACCACTAGTTCAGGAAAAGACCAGTCTGAATTAATAAAAATCTGAGAAATAAAATGGTCAAAAATCTTGGGAAACAAGTTGGCACCACGTTCATCCCCATAGAAAGCAAGCCATACTTCAAACCACCCTGAGTTATGGCTAATTTGAAGGACATTGGAGGACCCAGTCTGTATGCAACCTTTCCTTAGGTTGCAGATGTCATCTGCATGAAATGTACCTGCTCTGATAAAATGCCTCCAAACATGCCAGGCATGATAAAAGTTTTTTTTTGAGGCAACAGAAATTTTGCACGTGGTAATAATGTATCAACTTCACTTGCTTTATTTCATGTGTTTAATTTGTCTAAATATTTCCCTATGTTACTATTTACTTGATGCATTTATTGAGGAAACCTTTTCAAAAGTAGTAAAGACTCAGACTGCCACCCAGTCTCGTTTGACTTATCGCCACATCTGATTTACTGGTGTTCTTCTTCCTAGTTGTCCTGTGGGCAACATCTTCAAGGTTTTTTTCCAGCCTGCTCCTAAAATCCAGGCTTATCGTGGAGACTCAAAAGGAGCATGCTTCTTAATCAGGGAGAGATAGCCTATTTATAAGCCACAGAACATGTACAGTGAATCTAATGGGGCAGGCCATTAGACTTTTACTTGGCAAGGAAAGAGAATGAGGTCAAAAACCTAATACACAGCTGTCATTTTTTGATGGACTATTATGTACCTCAAGCCCCTTATATACTTAATCTTTACTATAAACATGCGAGACAGGTTCTGAAACAGGCTCCAGGTAAGCTTGTCCAAGATTACCCTGGAAAGTCAAGGGACTGGGATGTGAAATTAAGATTTGTATTCTTAATTCCTCCATTATGCTGCAATTATAGAGCCATTGTTTTCGCTTTGATGTCTCAGGTCTGAGTCTGTTGAATTTCAGGTTTCATTCAAATGGCATTTCTCTAAACAGTGATATGACATGGATCCGTTCAAAGCTATTGAACCTTGTTGCTATTGCAGTCAGGCTGTTTTTCATATAAATTAGGAGAAAAAACAGGGGTCTTCATTTATTTAATGTTGAATTTGGAATCTTATGTCTGACTTTAGGTTACTTTCTTTTCTTCGAAGATTGTGACCTTCCAACCCAGCAGCCAGTACAAAGCAAATCCTGATCAGAGTTAACAGGCATGAGCATCAGCTAGGCTGCACTGTCACATCTTGGGTGTTCAAGATTAAGGGTGTGGAGTGTACATCCTACGAGGATAGTTGCCAGCTTGAGAAATGGCCCCAAATCGAAAGGCCCCAGAAATGGATGCAAAACGAGAAGGAAAAACAACAACAACAAAGTCACGGTCTGGGATAGCCCATGAACAAACTGTGTTCAGAGACATATCCGTCCTTGGTTCAGGTGTTATCTCTCCATGAAGCTCTCCTGACTCTTCTTGCCTTCACTTATCCTTCCCCACTCTGAAATCCTATGGCATTTATACCTGACTCAGATGATCTTGTTCTTTATTATACATTTATATACTCTTTTTTTTTTTTTTTTTGTAGTCTTGCTCTGTCACCAGGCTGGAGTGCAGTGATGCAATCTTGGCTCACTGTAACCTCTGCCTCCTGGGTTCAAGCAATTCTTCTGCCTCAGCTTCCCAAGTAGCCGGGATTACAGGTGCGTGCCACCACACCAGCTAATTTTTGTATTTTCAGTAGAGGCAGGGTTTCACCATGATGGTCAGGATGGTCTCGATCTCTTGACCTTGTGAACTGCCTGCCTCAGCCTCCGAAAGTGCTAGGATTACAGGTATAAGACACCACGCCCGGCCTATTATACACTCTGTTATATGCTTGTTGGACTCTTTCTCCAACTGGATTTTAAGCTCCTTAAGGACAGTGACTAGGAGACAAAGTAGGAGTTCAAGACATACTTGATTGATTTCCTGATTTTTGGACACTTTGAGTGGGAAATAATAGAATTTTTAAGTATCTAAAAGAAAATAATCTTCATGAAAAGTTCTTCATGTTTCTAAAATTTGCTTTGTTCAAAAGGACAAATCTCTTTTCAATACTTCCCTTAAAGCAGCACTATATTAGTAATTTTCTCAACCTCTGGCCAGAGTTTGGTGAAGAAAAGTGAGGTAGTTAAGACTACAGAGATGGCTGTATTTAAATATCTGGTGGGTGAGGACTCTGGATGTTTGACCATTTTCTATAGTCATGGAGCTCACCAAAGTTTACCATTTGTATAGGAATCTTTTAGCTGTTGGATGGAAAAATCTCTTTCCTGTGAAACTCCATGGAATTTCTGCTTCTGGCTCAGGCAACAGTTATTCATTGCAGACCACGAAAACTTGTGACACAGGTGTCCAAATGGGCACCAAATAAGTGAGAAAAGAAAAGTCTCAACTACATATTTTAAAAGTATTTTTGATTCCAGGTGATGAACTGGGCAGGCTGTGACTGGCATTGACAATATCCCTTTACTCAGACCCAGGGGATCACTTTTGATTGAAAAACCTTGTCCTCCAAACCAGCTTCCCAAGAAACAAACGCAAGTCCAAGACCTTACTTCATATTCTGGATATCCACATGTTCCACCTGCATCTCTATTTTGCCCAGTGATAGTTTCAGCCTTTAATCTGAGCTGCTGTGTAGGACCTGGTTGGTGACTGGAGTTTTATGTTTGAATACAAGGCCCCTTTTCTGGAGGAATTCGGCCATCTCTTCGTCCCCCTTTCAATCACCTGGGCTTGGTCGAGTGATAAACATGTACTGCTGGATACATGTTGTCTCAGAGGAGCCCCTTGGTTATAACGAGACTGAATTAAACAGCCAGCTCTCTAGGAAGAATCTCAAATTAGTTAAAAATTTTTTCATTAAGCTTCCACTATAAAACAGCTAACAATGACTGAGCACTATCTGCTAGGTCTTCTGCCAAATACTTTACAAATATTATTTCAGTTAGTGTTCACAATACTGACAGATGTAATTTTTTTGTTTTTTTGTTTTTTTTGAGACGGAGTCTCGCTCTGTCGCCCGGGCTGGAGTGCAGTGGCGGGATCTCAGCTCACTGCAAGCTCCGCCTCCCCGGGTTCACGCCATTCTCCTGCCTCAGCCTACTGAGTAGCTGGGACTACAGGCGCCCGCCACCTCGCCCGGCTAGTTTTTTGTATTTTTTTAGTAGAGACGGGGTTTCACCGTGTTAGCCAGGATGGTCTCGATCTCCTGACCTCGTGATCCGCCCGTCTCGGCCTCCCAAAGTGCTGGGATTACAGGCTTGAGCCACCGCGCCCGGCCATAAATTTTTATTATCTTAGTTTTATTGATTGGGAAACTGAAGCACAAAAGGGCTAAACAATTTTTTTTTTCCCCCGGAGATGGAGGGAAACTCAGGTTGGAGTGCAGTGGTGTGATCTCAGCTCACTGCAACCTCTGCCTCCCAGGTTCAGGCTGATTCTCCTGCCTCAGCCTCCAGAGTAGCTGGGACTACTGGCGTGTGCCACCATGTCCGGCTAATTTTTGTATTTTTAGTAGAGGCAGTTTTGTCATATTGGCCAGGCTGGTCTTGCACTAGTTCTCAAGTGATCCACCCGCCTCTATCTCCCAAAGTGTTGGATTACAGGCATGAGCCATGGCACCTGGCTAGGGGCTAAACAACTTATCAAGGTCATGTAACCAGTACACAGCAAAACAGATTCCCTGATTTTTTCCCCCTCCTCCCTAAATCATCTTCTCCCTCTGTCTTCCTCCTGTCTGGCAGCTGATGGCAACTCCATCCTTTCAGTTTCTTAGGCCAAAACCCTTGGGACATTCTTGATTCGTCTCTCTCTCTAAACCCTACATTCAATGCTTTGGAAAATTCATTAGCTCTGCTTTCAAAATATATCCAACTCTGACCACTTCTCTCCACCTCTTTGCGCTCCCCTGATTCAACACATTCAACACCTTTTGCCTAAAGTGTTGCCATAACCCTCCTAACAAATCACACTGCTTCTATCTTTGTCTCTTTGTCTACCCACAGCCGAGTAATCTTCCAAATAGAAGTCAGACCATATTGCTCCTCTGCTCAAAAGCCAAAGTCCTTCCACAACCCTGCACATCCCATCCCCAGGCACCTTACTGCCTGCTGCTATCCTGAGAGGGAATGAGGACAGCAGCAGGCATGGAGGTGCCTGGGGATGGCAATTCCCACTCCCTACCTGCTCCTCTGTGAACACCAAGGATCGCTGGCCACAGGGTCTTAGCATGAGAGCTCTTGGTTTGGGATATCCCACCCTTCCCCACGCTCTCATAGCCTCATGATTAACTTCCTCACTATCCAGGTCGCTTTTCAATGTATCCATTACTCTATTTACAACTGGAACCTACTCGCCTAGGTAGTAGGGAATCTTCTCACTCTCCTCTAATTATCCTATAGCATCTATTACCTTTTACCATAGCATGTAGTTTGTTTACTATGCGTATTACTCATTGTCTGCCCTTCCCCCATCACACAGGAATTTTTATCTGTTGTGTTCTCTGATATATCCCAGGCACCCAGAGTGGTACCTCGCACATAAATATGTCAATAAATATCAATAAATATGTGTTGAATACATGACTGAAAGAACTTGGATCACAAATCTTAGAGTGGTTATAATTTTGTTGTAAACTAATACAGCATTCTCACATAAAAATGGAATAATGCAGAATATATTATGAGGTGGTCTTGATCAAGGGTCAAGTGAAGAGCAGATTTAGTGGCATGTGCTCGCATGAGGGAGATGTAAGATGTAACTGGAGGTGGTGTGGGTTGGGACGGTGCAGTGGGACTCAATGGGAAATTCTTTTAATTTTGCAATGCATTGGCAAGGACACCTTTTCTTCTTAATCTATTAGAGGCCTATGATTTTAAGTCGTAGCCCTGTATTTGCCATACCACAAGTTTAGTTCTGAGATGTCTCCTCTTCCCACTTCCCCTGCTCTGTGGTCTCAAAGGCAGTGGCTATTTCTCGGTAGTATGGTCAGACATAATGAGAAATACAGATCCAACTGTTGGATCACTCAATAGCTGGGAGGAATCTGGAATGGAGTTATTTGATTTAGAGTATTTTAATCATTTCCTGCAGGTTGGCAGGTCCCAGAAGGGTCAGTTTTCAACAGAATCAGACAGGATACACTTGAAGAAATTTCAATGCTTCTGCATACAGTTCTTAAATTTGGTGGTG
Organism: Piliocolobus tephrosceles; assembly: GCF_002776525.5. Lineage (NCBI taxonomy): Eukaryota > Metazoa > Chordata > Mammalia > Primates > Cercopithecidae > Piliocolobus > Piliocolobus tephrosceles. The sequence continues at coordinate 69,727,481 of NC_045448.1, read as the reverse complement.
TCCTACTCAGGCCTACAGACTGAGGGTTGACCCGATGTCTGAGACACGGACATTTCTCAGTGGTAACACTTCTCTGACACAATCCCAGTTTCTTGCTTTGGTCAAGTAAAACTTTCCCATCATCTGTACCATTTACAATGGGCTACCTTGCTTTCAAGAAAATTGGTTTGCTCCTCACACAAGATGAAAATTGGCATTGGGGGCATTAGGAGGGAGACTGTTGTGTATCATGAGGACTGGCTTCCTGTTCTTTTATGATAACCCATTTCTATATTATCTACATTCAGTGCATGCCTGTTCTTTCTTGTCCAACTGTGATGGTATTAAGGACACAACTCTAATTACTGAGGGGTTCTATCAACACAGCTTCCAAAGGCCAATGAGGAAGTGACTATAGTATAATAACTACCTAAGCTGACCATCAGGCCAAACATTAGTTTCTAGAATGAGCTAATGAAGAAATGTATTCAGTTAAAGAAACTGAATACTCCGACAAAGGTTATTTTGGAAATGCTCATGTTAGGGGCTGATGTCTTTTTTTATTTTTATTTTTTTGAGACAGGGTCTCACTGTTACCCAGACTGGAGTGCAGTGGTGCAATCTCAGCTCACTGCAACCTCCGCCTCTCAGGCTCAAGCCATCCTCCCACCTCAGCCTCCTGAGTAGCTAGGACTACAGGCATGCGCCATCATGTCCAGTTAATTTTTGTATTTTTTGTAGAGATGGGGTTTCACCATGTTGCCCAGGCTGGTCTTGAACTCCTGGGTTCAAGTGATCCACGCACCTCGGACTCCCAAAGTGCTGGGATTACAGGCATGTGCCACTGCACCTGGCCAAGGCTGAGGTTTTGACATGAGCTAACTAAGCCCCGACTGCCCCCTGACAGGTTGAGCTCTGAGACACTGACAGTGGGCAGGACCAAATCCAGAGACTGAGGGGTTCTCAGTCACAGCTGCACATGACAACTTCCTGAGGGGGCGGTGGAACCACCAAAGCTGGGGCTCATGCCAGAGGCTTAGGTTCAGTCAGTCTGGCATGAGGTCAGGGCACCAATCTTATTAAAAAGCTCTCTAGTTGATTTTACCTATAGCCAGGAATGAAAACTACCTGATGCGAAGGCTCCAGAGAAGGGCTATCTGAGGAGCTGGGAGAAAGAATGCAGTCCCTATTCTTGCCTCACAATCCCTATTGTAAGGGCTCCTTCCCCACTCTCTCTCCTGCTTCATCAGTTTTCTATTTTCTCCTTGATTATTTCCACAATAATAAACAAGTTGCAAATTCTCCCATCCTAAATAAAATGGCCTCCCCAAACTCCATATTTTCCTTCAGCTCATACCCATTTTCCTGCATCCCTTTAGAGATGAACTGCCTAAGACGTTCTTTTGTATATGCTGTCCAATTCCCTTCCATCCACTCTCTCCTAAACCCACTCTATCTGGGCCTCCACCCTCACTACTGCACAGACATAGCTCATCTTACCATCTGCTTAGGCCAGTGACTTTAGATCTCCCCTTCAGCAGAAATGGGGAAGCTGGAGAACTTAACACAGACATGCCTGACACACTCTGGGGTACAGCACACCCCAATCCAGCCTGGGGCTGGTCGAGCAGTGCTGGGATCAAAGCTCAGCAAGCAGAACGAAGAACCAAAAAACTTTCCAGGGTACCTTTGGAGAAGACTGCTGCTTAAGAAACGTTGATGGTGACAACGATAATGAGATCTCTAGTAAAGGGAAAGGTTATGACTTACACAGTGTGTGGTGGTGATGATGACAGAACTGGAGATAAAAGAGAGGCCATCGTTCATGCTGACCTGGAGTGCAGCTTTCCTGCAATGACAACAAGGGAAGCAGATTCTCAGCATGGTGTGCAATGAGCAATAGGCTGAGAGCCAGACACACAGGTCTCCTTTGGGCTCAGCTCTTAACTACACTTGAGACTGGAGTCTCTTCTCCAGGGGAGGAGGGGTCTAAGTTTCCTCTTTTGTAAAATGTGGAGTGTAGTCTGTATAGCCCACCCTCCTCTAAAGTTTAGAGAAATGTCAGGATATGCGTGGCTGGTGTATTAAGGCAGTGCATTCAGATGTTCCGGCATTGCAGTGAGTGGCATTGAATGGGCAAAGCTTACTTTCATTTAACTTGCTTGTCACATTGTAGTGGACAAAGTATTCTTTAAAAATAGTCCAAGTCAATGGGGGATAAACTGGGCTAACTATAAATGTGATATTCTACTGCTGTTATCTGGACTCTCAGTGATTTGATGGGGGTGGCTTTGTTACCATCCAACAGACTCACAGAGGTAAAGCAGAAGATGAATTTGCCTTCTATCTCTTCCCACTCTAAGACACTCACCGGAAACTGACCTTATGTTTTGTTGCATTTTGCAGCATGGACACTGAGCTAATTTGTGAAATCAGTGGCATCACAGATTGATGCTGGGCAACCAGAGTTGGAGGTTTTACAATACGAACACAGGATTAAAGGCAAAATTCAGATGAACAAGTTCAACATTTTTCCCTTAAAGCCTCCATTCTTTGTCTAGCCTGTTATAGACACAGTTTTGGAGAGGTTATTTTTGTTGTTGTTGTTCTCTGCACCAGCATTGCCTCATTTCCCATGTATTTCTTTTCTTGCTCAGGGTGCCCATTCTCTTTCTTCTGTTGATGGTTTTGATCTCATCTCATTAGTGCTTATCATAATTGCATCACCATGAGATTTTCGCCCATAAATTAGTTCAGGGAACTTTTTCTGGTCTGGGTGAACATCCGATGCCATGCAGAGTAGAGGAAGGAGCACTGTGTGGGAAATCGGAAGGTGTGAATCTGAGGTCTTGGCTTGCCATGAACCAGCCATGGCCCAACTTGGCCTTTCTGAGCCTCCCTTTCTCCAAGGAGGAGATAACAATCATCTAGCAGGGCAATGGTGATGACAGAGTGAGGTCAAGTGTGTGAGAACTTTCTAGAAGTGTAGGTGTGATTAAGCCAGACAGACCTTGGATTGAGCCCGGACTCTTCCACTCACTGCTTATGACCTTAGGCAAGCTATTTAAAGTCTGGCAGCCACAGTCTCTACGTCTGTAAAATTGGGATAGTGGGAATACCTGGTTAATGGGGAACCTGGGGGAATGAAATGATGTACCTTGTAAAACACTTATGCTGGTGTCTGGGTCACTGTAAACATCTGGCTCCATCATAAGCTGGAGGAACCTAGAGACAGGCTGCACTTTCTCTAGATGCTTTCTTTCCCCCTGTCCCCCCACACCTCCTCTCTCTCTTCCCTGGCTGGAAGGTTCTGTTGCTGGTGAAAACTTACATGCCAACTTCTTTTAAGATAGGCGCTGGACACAGTAAATAAGTATCTTCCACAGAAAAGGGCTTCTCATCTGCAAAAAGGAAATCACTGGATTAAGAAGAGGGAAGTGAGTTTATAATTTCAAATTCAGTGACTTCTAGAGAACATCAACCAAGTCCAGGGAGATACCAGAAAAACAAAAATCATTTTGAGCTTAAAAACTCTTGAGCTGCAAAACCCATTAGCAGTGAACTCAAGTGCTCCTGCCTGAATCATAGCTTCCTGTGGTACGTGCAGTCGAGTCAACTGGTGAGAAAATAGTGGGTGAACTCCTAGATAGAGCAGGAATCACTGAGGGGAAACAAGAAAATATTAGACTGGTCCTAAGGAGTTCCATATCTAAGTCTAGTTTGAGAGAGAAACCATATTTGTGGAAAAAGTTTGCTGACAAATGACTTCACCAAAGCATCACTGGGCTTCATAAGACAGGGAGCTTCCTTTACACGGCTGTCACAGTCAGGTCATAGGAAAGCACAAAACATGAGGTATGCTTTTGTGCAGAGATGGGGAAGAGACATTGAGCAAAGACAGGGCATACTAAAGGCATGTTCCAAGGTAGGATATAAGAAGAATTTGAAAAGATCAGTATAGAAAGTTTGGTCAAGTTCTTTGAGTTAGCCTGAGGGATTTGGACAAAGTTCTGTAAGTTATAGAAAGACCTTTGGTGGGTTTTTGAGTAAAACTGAAGTGATGGTTTTGGAGGTTGTAGCAGATGTAGCTGTGGAAGGTGGATCAGAGTGGGGGACTCTTGGGGTAGGGAAGTTCTTGTACTTATTCTAATGGATGACCAGGAAAAAGCTTAAAGTGGCTTTAATTCAACCTCCCTAAGAACTTCATTGTATCCCAGTTTCTGGGGCCAGAGGCAGGGTTGAGAAGTTATACTAAGTATATAATAGTCATTCCTTCAAGCCTCAGCTTTTATCAGGTACATGTGCTGTACAAAAAGGTTGTGGTAGGGCCTATAGATGAAATGAAGATGAATAAGATCTGTGTCATCAATCAGGCTGTGACTACAAGTTCCTATAACTAGAAGACACAAAGGAATACATATATTATTAAAGGAAAATATTCTGCTTTTGTGGTGACACTGATGTCTCTTATGATATCTGCAAGTCATGACTGCAGAATATAGCTGACATTAAACTCTTGCCTGAGTGAAGGTTAGGAAGCTGCCTGGGATGGGAGTTAGAGGACACATCTGAGTGCTAAGCACAACGTCCCCCATTGGCAAGAGGAGGAAGAAGATGTACAGGAAAATCTTCAAGTGGTGAAAAGTTAGGGAGGTTATTCCAGGTCATTTGTTTTTTTTTTTTTTGAGACGGAGTCTCGCTCTGTTGCCCAGGCTGGAGTGCAGTGGCGCGATCTCGGCTCACTGCAAGCTCCGCCTCCTGGGTTCATGCCATTCTCCTGCCTCAGCCTCCTGAGTAGCTGGGACTACAGGCGCCTACCACCTCGCCTGGCTAGTATTTTGTATTTTTAGTAGAGATGGGGTTTCACCGTGTTAGCCAGGATGGTCTTGATCTCCTGACCTCATGATCCGCCCGCCTCAGCCTCCCAAAGTGCTGGGATTACAGGCTGAGCCACCGCGCCCGGCCTCCAGGTCATTTGTTTATTCGTTCATGCAACAAATACTTATTGAAGACCTACTATATACTAGAGATGTAGGCTGATGTAGGCTTTGAGAGCAGAAACACAGTCTCTGCTTTCATGGATTTTATAGGAGGCAGGAAAGACAGTTATTTAACATTATTAAGAAATAAATTCTTTGAGTGTGTACCATGTGCCAAGCAATGTGCTAAGGCTTGCAATGAACAAAACAGATGAAGTACCCTGTCCAAGGAGCCAACACGCTAGTAATTACACAAACTGTTATGTAATTATAATTGTGATGAGCACACAAAAGGAGAAGGAGGGGTCTGGCCCTCATCTGGGACGTCAGGAAATGCTTCCCTACCCCACCCCACGCTCTGCCCCAGGAAAGGCTATTTAAGCTGAAACCTGAGGTCGGGTGAGGGGGTAGAGTGGGAGAGGGGGAGGCACTGCAAAGATCCTGGGGCAAGAAGGACCCCAGATCTTTTGAGAGCTAAAAGAGGGCCAGTGAGGGCTGTTGAATCTAAATGAGACAGACAATGGCTCAAAATGAGGCTAGAAAATGCAGCAGGGCCAGATGACCACGGCCACATAGGCTGTGATGAAGCTTTTGAAATTTTTCCTAAGCACAACAGGGAACTACTGGAGGTTACCCCCATATTTAGAATCAGCTGTTGGCAGATGATGGATTGTTGCAGGAATGGTGACGCTGTGTTGAGTAAAATTATAAAGCATATGATGACAGTGTAGGATCATGTAGTACCTGAATTGAGTATTATTATTATTATTATTTTATTATATATTTTTTTCTGAGACGGAGTCTCACTCTGTCACCCAGGCTGGAGTGCAGTGGCACAATATCGGCTCACTACAACCTCCGCCTCCCGGGTTCAAGCTATTGTCCTGCCTCAGCCTCCCAAGTAACTGGGATTACAGGTGCCTGCCACCACGCCCAGCTAATTTCTGTACTTTTTTAGTAGAGACGGGTTTCACCATATTGGCCGGGCTAGTCTCGAGCTCCTGACCTTGTGATCCACCTGCCTCGGCCTCCCAAAGTGCTTGGATTACAGGCATGAGCCACCGTGCCTGGCCCAAGCATTATTATTTTCAAGATGTCCTTCCATCTGTGATGATAATACAGGCAGTCCCCAACTTAACAATGGTTCCACTTAAACAATATTGTGGCTTTATGAAGGTACTTTCAGTTGTGTATATTAATGGTGAGTACCCATACAACCATTCTGGTTTTCACTTTTAGTACAATATTAAATAAATTACATGAGCTATTCAACACTTTCTTATAAAACAGGCTTTGTGTTAGATGATTTTGCCCAACTATAGGGTAATGTCAGTGTTTCAAACATGTTTGAGGTAGGCGAGGCTAAGCAATGATGTTTGGGAGGTTAGGTGTTTTAAATGCATTTTTGAGTTATGGTATTTTCAACTTATGATGGATTTATCAGGACGTAACCCCATCTTAAGTCAAGGAGCATCTACAATGACAGCCAGACTTGCCAGGTCATGTTGCATGCAGGCGGTCTCTCAGCACTTCCTGTATGTCACTCAGTCAAATGGAAACTTCTGGCAGAGCTATCAGGACAGTGTATTATTCCTTTCATTTTAAAGGTGAGGAACAGGCATAGAGAGATTAAGTAATTTGTCCACGGTTACCCATGGGAGCTTGGATCTACACCCAGGCAGTCTGGCTGCAGAGTCTGTGTGATTATCTAACAGGCTATAAGCACCAGCCTTGATAGAAGCTGCGCTTTGTTTCCTTGTAATGACAACCTTGTGAGTTAAGGCAGGGCAGGGATCATTAGGCTCATATTTCAGATGCAAAATGGAGGCTGAGAGAGATGACAGTGATCTAAGGTTGCACCGAATGCCAGAGGCCAAGCCAAGACTGGAAATGAACTCTGCATTACACTTTCCTCACTGAGAGACTCTCCATTCCAGGGAAGGCTTCTGTTAGAGAATAAACTGAACTTGGGACAGGCGTGGTTGACTCGAACCTATATTTATTTCCTCGTGGCCATGGCTTATCCTGTTGCACATGCACCAGCAGTACCTGGGAATACAGATCCCTGCCCACAGAGCCAGCCCACAGAGCCACGGGGCCGCCACAGAGCCGCCACAGGAGGCCTTGTGACTCTGGCTGCCTTCTGTGGGAAGAGTTGGGTCACGCCGAGGAGAGCATCCGAGGCAGCGCACTGCAGCGCCACAGCCAGGGAGACTCCAGGCTGGCATGCCCTGCTCCTGGGTTAGCGCCTGGCCTCCCTTCCGGCTGCCTCTGGACAGCTCCTCTCTCCTCCCTCCATCCCAACTGGAAAGGAGTGAGAGGGTTAGTGTGGCCCAGGCCAGGCAGACATTTCTCACTTTCCCCCTCCTTTCCTTTTCCTTTTCTGCTTGGGAGACCAAATATTTCTGGAGCAAAACAGACGAAAACCTCACTGGGAGGCCTGAGAAGGCTTTGCTGAGGCTGTGGAAGACCTTCTTCCACCCGAGTGTATCAGCCTCCCAGGCTGTGGGCCTGCTCTGTGGAGCTGGCATTTTCTGCTCTGAGAGGATTGTTTGGTTTGGAGCCTGTTTTCGTTTTACCACAAAAATGAGTGACTTTTTTTTTTTTCTCTCTCTCTCTAAACAAAGGAGGACCATTTGGTTTCTATAACTCAGGTCATCTGACTCCTTCCTGGAACTCCATTTGGGAGGCAGGGCACAAAGCCTTCCTTGCCGCACCTCGGCCGTGCCACGTTTGGCCCCAAGGCCGTGCCAGCCTCGCTGCAGCATGTGCCAAAGCCAGTGGTGTTGTGATGTATGTGGGGCCATGATCCACTCCTAGGACAGCCAAGGCCCCTGCTGGTCCACCCTCTGGGTGGCCATTTTGCTGCTCACTAGCACCGGGTGGGCAGGGGAAATGGAAGCCAGGAGCTCGGACTGGCCCACTTGGCTTCTGTTTGCAACTGGAGAGAAAATTAGGGAGGGGTAGGAGTTTGAAATCAGACATTCAATGACAATTTTATTTTTATGTTTAAATTTTTGTTATTTTCTTTTGAGACAGAGTCTCACTCTGTTGCCCAGGCTGTAGTGCAATGGTGCGATCACGGCTCACTGCAGCCTCAACCTTCTGTGCTCAAGTGATCCTCCCACCTTGTCCCCCCACCCCACCCTACCCTAGTCACTGCATCACAGGAGTGCAGTGCCATACCTGGCTAATTACATTTTTTTTTTTTTTTTTTTTTTTTTGTAGAGGCCAGGTCTCCTATGTTGCCCAGGCTGCTCTGGAACTCCTGGGCTCAAACTCTCTGCCCACTTCAGCCTCCCAAAATGCTGGGATTACAGGTGTGAGCCACTGGGCCTAGCCAAATGTAATTTTTAGATAATCTTGAAACATAAATTTCCTTTGTCCATTACCAAAGATATTTTAGAATTCTGTGTGTACCTATGACATAGGTTTACCCAAGGCATCTGTCTATAGGAGTTTGACAAGTTTGATCAGGATTTGGGGATTTATCAGGATTTGGGGGCCAATGAGTGTCATTATCTCAGAGTGCCAAACACCCCGGACTTGGGAACTAGGCATCCCTCAAGCTGCGTACCGAGGGGACAGAGAGGGGCAGAGAATATTTCAGATCACACAGAGTCAACTCTGGGCCCTTCTCTTACTAGTGTGTGACTAGGGACACACATTCTCCATCTATAAACAGTGGTGATGACATTGTGTGGGGAGTATATAATATTGTATTCAAGTACAAAGCATGATACTTAGCGCTTAAGCATTCAGTAAATGTTATTCTTCTTTATTACATGGGTCTCCACACCTTTAAAATAGACTACACGGATGTATGGTTTAAAATCAGAGGGATTAAACATTAAAATGTTCAAAATTCCTGATGGCTTAATTATATCATTCTACCAAATTAACATCTTTGTAGACATCAGGAATTAATAGGGAAATGAAAAGCTTTAGTGAATTTGTGTATATAGATACACACACATATACACATACACATATGTATACACACATGCATGCATGTTGATTTTTTCTAACATCATATACTCATGATCTCGTTTGATGCTTCCACAACCCTCTGAGAGAGATATGATTTAATTTTGAGAACCTGAGAGTCAGAAGGGTTAGTTAATTGAGTTAGTACTGTACCACTTGTGTCAGAGCCAGAATTCAAACCCAAGTTTTGTTGAAACAGCTTGCCCAAGGTAAGCCCAGCTAGTCTTATAATGTAGCTGGAAGCACACCAGGAGCTGAGGCTCTTCATATTGACAACTCTGGAGGCACATGGCCAGATCTTCAATGGGCAAGGCTGGATACCAACGGGAGCTTGCCTTCCAGGAGAGGGGGCTAGGGATGAAGAGCTTGACGAAAAGGTTCAGGTGTCTTTTCAGAGGCCTTGATCATGCCAAGTAGCATGAAGCCATGCTCTGGTACCATACACTCATAAGTGTATATTTACAGGTGTAGACCTTGGAACAATGTAATCCTTTTCAGACTGGCAAAGAAGAAAGTTCCCAGAATTCTTCCCTGCAGTTTGGTGGCTGTCTAATGCATTTGGGATAAAACCAGGGTTGAAATTCATTAGCCAGTTCAAACACCAATCAGAGCAAATCCTTTTATAAGGGCGGATTAAATAATTCAAATACTTTTCAAGTCTTGGCAATCTTTTCTTGTTATAAATATTTATTTCTGGCAAATAGGAAGAGAAAAATAATCCCTAGTCTTATGGAGGCAGTGGGAGGGTGTGTTGAAACCCTCCAAAGCTGATGTAAGCCCTGAAGTACAGCTTACATTCCCATAGTGACATTTGCATTAGGTAGTGGGAAAAACAGTGGAGGTTAGGGACTGAAATGAGCTTGCCCTGCTGTTTCTCCTAATGTCCCCTGGGTCTAGGGAGCATTTTCAGGGCATTCCAGAGCCAAATATAACTGTTCAGCACCAAATTATCAGCTGGTTTGGGAATGTGTCTCCAAATGATGGGACAACAGACAGGCTAGAGTTAGGCTGAATATTTCCACCTCCCCACTGCCTCCAAAAGTAACCAGCTTGAAAAAAGTTAGACTTGTAAAATATTGTGCAAAAATCTGAATACAATTATATTCAGCAGGACTCCAAGTTGGTGAAATTCAAAGAATCTGGGCTGAGCTTTCTGGAACTCCAGACAGAATGGAGGTGACTGATTGCCCAACTGGGGCTGCCTCATCGATAATTCACAAGTGTGTGTGTGGGGGGGTCTTATTACAAAGCAAAATGGGACCCATTGCTGAGAGCAGAAAGAAATGTACCATGTATCAGGCCCGGGGCTAGAAGGTTTTCAGAGATGAGTGAGATAACAAGCTTTTGATAGAAGACATTAAACTCTAGACAAAGAGATTTTGAAACTGGAGAGAATGGCTTTTACTTGGAAAGGCTGAACAGTGGTTGTGAAGTCAAGGAGAAATGAGAAGATTCAAAACCGAATGGGAAGGGATGGCAGTGAAATGTAGGTTGGTTGGGCCAAGTTGGAAAACATCCTCAGAACGAGTATACCCACTGTAATGTCCTCTTATCTTGGGCTAAAGCCAGAGGGATGCCTTTAAAGTGGCAGAACCAAGCTGGCCATCATCCTTTTCCTTAGACATGGCCCATACCCTTGCTCACGCCTCACCTTTTCCCTGACCTGGTATTGTTACAGGGTTTCCTTGGAAGCCCTCCCTGGCTAGGTGCCATGAGATCAGGGGATGGGCTTGGCCAACAGGTTCCAGGTAAGTTTCCTGGGTCTGTAGCTATTTTACCAGTTCCTATATGCTATAGGTACCCAGGACATGTCTTTTGATTTTCCATTCTGTTCTCTGGGGAAGGCTGGAGTAGAATGAAGAACACTAAGAGCCTGAACTCTGGAGACCTAACACAGCCCTGCCACTAACTGGCTATGTCACCATGGGCAAGGTTTTTCACTCTGTTCGTAATTCAAAATTGTCATCTATAAGATGGGAGTAATACTTCATAGGCTGTTGTAAATTTTAATGAGATGATATCATTTAATACTTAGCACTTAATAAGCACTCAACATATAACTGTCATTACTAAGGTGGGGTACTGTTGGGGTCATTGACCGAGGTACCTGCAAAACACAAGGTGTGAATGTGTGCGCAAACTGAGTCTTGCAACCTGTCTATTAGGTTGTGTCAGGGCTTTACAATATTGGTGTGACAAGGAGCAAGTTATTTATCTAAACAGGATCTTTGGACATTAATATAGTACAGTGTTCTCAAATGGGGGTTGATTTTGCCCCTCAAGGGGCAACTAGCAGTGCCTGAGCAGTTTTGGTTACTGCAACTGGGGGAGGAATGCTATTGGCATCTAGTGGGTAGAGACCAGAGATGGTGCTGAACATCCTCCAATGCACAGGATAGGCCCCTCCCTACTCCCCAGCTATAAATTATCCAGCCCAAAATGTCAGTAGTGTTGAGGTTAGAAAACCTGGCGTAATGTCTACCATGGCTTTATATGCTTCTTTAGCCCACTGTAGAGGGGCCTACAGATGTAACTGTGTAGTTCACAGCCCGCAGGGTACTGGTGTAATGCCCAGAAAAGTTTAGAGGTGTTATAAGGTGATGGGTAGAAGAGAGAGGAGGTAACAGCTAGAGAGGCATTGGAAGACAAGTCCTGGTTGGAATAAGAGAATGTCTCTTGATAAAGCCCTCCATGCAGGCTTAAATGGGTCCAGGTTTTCTTAGGGGTAGATGGAATTGCATCTGAGCCACTCTGCCTGGTGGAGCTTTATAATGTAAATGGGACATTCCAGCAACGGGCCTTATATTGCTGCCAAGGCTGTGACATGACATGGATGGGAGGGCTGTAGAGTCAGAATACCTTGCATACAAATACCAATACAGGACTCAGAGCTGCGGGCAGTCTTGGAAGGAAATGAAGTGGGTTATTATTGTTACTGTGTTCATGAGGATCAAGGTTACATCATGGCCCCAGAAGGAGAGAAAGTAAAAGGTGAGGGACCATGAGTCCATTCCCAGACGCGTGCAGGCCTGGGATCTAGCAGCCCTGCAGATCTCTGGATTGTCTTTTGGGCTACACACCTCACGTTCTGCACAAGGTTGTGACCTCACAGCTCTGGGCACACACCAGCATTGAGAACTGTTTGTCAGCACAGCTGGTCTGCCTTCTCAGGATGTAAATTATTATCTACCCATATGCGTTGTTATTTGTATTAATTACAAAGTAATACATATTAGTATAAAAGCCTGGGAAATAGAAGTATATAAAAAAGAAATTAAAATCCTTGATAATTCCAACTTCCACTGGTAAAATTAATGTCTTGGGAATACTATTTCAGAATTTTTCCATGCGTAGTACTTTTAACATAATTGAGATTACACATAATTCTGTGGCATTTGGCATTTGTCTCTATCTGAAGTTAACAGGGTAGTTTTAGGTAGTGTGAGGAAATGAAATGAACCTAATGGGGTTCAGCGTTCTTGCAAAGAATTTTCTTCTCTCAATAAATCCACACCCAAAACAATTCTTGACTGTTGACATTTATAGAACTTACAAATTATCTTCTAAGTGAAGCATCAGCTTTTTAAGATTTTATAATCCTGAGGTCAGAATAACTGCAGCACTTAAAACAGCTATAATTTGCTAAGAATACAAATGTTAGAAAAGCTTTGTTTTCACTCGGTAGAGGATAATTCAGGATTCATGCACAAAGTATGTGTCTCTGACACACGAACCCTTGTGGCTGTATACAAATGTGGAATAATTTTACCTTTGGAATTGGAGCTGAGTGGCAAGTCTACCAAAATGGCTAAAGCCTTCCACACACTCATGGCCACAGGTTATGGCAAATGCTGACTGCTCTTAAAGGACACAAATTTACAGAGAAACTCAGAGGAGAGGTGGGAAGGAGACCCTGGGCACACACCTGGGCCACTAAGGTGCTGTGGGATGCGTGCTGGCTGCCAGAATTGAATTGCATGGGGGACAGAGCTACGAGGAGCACTTTCTTCCTTTGCCTTGGCAATACCCAACTTCTGTCAATGGATGTTGAACAAATATTTTAAAAATATCAGTTTGAAGGGACACAGACTACTAGCCTACCTGGGGTTCCAGGAGTATGGCCTGTCTCTGAGTTAATCACTTTCTCTTCCATCATCCTACTGAAATAGCAGAGGAGCAATATTGCAATGGGGAGAGGCGGCATCTACCTGCTGGTCACCTTACATGAAAGCTGAGCCGTGGGGTGCAGAAATGGAGGGGGATGCCAACTTTCCCCCACAGGACAGCAGGACTAGGGGGAAGGTGGGTTTCTCAGAAGTTCACAAGCAAATCTCTCCCGGCCATGCATAAAACAAATGCAGCGCATGCCTGGAGTCCTCGTGGAGCTCACGATTTTCACCTGGAGTCAATTTCAAACTTGGTAGAACAGGGGAAACATCAAGGCTGACTGTCCACCAGGGACTGGCGCAGCTAACTTTGAACTGTGTCAACTCGCCGCCAGAATAAGCTCTTTTACTCCCAACTGAAAACCTTGCCACCTAGTTACCTCTAGTGACAACTTCCCTTTTGTCCCACAATCATTCTAGATTTTGGCAGTAAATTTCAATGTATCTGTATTTTTCTAGGACTGAAAGATGGGAACATCCACTAACACAGTCTCTGCAGGAGCCACTTCAAAAATCAGTGGGCAAAAACCAGAGCTCTCTCTGAAAGAGGGCCAAAGGGGAAACACCACCAGATACACAAAATGCTCCTGAAGTGCGAGAAAAAGGGCCACTTGGGGAATGAGGAGAGGTGCCTTACCTGTGGTCACACAGCCAGCTGCAGACACTGACCTCTAATGCCTCGGGTTCTTCCTACCCTGGTCTGGGGCTTTTTCTCTTGATCTAGGTTCAAGTCTTGATTTCTCTACTAATGTGCCCTGTGACCTTGGGCAAGCAGTTAAATCTCTCTGAGCTGTGATTATCTGTCTGCAAAATAAGGGGGATCTGTTGAAATCAGCATCTCTGAATCAGGCACACATCTGTCACCTGGGCATTTGGAGTCAGTGAACCCAGGGATTTTTGGGGATCTGTGTCTTGGAGGCAATGTAGAGAAGCAGTCTAAAGCCTTTGGAGTCCGACTGCCCAGGTTCAAGTCTTTTCCACTCCTGCCATCTGCATGAACTTGGGCACTCAATCACTCTGAGTTTGTCAGCAAAATGGGGATTCAAGTAACTCCTCCCTCATTGGGCTGCAGTGATGATGAAATGAGATAATACAGGAGGGTGCTTGGCCCAGCACCAGGTGCAGAGTAGGTACTCAACAGTCAGTAGCTGCTATCACTTGGAGGAAGCTCCCTGGTGATTCTGATGGGCATCCCCATGAAGAACATGAGACTATATGCTCCTTTATGTTCTTCATTCTGAGTTACACAAATAGCATTTCATCACCTTCACATGATATCAAATCCCTAGGGATGTATCCTTTGACCAATATATGGCAAGACTCTAACCCATGACAAAGGAAACAATAGGCTTTTGTTTGGGAAGTTTATGTTCTCCTGCCCTCGATCCTCCTTCCCTATCTGCACTTTAATGATCTCCTTAGGGTGCCCACAGCAGCCCTGCAGCCCAGGTGTTTTCTAAGATGAAGTACAGTTTCTAGAAAATTGGGCAGGTTTTTGAAAACAACACCCTCTGGAACATCTACGTTCGAATGAGTGTTGTCTCTCTTCCCCCTAGGAAGTTGAGCCCCCTCTTCGGAACTCCTAGAACTGCCTTCCTGACTGATGTTCAGTTTGGGGAAATATGTTCAAATGGGACAAAGCTTTATCCTTTGAGAGTGTGCAAAAGTAAAGCAGAGCCATGCCTGGTGAATAGGATTGAAGATCAAGTTGAGAAATAAAATTTTGCATCAAAAAATAAAGTATGCCTATAATATCATGAATCTGATTTCTCACATGGCCTATAAACTCAATTTTAGCGAGTTTGTTAAAAATCATTTTCTTTTGTTTATAGTCATACCTCATGTGTCTCCATGCAATACCAGGATAGTCTAGCATGGTTTTCATTATTGCATTAGTAAAATGTCCATTTTTAATTTACATGCATAAAATGGATCACTTCTCAGCTCATACTCCAGTGTCTCCTTTTTAGCATTTGAATCTCTCTGAAAGTGGATCTCCAGTTGAAAGTGTATCTTTTCTTGGCATAGTACACTGAATACTAAAGGAGGAAAAAGTGCAGCCAGAGTAAATACAGTTTGTGTGAAGATTTCCAAGATATCTTCTTGGCCAGCAGAGTTCAGCCTGGTGACGGAGGAACTAACCAAATGTTAAACTTAAGATGTATTCTAGACCTCAATAATTAGCAAGAATTTAAAAATTAAGTTTTAAATCAATTTTGTGGGCTTTTTTCTGATTATGTCAGGGACATATGATCCTAGATAACTTAGAAAACACAGATAGATGGAAAGAAGAAAGTAAAAATTAATAGTGGTCGCATTCAGAGGTGATGGCTGTTAACATTTTGATGTATATCTTTCCAGTCTCTGCATATAAATATGTGTGTTTAAAAAACAAAAATAGTATCAGTGTATTGTTCTGTAACTTATTTTCAACACAGAATGCTGTATTATTAACATTCCCCATTCCCCGCATTAGTAATTATTCTTCTACAACATTGTTTAATTATTTAGGGGTGAAATATAACTTATGTAACAGATTACCTATTGTCAGACATTTAGGTTGTTACCATCTAGATGTTTTTCTTTTCCCTCTCTCCCTCATTCCCTTGGTTCTTTCCATTTTTACTTTTGCTATTATAAGCAATATTGTGATGAATATCCTTATGGCCAAGTCTTTGTAAACATTCCCAGTCACCTCTTTTTGATGAAGCTGAAATTGAAATTCTGGGTCAAAAATGTATAAAAGCAGTTAATTTATTTAAAAAATTGCCTTCCTAATGATTTAATGGTCTCTCACTGATGATGAATGAAAACACCTGTTTTCCTACAGGTTTCCAAGACTGCGCATTGCAGTTTTGTTAATCTTTGTCAATCTCACAAAGTAAAAATGGCAATTGATTATTTCGATTTGCATTTTCTTGGTTATATGAAACATTTTCTACATGCTTATTAATCATTATTTTCTTAAAAATTTCCTTTGCATATCTTTTACTCACTGATGTATTCACCTTTTTTTTTTTTAAAACTGATTTTAGGAATTGTCTTTATACTAAGTTTATTGACCCTGTGTTTGTCATATATCCTATTTTTCCAATTTTGTTTCCCATTTCTTTTATTGTAGTAGGGTTTAACAAGAGAATTTTAAAGTACGTGCTCAAACATTCAAATTTTTCTTTCATGGTATGCTCCTTCATGTTTAAAACATTCTTCCCAACTGGAAGATTATATAAATTTTTTTGTTTCCTTCTAGAATTTTTATATCTTCATGTCCCATTAAAATTTTTCCTTCATCTGGAATTTGTTTGAATGAAAGGTGTGAGATTAAAAATGAAGTTAATTGTTTTTCCAAGTGGTTAGCCAGTTGTCTCAATGTCATTTTTTGAATAATCCACTCTTTCCCTATAGATTCGAAAGGCTGCCTTATTTTATACTAAATTCACCTAAGTGTTTGGTTCTGTTTATGGGCTTTGTTCCAATGCTCAGTTCACCTATTGTGGTGTGATCTTACATTGCTCCAATTACTGCAGCTTTTTTATACATCTTAAAATTGGCTAGGGCAAGTTTCCACATTTTTCTTGGCAATTCTTATGCGTTTATTCTTCCATATAAACTTCAGAATTATTTTGTTAACTTAAAAAGTCCCACTGGAATTTTCATTTGGATTGTAATAAAAGTAGATATTAATATGAAGACAATTGATATCTTTACAATACCCAGTTACTGCTCCATTTAATAACAGTGATGATAACACAGTAATACCAGCAGCCAACACTGACTGACTGACTCTTAACTGTGCATCAGACCCCATTCTAAGCCCTGCCTGCCACATTTAAACCTCATAACAATCCAAGACATAGTATGGCTATTATTGCCATACTTATTTTACAGAGAGAGAAACTGAGGCACGGAAATGTTAAATAAGATGTCACAGTCGTACAGCTAGATATGACAGAGCCAGGACTCTTTTTCCCTGGTGGTCTGGCTCCAGAGCTTGTAACTATGCCATGAGTCTATGGCTTTCTAACTCCTCACACTTTCTTTATATCCCTCAGAAAGTTCTGTGACTTTCATCATATATATCTTTACAAATTTGATTAAGTTAGTTCTTGTTACATTTTATTTGTCTGCCCATCAATGATAGGCTGGATGAAGAAAATGTGGTACATATACACTATGGAATACTATGCAGCCATGAAAAAGAATGAGATAATGTTCTTTGCAGGAACATGGTTGGAGCTAGAGGCCATTATCCTTAGCAAACTAATGCAGGAACAAAAAACCAAATACTGCATGCTCTCACTTGTAAGTGGGAGCTAAATGACGAGAACACACAGACACACAAGGGAATAACACACACTGGGGCCTACTAGAGGGTGGAGGGTGGGAGGAGAGAGGATCAGGAAAAGCAACTAAAATGGGTACTAGGCTTAATACCTGGGTGATGAAACAATCTGTACAACAAATCTCCATGACACAAGTTTACTTATGTAACAAACCTGCACTTGTACAGCTGAACTTAAAATGAAAGTTAAATAAATTAAAAAATTTATTTGTTGTTGCTATATTTTTCTTGTGATGTTTTCTAATTGTCATTGCTGAACACTGGCAAAGCTACTGATTGTTATAAGCAAGGTATTTATTTTGAAGTCATCAAACTTAATTACCCTCTCGGTAGCCTAGTAGTTCGGTTCACTCTCTAGTTTTCCAGGAAGACACAAGCATTATTTTAGAGCAATGACGTTTGGCTGCTTTTCCTGTATTTATATCTATCATCAGATTTCTGGTGTTATTATAATGTTCATGGCATTGTCTAAAACGGTAGTCACTAGCCACATGTGGCTATTTGCATTTAAGTTAATAAAAATTAAATGAAATTACTAATTCAGTTCCTCAGTTGCACTAGCCACATATCAAATGCCCAGCAGCCACATGGGGCTTGTGGCTACCATCTTAGAACATTTCCATCATTATAGAAAGTTCTATTGGACAGTGCTGCTAGAACTTTCAGATCAATATTAGATAATAGTGGTGAAATGGATTGTTCTGCTTTTTTCTTCTGAACTTTAAAGTGAATTCCTCTACATAGTGATTTTTTTATTAGAATGATACTGAGTTTTGAATTCAAATATGCAGATACATTTTTATGTTAAAGGAGTCTTATCCTATTCCTAGTTTACTAGAAATACTTTTTTTTAATTAGGAACAGATAATGAATTTTAATATCTACCTGGCATCAGTAACTTTTGCTATATGAGAAACAAATTCCCCCTCTGTCTTCAAAATTGTCTTAGCTATCTTGGTCCTTTTTAAATACATTGCTGGATTTTGTTTGCCAATATTTGATTTAGATGTTTGTCATTAGTGAGCTTAATCTCAAATATTCTCTACTTTTAGGGCTTTTGTCCAGTTTTTTTTTTTTTTTTTTTTTTAACCAAGATTATGTTATTATCATAGAATGAATTTATATGCTTTTTCTTGTTGGGTGTGGTGGCCCACACTTGTAATTCCAGCATTTTTGGAGGCTGAGGTGGGTGGATAGCTTGAGCCCAGGAGTTCGAGACCAGCCTAGGCAACATGGTGAAACCCCATCCCTACAAAAAATACAAAAATTAGCCAGGTGTGGTGGCTCACATCTGTGGTCCCAGCTATTCAGGAAGCTAAGGTGGGAGGACTGCTTGAGCCTGCGAGGCAGAGGTTACAGTGAGCAGAGATTGTGCCGTTGCACTCCAACATGGGCGACAGAGCCAGACCCTGTCTCAAAAAACAAAACCAAACAAAACGTTTTTTTTCTTTCTTTCCTCTGGAAGAGTACATATGTGATATGGGTCATTTGTCCCTTAAAACTTGGTAAAACTCAGGTGAAAAAAATCTGGATGTGGTGCTTTGGTTGGGGGATGGGATGAAACTTCCTTAAATTCCCTTCTCGTTCATATAGTTCATGTTCATCTGTGTCTAATTACACTGTTTAATCCATCCATGAAGTTTTATTTCAGTGAACACACTTTTTCAAAACTAGAATTTACACTCAGTTCTTCTGCAAATCTGCTTTTGATGAGTATGCTTTCCCCTATGATCTGTTTGATCTCTTTACACATTTTAAACATGTTTATTTTCCATTCCCTTTCAAATTTGCTCTCTGATCCTCCCTTCGTGCTTGTTCTGTTTGTTTCATTCATCTTGATATGGTTTGTCATTGTGTGCCATCAGCCCACCTTTAGGGGTTGTTTGCTGCAGGCATGCTGTGGGTTTGGGCTATGTGGAAGACTCCCACAGGGTGAAGGTGCATGGCCTCTGTAGGGCCACAGAGATCAGGAAGGTCACAGACATATTTTGGGGCTAGTTTCTTGACTTGGTGCTTTTGTATCACATGGGGGGTGTAACATCATTACACCTGTGGATTTGCATCCCCTGCCTGCTTTCTTGCCCAATTAAATGCTTGGTGTAGCCTGCTGGAGCCTGATTTCTGCAGGGGGCTGTGCTTTTGTGTGATGCCTTGGCACAGACCTGAGATCTGGTCTCCTGTATCTGCATCAGCATCGGGATCACAGCCTGCAGCCTGGCCTGGAGCCCCTGTGACTTTGTGTCTTAACTTGGGTTTTTATTCCCATTTTGTTTCCTGTACTTGGAGATTCCCACTTCTTTCCTTTGAGTGAGGCCACATGATATAATTTGAAAAATCATATTTTATCCAGAATTTTGGATCTGTTTTGTTGACCACAAATCTAGAAACTGTCTTCGATTTCTAAGTGGTTGAGTTTTTAAGCAAATGCAAGGAAATTGGGAGAGAAGTATGTATTAACCTATTTTCTGGTTATGCTTATCATCTAAGAATGTGTCTATACAATTTCTACTTTTGGCATTAATCTATTGGCAATTTTATCCAGGTCTTAGAATGATCAATTTGCAAAGTCGTTCACAGTCATTTAAAAAAGTATTATATGCCCTATGTCTTTAGAGCATAAAGATACATGCTCCAGATCTCTAATTTTTAAATTAAGTTCTAAGACTTGAAAAATCATATTAATATCTCCCACTATCCACATAATTTTTAATTTGTTCTTTTGACGGATTTTGCTTCACATAGCTTGCTATTGCATTATTTGCTGAAGACCCTGAGGTTGGCCTCATGTTTGAAGTGGCTAGAGTCACACAGCCTTAGCTTCATTATTGGGCCTTCAATTAAGTCTTTCTCATTAATATCACTTATGTTCTCTTTTTGCCACAAAATTCAATGCTGCACTTAGGAAAAAGAATCTCGAAAAAAGAAATATGTGATATAAAAATAAGAACAGATAACATTTTAAAACTTGGGGTATAGAGGTGGGGAAGGAAAATGGGAAAGGTAAGGGAATCTAAGTGTATTTTATTTTAAAGGGAGGAATCAGTGGAAACTACGACATTTATAAAGTTGACAGAAAAAAGTAGATGTAAATGTGCTGCATTTTAAAATTTGCTCATCTTTTCTTCCTCTACAGGTTCTTGTTCATATTATTTTCTGCATGGAAATGAACAGGTGAATTACTAACTAAAGGCCAAGTGTTTTCCTCAAATGCTATTTTTCCCCTTAGAATATTTTTAATAGCTGTATGCTTGAGTTTTTGGGTGTTGTTTGCAGCACAGAATATGATCAAATCACTGCCTTCATTTTCTCCAAACTGTTGGCATTGTGCTGAAGGCACGGGTTTGTGATTTAAGCCAAATCCCTACCCCAACAACCTCTATTTCTTTTTGAATATGAATGAGGTGACAAGCCTGTGCATATGTTTGCAACTATATATTAGGAAAGGAAGAAAGGAGAGAGAGGATGGACTGGTTTCCCAAGAAAGAAACACAATTTCACAGAGAAGTTGGAAAATAGGCCTTCGAGTACTCACTTTACAAATCCATAGTGAATTTGCATTTCATCTTCTTCCTATTACTATTTAGATGGGGTCTCACTCTGTCACCGAGGCTGGAGTATAGTGGCATGATCTCAGTTCACTGCAACCTCTGCCTCCTGGCCTCAAGTGATCCTCCAGCCTCAGGCTCCTGAGTCGCTGGGGACCATAGGTGTGCACCACCACACCCAGTTAATTTTTTGTATTTTTGGTAGAGACAAGGTTTCACCATGTTGCCCAGGCTGGTCTCGAACTCCTGAGCTCAGGCCATACACCCACCTCAGCCTCCCAAAGTGCTGGGATTACAGGCATAAGCCACCGTGCCTAGCCTCATCTTATTTAATACAGCATCTTGTGTAACCTTTGAGCAACAGCACATAGCGTAGATTCTCTCTCTCCCCAGTCCACTTCCATGTGTCTTCAGAGAGCTTGGGCCTGAAAGCCTGCTTCTCTGGGAAGTCTTCTTTGGAAGGTATTGATATCTTTGAGTTAAACCCTCAGGAGTTTCTGATGTTAGACTTGAGATTTTGGTTAAAGAGAGAGAAAAGGGGGACTTAAGCGACATCCCAATTGAAAGGGAGAAAAAAGAACTATGCTGGGGATGCATGTCCAACTTTCACACTGTGACTACTCAGGGATATTTCAGAATGTTTTCAAATAGCACGTACTTTTTGGATCTGTGAGAGCATTTCCAAATATTAAGAAAACTAACTGAATGTTTCCAATGTTTGGAATTACTCCAAGGCCAGGAATTCCAGATGTTTGTGAGGAAGCCACAGCATGTGTCTGTTTAACTACTAAAGTGGGTTTTATGATGTCAAGAAGGAAATATCCACACCCCTTCAATTATTCTTCTTTAAAAACAAGATAACCTTCTTCAAAAGGCTATCAGGAGCCAGGCGCGGTGGCTCACACCTGTAATCCCAGCACTTTGGGAGGCCAAGGCGGGTGGATCAACTGAGGTCAGGAGTTCGAGACCAGCCTGGCCAACATGATGAATCCTGTCTCTACTAAAAATAAAAAAAAAATTAGCTGGGTGTAGTGGTGCACACCTGTAATCCTAGCTACTTTGGAGGCTGAGGCAGGAGAATCGCTTGAACTTGGGAGGCGGAGGTTGCAGTGAGCTGAGATCGTGCCATTGCACTCCAGCCTGGGCAAGAAAAGCAAAATCAGACTCCAAAGACAAACAAACAAACAAAAACAAAAAACACACAAAAACGGCTATCAGGAGGAGAAAACTAGTGTGAGTGATTAGTCAACAAATGTGTGTCCTCCTCTCCTCTTTGCTCTCTCTACCTCTCAGGGCTGTTGTAGCAAAAAGATGTGAAGCATTTAGAAGGTACATAGCATTACAGAAAATGCAATATATTATGACGGTTATCACTACAGATGTGGAATAAATAATTATCTGTGTGAGGGATGCCAGATCCAAATCATAACCAGTGCTTCTGGCATCTGTCCCTCATATAATCATCTTCCCCATCTCTCCTGGTCAGCCACATGAATCACACACATCTTTAAATTAGGAACTTGACTGCTACAAATGTCTTGTGAAGAAGCCAATGTTATGATAATTCATTTTTTCTCATGAAATGCACTTAGTTTTACTTCCATATTCCTGTATTTCATGTAAGATATTCACCACGATGAGAGTTTCTTGGCTGTTCCACACAAGAACCATCCAGATTGAAAAAAGCTGCAGAATCTACATGTGCAAGCCTAATGGTTTGGTTTTTGGTTTATTCAAGATTAATGCATTTAGACCATTCCTTTTTCACACGTACCCTTAAAAGTCCCAATATTTGTTAAGACGCCTCACATTTCTCTAGCCCTAATTAACCATCACCAGCACTGCCACCTGAGAGTGAGCCACTTGGTAGATGGCAGGGGACAAGGAAACCAGTGTCCCGCTGCTTCCCGAGGGCTGCTGCAGGGCTGGGACATGTGGCTCTGTGTTTTGTGGAGGACGGGGGCTCAAGTCCAGCCTTGCTCTGCTTACCAAGCTGGATGCCCATGGGACTGTGCTCACCCAGGGGGTGCCTTTTCTGACTGGAACCACTATAGGGGCTCACTATGTCCTTGCTACGGGTCTTTCTGCAAAGAAGACTCTTTTCTGCTGGTTTCATGTATGTGGCCTTGCTGGAAGCAGGGCTGGGAATTCCCTTCTCTGAAGCCAGTTGAAGAAACCCATGGACTCTGCAAGGACTTACTGAGTGTGACCGAGTCATTGATTTTGAAGCTGCAGAGGACCCTGTCCACGTTGCGGGCATGTCGGAAGCCATTTCCTCTCACGACAACTTGAAATGACTCTGAAATAAAGAATAATGACAAGACTCTTTACTTGACCAATAACCTTAAGCTTCCCATCTGCCCTGATTTATAGCATTTGTTCACCATTTCACCAGGCTTAAAATATTCAAAAATTAATTTAGGTTGAAAACCAAAAGCAACCAGGTGGATTCCTTTCACAACTTACCAGTACATCCTCACTAGGTGTCCTGAGGAGGACCTATCACTTCTTATTTGAATTCCCACCCTTTTATCTTTGGGCTTACTGGTCCTCCTAACCCAGAAAGCCTTCCTCCCTCCTCTCTGTCCATTCAAATCTTAGCCAATTTTCAAGTTCAGGCAGTTTGAAAATCTGTGATCTCTGTAGCCAGAGGGAGCCACAGGGGAGGGGCCCTCCACTTCCTCTTTAGTCAACTCACCTCCTCTGTGTCTGTTTTACACATTGTACTCCTCTGAAAGGATTTCTTAAGAGCCCACAGTGCCTACATTTTAGAAAGTCACTGCCTTAGGGCATTCACCACTTGTCCTGAATAGTGTAGGATTGTCATTACGTATGGTCTGGTGGTGTTTTCTTGTCTTTTCTCCCCCAGCTGGAAAAACATTCCTTTAAGTCAGGAGTTGTTTGATGCCACTATGGCACTCCTATCTCTGCTGGGCACACAGTAGCAGTACATAGGCTAGGTAGGAATAATTGTACTTAGGAATGAATCACAGTCTTGCTTAGCAGTGCTCAGTTGCCAAATACTACCTACTTGAATTGATATCAGCCCCTCAGTGTAGTACTCATTTGTCTCTGCATAGAAGAGATCATATATCTTGCTAGCCTGCATTTTAATTTCTCATTGGCCTAACATATGTTTGATTAATACACATGAATAAAATCGTCATTAAGTAAAAACAACTGTCCTTTACAATAGTCCTAACATGGAAAAAAAACAATAATTAGTTGGCTAAATGTTTGGGAATATTTGCTTAAGTTTGTTGGTATCTAATGGTCAGTGTTCTACTTTTTTCACTTTTATCATCCTTTTGTATCTACAAATTGGGGATTGGGATAATGCTATGTGGAATATCACAAGAGATACAGACTAAAGGTCAGAGGAAAAAATGCAGTTTGTGAATGTGGATCTTAAACAGTACATTGCTGTCTAAATGTTGACTTTTTGTTGGAGGAAGAATGAAATTAGAGAATTAGTATACGGGACTCTCAAAGTTTAATAAATGTCATGAGTATATGCCACCTTCATTCCCAGGAAACTGATTTAGAGGTCACGTTTGCCAAGACAATAATAACTAATGCTAATTGCTCCCTCAATGTGAGCCAGGCCCTCTGTGAAATATTGTGCATGTCTGAGTCATTTAAACCTCACCACAGCCTGGGGAGGTACAGATGAGAAAACTGATCTTAGTGAAGTTAAGTAATTTGTCCAAGATCCCACAGCTGGTAACTGTCAGAATCAGAACTGGAATCGAGGTCTATTAGGCACCAAATGCCATGCCCTTAGAACTCAGCCATTCTCTTCTGAACCATCATACAAAAATGGGGACTCACTGCCTTCTGACAGAGGAATCATTTAGGAGTTGAAGTTGTGAATTTTTTTTAAAGCTTATTTTATTTTAATTTTAGGCAGGTTTGTTGATTTTGCAGAAAAGTGGAGCAGGCCTGGATGTGAAGCAAGAAACTGAAATTTAAATAAAAGAATGCAGAGGCGCTACATGTGCCACAAGGAGTACAAGTTAGAAAAGAATGCTTTTTAGAAGTATAAGAGACCTTCACAATAAGGAAACGGAGATTGTGACATTTTGAATGACTTGCCCAGAGTCATGTCATTAGTAAAGCAGAAAAACTGGGACTCGTATCCAAAAGTTAAGGTGATGGGCCTATGGTTTTTTCAGGAGCATAAGTCCTATGACTATGGAGGATTTATATATATACATGTTGATGCAAATGCACAATTGCTACATTTAGAAAGATGGGCTTAGTAGTTTTCTTTAGATGTCTGTCAGGCATCTGACAGATTCCTTGGTTGGCTCAATAAGCAATTTAGATTTGCAGAAGAATCTTGTCTTCTCTTATTTGCTCAGTTAAGCCTATAGAAACCTATTTCTGTGTCCATTTTGAATGCCAGACATACAGACATCTGTCGTTTGATGTTTTTGCTGATTCCAAATATTTTCTGCCTCAATGCTGTGCCTACTTCTCTTATTTCCTGAAAGATCAGCAGAGGAAGAGAAGACTGTGGAAATGCAGGCCACATGCCAAACTCTATTCTCTAACACCATGTTCTAACATTACCAGTTGAGTTGCTAAATCCTCTATAAAAGAGGCTGCCTGCATGTCTGCTTGGCCCGACCTCAGGGAGTTTAGGAAGAAAGACAGCAGGAATCCATGATGTGGCAATGGTGGAAACCAAACAATTTAACCCCCTAAGCGAGGGCAGAAGATGGAGGAAATGATGCTCTGGGGAGTGTACCCAGGCAGAGGCGAGCTCCCATCCTGCCTGATAGGGTTTCTGTGTTAGTGCACACATTGGTTACCAGAAGAGCCCAAACATCTGGCCCGACAGCCTGACTAGAATGTCAGCTCTTCACACATAGACGTTATGTAACAAAACCCTTTTGAATGAATCTGCCAGTAAGTGAAAACCAGGACACACTAGAAACAGGACACTGATTTAATTCCACTAATCTACAAAGCCCTGAACCCACCTTTCAAAATATGTACAGCTGTGTTTTTAGGCAACTTGTATGTTGGCTTACAGCTCCTATAAGAAGTACCTCAAGATTGCAGGGCTTTAGGGAGGAATTTTCCACCTGAAAATGGTCTTTGATTTAATCTTTTTAGTTATATATCCTTTAAGGTTCCCTTAAGATCTATATTCTTTTGTCACTGTTATTCCCAATTACAATGAAAGCTTTCTGATGGCAGAGGCCAACATTTCTATTTCTTCTGAATGCTGGGCTGTGCCTTAACTCAGGACTGAGTCAGTCTCAGGATGAGCTCATTGAGTGATTGAATAAATAATATATCTTGGCATAGAAAGAGAATAAAGGGGAAGGATAAGGTGGTCATTTATTCAGGTCCCAGCCAGGTCTAATCCTGTTTGTTTTCTGAGGCTTAATAAGGTCCATGAATGAAAAGATGTTCAACATCATTAGTCACATGGAAATACAAACCACAACCATATGGAGATATTACTTCATACTCACTACGATGGCTGGAAAAAAAAGAGACGGACAATAGCATCTAGTGGTGAAGAAATTATAACCCACATACATTTCTGGTGGAAATGTAAGATGCTGTGGCCGCTTTGAAAAATAGTTTGGCAGTTCTTCTACAAAGTTAAACATAGTTACCTTATGTCCCCCAAATTCCACTCCTAGACATATACCCAAGATAACTGAAAGTTATGTCCACACAAAAACTTATACATTAACGTTCACAGTGGCATTATTAAAAGCAGCCAAAAAATGGAAATAACCTAAATGATCATCAACTGATGAATATGGTATTTCTATAAAATGGAATATTATTCAGCCATCACAAGAAATCAAATTCTCATACATGCTATGAGATGGATGAAACTTGAAAACATTATGCTAAATAAAAGAAGCTAAACACAAAAGGCCACATATTGCATGACTCCCTTTGTAAGATATGTCCAGATTCGCAAATCTGCAGAGACAGAAAGTAGGTTAGTGGCTGCCAGGACTGGAGGGAGGAAGAAATGGGGCAACAATTGCTTAATGGGTATAAGGTTTCTTCTTGGAGTGATGAAAATATTCTGGAATTAGATAGTTATCATAGTTGTACAACTTTGTGATATATTAAAAACCACTGAATTGTACTTTTTATTTTACCCTTTATTTATTTATTTAGAAGCAGTCTCACTCTGTCACCTAGACTGGAGTGCAGTGGCATGATCTTGGCTCACTGCAACCTCTGCCTCCTAAGTTCAAGCTATTCTCCTGCCTCAGCCTCCCGAGTAGCTGGAATTATAGGCGTGTGCCACCACACTGGGCTAATTTTTGTATTTTTAGTAGAAAGGGGGTTTCACCCTGTTGGCCAGGCTGGTCTCAAACTCCTGACCTCAAGTGATCCACCCGCCTCAGCCTCCCAAAATGCTGGGATTACAAGTGTGAGCCACCACTCCTGGCCTGAATTGTACCATTTAAAAGGGTGATTTTTATAGTAGATAAAATATAGCTCAATTTAAAAAAAGAAAAAATAAGGTCAGTAAGTAGTTTGATGGACTTATTCCATTCTGTTCTCTCATTTCTTTGGTTTCCTTTTTTCTTTTTGGAAATGTGGAACACATAGCTTTGAGATGACCTCAGTAAAGATTGCATATCATTCACTCTGTCTGAAAATGAGATATCTGTATACTCTCCACTTGTTCTGGTCACCCAAGACTTTTGTGCCAAGTTATTGTTAGTGATATTTCATCTTGTGAGTTGGTCTGAATTTGCTCTCCTCTTAGATGCTTAATGTGGCATGGAACATCAAAAATAAAACATAGGGACTGACATATAATGGGTGCTTTCTGATGCCTGAATTGTTCTAGAACTTTTTTCAGTTATAACTTTTAATTTATAACAACTTTAGTGGGGCATAACTGATATACAATAACTTGCACATACAGTGTTTGATTTGATAAATTTTGACATATGTACACAATCATAAGACAATACCACCGTCAAGATAGTGAGCGTAGCTGTCACCCCCAAAAGTTTCCCTGTGTTACTTTGTAATCTCTCCTCCCAGTCCTCCCTACCTCCACTCTCACACAACCACTGGTCTGCTCTCTGGAACTGTATATTAGTTTGCATTTTCTGGAATTTTATGTAAATAGGATCATGCAGTAAGTAATTTTCTTGTCTGGCTTCTTTTACTCAGCACAATTATTTTAGGACACATCCACAATTACTTTGAGATTTATACATAGTTGATTGCTTTTTATTGCTGAGTATTAATTAGTCCATCGTACAGGTAAACTATAATTTGTTTATCTACCTACCTGTGGATGAACATTTTAGTTGTTTTTGGCTATTAAAAATAGAGTTGCTATGAACATTTGTGCACAAGTCTTTGTTTGGACATAGATTTCCTTTTCTCTTAGGTAAAACCTCAGAGTGGAATGGCTGGGCCATATGGTAGGTGTATATTTAATTTTTTAAGAAACTGCCAAAACTCTTCCAAAGTGTTGTGCTGTTTTGTATTTGTGTATGAGAGTCCTTCCTCCACATAGAAATATCTTTAAATGAAAGGAAAGATTGAGCAGAGAATGAAGCAATCCATTTGGAAGAGGTGACCGAAGGTTTGAAATGAATGCTTCGAAAAACAATGAAAAGTGAGAGAAATACACCACTATCTGATGTTGCTTGAATGTGTCTGTTTTAAACATCGAAATTTCCAAATGGTAAACATGACATCTTAAATGACTTTCTTTTTGTGCCAACTCACCCAGTTTTATCAGAAACAGTGGGAAATACAGTAGGAATACAACTGCTGCTGAAATGACAGTGTGAGGAGCTAATTATAACTTTCTTCCGGTTCTGGAGTACAGGAACTTCAAGTGTAGAGCAGTTGGCAAGTTGCACATTTGAGTCCAATTACTTCCTTCCTGGCATCCTCGCTTCCATAGCACATTGTGAACTATGGAAGTTGGAGGCCAACTGAATAGGATCACAGAAAGATTGTGCTCAGGCACACAGTGCATTTTCCAGAGAGGAGCTAAGTTAGGCAGGGCCAAATGTGTCCATATTCTTAATTAAACAGAGGCTAATCTGCACAAATATTTAATTAGAAACTTTAATACAAGTAATGTCAAAGTTGCTACAAAGGGTTTCCACATAGCAGGTGACTTCCTGCATGGTTTGGAACAGGGACTGTAAATACAGTGACATAAGCACCATGCTGAATGGCAACCACATGCTTGGCCTCGGTACTGGGGTGACAGTGGAGACTGGTGAGGAGTACCATGAACTGGAAAGTGTATATGCTTCTTTTAAAGGAAGTTATTCAGTCTTCAATAATCATTAACTTACAATAAATACAGGTTCAGTGTTGTCAGTTCTGATTTTTCTTTTTTTTTTTTTTTTTTTCAGTTCTGATTTTTCAAGACAAAACGAACATCTGTATTTTTAGGTGAAATTCGATTTTCTAAATGTTAGCAATAAATTTAAGTAAAAAAATGCAGTATGAAGAAGAATATATATGCAGATCAGATAGGACTTGTAGGCTGCCATTTTATAACCTCTGAGAGTGGAGGAGTTCTGGGAAGGTTCTCTCTCCTTATATATGTTCACCAATGCAGTGATTGAAATGATTTTTGATTTCTTTCTTTTTTTTCTTTTTTTGAGACAGAGTCTCACTCTATCACCCAGGCTGGAGGGCAGTGGCGCGATCTCGGCTCACTGCAAGCTCCGCCTCCCGGGTTCACACCATTCTCCTGCCTCAGCCTCCCGAGTAGCTGGGACTACAGGAGCCCGCCACCACATCCAGCTAATTTTTTGTATTTTTAGTAGAGACGGGGTTTCACCATGTTAGCCAGGATGGTCTTGATCTCCCGACCTCGTGATCCACCCACCTTGGCCTCCCAAAGTGCTGGATTACAGGCATGAGCCACCGGGCCCAGCCCGAATTCTTTTTGATGGCAGCAGATTAGATATTCTCTCCACTCCCTCTCCCCAATAAGAGTTCCAGTTAAAAATGCAAAACAGTTCCAGGAATACTGGTTTCCTCAGTTATTGAGAAATAATCAGCCATTAATACTTTAGTGGAAACTGATTTAAGTCTTTAGAAATCTGAAGCTGTAAAGGAGACCTGAAGGAGGTTTTCTCCAGATAGCATCTGCTTACAGATGGCTGTTTTGCCACTGCTCACACTGGGGGAGAGCTCAGACCATCCACTCCATTGCTGGAAAGCTTTAGTTGTACAAGTTGCATGTGGTAAGCCAAACTCTGCCTCACTGAATTCCTCCCAACCCCTCCATGGTGGTCTCCTGGAGATATACATAATACGCCTAATAATTTCTTTCTGCATGGGAATCCTCCAAATATCTAAAGATGCTCTTGTGAGTATCTCAATTCCTGGCCTTAGTCTCCGTGATGACTTCAGTTTTTCCTCATTGCACAGGCATCTCATTAGTGCTCTCACTACTC
Source organism: Piliocolobus tephrosceles (assembly GCF_002776525.5). NCBI lineage: Eukaryota > Metazoa > Chordata > Mammalia > Primates > Cercopithecidae > Piliocolobus > Piliocolobus tephrosceles. The sequence continues at coordinate 69,697,040 of NC_045448.1, read as the reverse complement.
TGTAAGCAGACCTCTGCTACAGTGCTTACTGCATGGTTTTGTAATTTATTTGAACATATGACTATCTCCCAGAGTGAACTGTGAGCTTCATAGGGGTGTGGGTGGATTTGGGACTAAGTCTTATACATTTTTGTATTCATATATTTTCACGTGGGTTGGTGCATAAAAGACACTAAGAATCGATGAAAAGAAAGGAGGGAGAAAGGCAAACAGGAAGAAAAAGAGGGAAAGAAGAAAGAAAAAAGCAAGGAAAGAAGGAAATGAAAGAATGAATCCATGAATGAATTATAATGTGATTTCCAGATCCATTACCTCTACGCCTATGGGCATGCCTTTGTCAATGCCATTCTTAAAATGTGGGACTTGAAACCATGGTCTGAACATGGAATAGGACTGTTTGTTCTCCTGGACACTGGATGGTTATTGATGCACCCTAAGATTGCGTCAGCTTTTCTTAGTCAGAGGCATTCTTGTTGGGGAGCAAGACAACTATGATCATTCTTGGCTTTTCTCCTGTCTACCATTAATTGTTACCAAGTCAGGATTCCCTAAACCTGCCTGTATGTGAAACTGGATATTTGAACCCAAGTTCAACACTTTATATTCGTCCCATTAAATTATACCTTGTTAGCTGCAGCCCAATATATAAAGGCCGGTACTGGATTTTGGCTTCGTTGTCATTATCTCGCTGCCTTGCCCAGAGCTCAGTTTGCTGTCAGAACCATTGCTGGTGTTGGGCTGGGGTTGAGAGCCAGCTGAGATCACTGTCTTAGGGGAATGCAATCATCAGCATAGAGTGTCTTGAGCAAGACAGACCTGGGTAGGGCTCCACAGCAGGAGCTGTTCTAGGGGCCAAGGAAAAGAAGGAATTCACAGAGAGTGAGGGGAGGAGGCTAAGAAGAAAGGTTTTTGATGAAAGCAAATTTTACCTTCTTCATAGATCTGTCTAGGGATTGGTCCCACCATTATACGTTAGAAATGTGAACAATCAGTTATTTCCTTTTTACTCTCTCCCCCAATACATTTGAGTTAATTAATCATTTTGCAGACACTCTTCCCCAATTTTCTGTCAGTGGAGAAATATACAGGAATGCTTTTCTCATCTAGGTATGATGTTATCAACATCATGATTCTAACGCTGGCCTTTAATCCTTATTAAGATGATGCTGATAACAAGCCATCTTGTTTTGCATAACAATTTATACTTTTCAAAGCACTTTCATATAAATACCTGTATCTTCGAACTAGCTTAATAAAGTCACAGAGGGGCTATGCCTCGCTCTGACAGGCATCTGGACAATGACATGGGCTCCCAGGCCTCCTGAAAGCTATGTTTACTCCAGAGAATAGTCAACAAGAAATCTTCAAGGAAATCTGTGGAAGAAATGTTGATGTAAGGATATCTTTTGGGAGTTTCATTCTCTTCTTAGAAATGTTATTCTGTAATCAGCATGTTTAAACCCTTATGACTCGAATTTGAGAGATGGGAGCTGGCCTTTTTCAAGACCTCATTCTAGCTTTCATCATTGTGTCTTGTTTTAATTTTTTCTTTATAAGAAATAAAGATAGTATGATTGGATCGTTTACTCTGATATAGATAACTATTGTTTATAAAATATGTAATATTGCACATAAGCCAGAGATTTTAAGAAAATCTAAAGAAAGATTCCTTAGATTGGATTTACCAGATTTGTCTATTTTATTGGTTCTACCAAATAAACAACACTTGGAATAATTTATCTGTTGAATTGCTTTGTTTAAATTTATTAGTGGATTGTGTATTTGTTTCTTGTATTTTCCTTAGCTTTTCCAATATTATCTTTTAATTCTTAATTCATTTATTTTTCTGTTTCACTTGATGAGAAACTTTGAAATCTATGAATTTGATGTGATCAGATCCTGATATGATATGATCGGACCCTGGTATTTCCGTGCATTTCTGTTTAGTTTAGGTGGTGTTTTTATTGTCTTGAACACCTTAATGGTATATAAGGGATACTGTTTACTTTTTGAGGTTAAAATTACTTACAAAGGCAATTTTCCATTGTCTAAGTGGTGGAGAATTTTCCTTTTACTTTGGTCTTACTCTACCTTTGTCTATTAATTTTAGATTTTGCTTCATTTTAGTTGCAGTTCAAAGGTATGTTAACTTCTTATGGTTGGTGAAAGGAGTTAATAAGGGTCAAATAGGCAAATATCAGTGGCATTTTTTTTTAATGAATACATAAATCAAGACATTTAGTCAACATGTATTGGCCACCTAGTAAGTGCCGGGTACTGTGCTAGGCAGTGAGAAGTAGAGAGAAATAAGGTTCCTTCTCTATCTTCAAGGAGCCTGCAGGGAGGGACTTCATTATACTAGTGAATTCACAGAAACTGTGTTCATTGTCTTTAGACTTTCTGATTCATTCCAAGGTTGCACAACACATCCAATTAGGTTGCTAAACTCGAAGTCTGGGTTTTCTTCACGAATGCAATAATTGCACAGTTAAGGAACTCCCTCATTTTCTAATTGTTTTAAAATTACAGAACCATAAAATGTATGTTTATAAAACAACCCCCCCCCCCCACAGCACGAGATTTAATTAATCAAATATCCTACTCATTTCCTCTACCTGAAGCACACAGAACCCAGAGGTGAATTTACGTTGAGGCTCATGAAGCCTAACTGAGGCCCCTCACTGCACAGGCCCCTTACGAAGCCCTGGCACTGCATTCATGTGGTCATATGTTTTTGTCAAATTTGCCAAAGAGATTCTCACCGATCTACCTCTGTGGCAATCACATGAACCCCTGCCATCTGTGTGGTCAGGTAGCAATTTATCTAAAGGTCAGTGGGTAATCTTTTGGGATTGCCTTTCTTTGGGAAATTAGTACACATTTCTGACTAGTTAGTCACCAAGTATTTTGCTAACAACTTTATGTATGTATGCATTTATGTATGTACATAGGTATTTATGTATGTACATATGTATTTATGTATGCATGCTGTATATTTATGTATGTACACAACTAGCTACCAAGTATTGACAACTTTATATCTTTACATATATACTTGATGTTTTGCTGCTGGCACCGATTTCTTAGTGCATCTAACTCCCCGAAAGTCTTTCAGTTATTCTAAAATATAGCCCAGAAGCTGGAATAAAATCCTTAAGGAGTTCCCTCATTTATACCAGTAAAATATGCCACAAACATTGACGTGTGTAGTGTTTGAAGAGGCCTGAAAGTTCTTCCTGTAATGCTTCCTACCTTATCAGGTTGTATGACATATTTTCTGTTGGTAAATTAATAACTGGCACTGTATTTTGGGAGGCTGAAAAGGTGATATCAACAGTAAACTCTCAATGGTGAAAGATGCAAGTTTCTGGGGGACAGGAACTCACACAGAGTTTTTCCTTCCTGTATCTCCAGCACCTTGCACAGTGCCTGGCATGCAGCAGACACTAAAGAATACTTTTCGAATGAATGAAAGAAGAGTGATGGGGAACCTGTCCAGAATTATATGAGAAGTGCCAACATGGTTGAAGTTTTAAGCAGTCCGTAAAATATGAAACAAGAGCATGACCCTGATTTTGATCATTTAGAGAAAAACTTGTGACTCGAAGAAGGCTGATTCTTTGTATAGAGACTTCCTTATTAATGACAAAACTATATGGCCCTCTACAGGGACAACCAGAGCCATCCACTACCATTGTGTGAGGACTGGCAGATTAAACAGTTAAGATAAATATACTAACTGTGTGAGAAGGCCAGCATCCAACTAAAAACTTAAGTATAACCATATTTCCAGTGTGGCCTATGACCACTATGATTGTCTGGTACCTGCAGGGCCTCATGAAAAAGAGGGGTGATTCCATTTCTATCCAGAGGTAGGGTGTTGGTAGTCACTCAGTATTCACTGTAAGAATCCAGTATTTCTAACAATTCCCTTCTAATTAGGTCCCATGAAAGAAGATAAAAATTCTTTTTTTTTTGAGACAGCATCTTGCTCTGTTGCCCACGCTGGAGTGCAGTGGTGTGATCTCGGCTCACTGCAACCTCTGCCTCCCAGGTTCAAGAGATTCTCCTGCCTCAGCCTCCCGAGTAGCTGGGATTACAGATGAGTGCCACCACACCTGGTCAATTTTTTGTATTTTTAGTAGGGACAGGGTTTAACCATGTTGGCCAGGCTGGTCTCCTGACCTCAAGTGCTGACCTCAAGTGCTCTGCCTGCCATGAGGTCAGACCCCAAGTCCTGCTGACCTCAAGTCCTGACCTCAAGGGCTCTGCCTGCCTTGGCCTCCCAAAGTGCTGGGATTACAGGCGTGAGGTGCCACGCCCAGTGAAAGAAGATAATTTGGACAGATTTTTTTTTTTAACTTTCAAACAACTGACATGTGGCTTCCTTCTTTCCTTTTTTCCTTGGAGCAAATTTGGTTAGCAATTTCAACTCCTCTTTTCACCCTCCCCCTTCCTGTTCCTCTTTCCCACCCACCACCAATGAAGTACATATGTGACTTGAACTCAAAATATCATCAACTGTCTGAAAGCAATTAGCATTTCATTTCAATTTACCTCCTGCACATATGGTGGATGGTTCAGCTGCTAGAATTTCGATGCAGGACTTCTTCAAAATCTAGGAGGAGAGGAAATAAAAGTCAATGTAAAGCTTATTTTGTTCAAAGATAGAATTAGGGTTTTGCTTTTAGCTACTGAGATAGAGATAGGAAGGTTCAAGGACATTTGGTTGCAGTGGGGATGGGGGTGGGAGGAGTCTAACATCTTGACTAGTACCATTGCCAAACATTTATTAAGCCAGACTGTGCTAGATGCTGTTGGGTGTCCTAAAAGCCCTAAGAATTATTCATTCATTTGCTCTTTTGGCAGGTATTTACTGAGCCTATGCTACGCCAGTCCTAGTTTTTGCAGAGGTTTAACACAGGGTTGTGGAAATGGGACTTAACACTGGAAATGACAAATGCCAGTGGCCACTCATATTGTAGGTGAAAGGGTGCAAGAGTAGACAGTAGGAACTGCAGAGTTTATGGAGGAGATGCTGGGGCAGGTATGCTAGGAAAGGCTTCATGGAAGAGCTGGGAGCTGAGGGTGGGACTCAAATGAAAGGGAGTGGGTTAGGGGAGGGTTAGGGTCCAGGCAGGGAATGGTGTGAGTAAAGGTGAGAAGGAAAAAGTACACAGATTTCTTGAACTGGAACAAAGGCAGCTTGAAAAGTAGAAAAAAAAGAGTGATACTAGATAGAGCTGGAGAGATAGGATGGAGATGGTCAACTCTCCACAGGAGCTGCATAGTCAGATGACTGAGAGTTTCTTTTTTGCTTGAAAAGTCTGGAAAATGTGAGCTTAGAAGGGGGCATCTGTGCCTCACTCTTCAGGAAGACCTCCTGAGACTTAGTTAAATGGAAATGTACACTTGTCCACAAATGAGTCTTATAGGGTTGAGTGGAGAGTCGGGGGAGCCCTGTGACTTCACAGGAGTTAATAATGAAGACTTTTCCTGGCTAGAGCAGGGTTTCTCACCGGTAGCGCCTAAATTTCTCTCCATCATTTACAAATCCTACCTTGAGAATATTGATTCTAGAATTTGAATCAAGTATTTTAAACACGTATAAGACATTGAGTTAATTTACCAACCAAATGCAGTATCTTTACTTAATTTGGAATTTGAGATGGTTTAGAGGGCTGAAGGAAAACCTTTCTCTATTCATTGAAAGGGCATTTGTTAAAACAACTGATGACATGATTATAAAACTTAAACTCTGTGAAAGAAGACAGCATCTTTGAGCATTGGGAAATGCCCATTTATTTGCATTGTTGTATTTATTTACATATGCTTCTTTGTTCCAGCTTAAGTGATACATCACAAGACACAAATGAAAGAGAATAAATGACAATGTGGGGCTGACTAAAGGGAAAATAAAGGGAAGATGATGCGAGAAGTGAGAATAGTATAGGAAAAATCTGCTGTGAGGAGCTTATTTCCTTGCTACAGCGGACTTAGTTCCAGGCTTTCTAGTAGCAAACGAAAAGGACAGCCAATATTTATGAGCTTTCTCGATCTGTGGAATGAAAACAAATCACTTTCTCAGAAGAGATCATATTTACCCATTCCAGAGAGAAATCTGGGCATCCTTATAGAGAAGCATTGTGAAAGAAAATGAACAAACATGCTTAAGAAAATATTAAGATGCATTTATTGAAATAGGTTATCTCCCCACCATGTATTTTAGGTAACTCTATGTACCTGAATGTCACCAAAAGCAACATTTCTCCTTGACAATTCTAAAATTCAGATTTTCTGGCTACTTTTCCTTCACTCTGTAGAACTTCATGGCATTTTTGTACTTCGATTCCCTTATTTGTTTGCAGCATTCTCCTGACTCTGCAGTTGGAAGTAATTTGTTCCTTCAGCTTCTGCCTTATTTCCTCAGCCTCTGGCCTACCTAGCCACCTCCACCCATCCCAGACACAGGTGCGGCCTCAGTTCCTCCCTCTACCCTGACTGTAGCATGAAGGGAATGTTCTGGACTCCCATGTCCCTTGCCCATCTCTGTTAGAGTCAGTGGTCCTCACACACCTGCTCTGGGCATCTGGGGTCAAACACTGAGCTCCTGCTTTCCACTCATTGTCAGTCTAACTTGGGATCAAGGACCCCAAGGATATATCCTGGGCACCTGTGTTTCCCTGCTGGCTTCCCTAGTGTCTTACGGTTGATCTAGTCTTTTCGGTCTCTTGTGCATGTAGCACCATCCTAGGACTGGGGCTTGCTAGCATCCTGTGACTCATCCCAGACTGCCCTGCCTGAACTGTGAAGACTGTCCATTCGCCCACCCCCAAACTTGCTGCTATTGGGCTCTTCCCGTTTGATGGGGTACTTCAGCCAGTGGTTGCCGTGATTGAGGGAGGAAGGCCACTCCCTTTCACTTGTCCTCAGGCACAAGTCTCCAGACAGCCCACATTTGAGAAACAGAGCTAGCCCAGAGGGGGAAACTTATTAAACAGTGATATTAAAATAACATGAAGCTGTTTTTTGATGTTTTAAATAAAATTCCTCAGGCATTTGACATCTCCTAATAAATCATTTTATCATTCACAACTAAAGACTTCAAAACAGTCCAAGAACTAAAAAGAGCTTTTGGACTAGTCCTGTCCTCATTCCCCAAACACACACATGACATTTTCACCCATCTGAGTTTCAACCAACCTTTTTGAACCAACTCTGATCCTTAACCAGAGATTGGTAAAGGAACCATCTGTGGGTCTTTGACCACAAAGGCACACTGACAGGGGTTGTCATAATAAACACATGCTGTATTATTCTCTCAAAGTGTCTGCAATTAGCTGATAAATCTAAGGGGTGTATGGAGGGCCAAAAAATGTCAGCCAAGCAATCCAGTAAAAACACTGCTTTCCCAATCTTAACTTAAAACATCTGGAAGGATGCAATACAGCCAATAGACTAAAATTTATCAGTGAGGGGGATGGGCAGGATTTGTCTGGGACTGGGGCTCCTACTCATTTGAAAGGTCTGGTCTCAAAAGGTAGGAAGTCACAATGGCAGTTGGTGGATTTGAAGGGTTCTCTTGGTTCTTAGCAGCCAAGACTGTATGGTAATCAGCCTGTCTGAACTGTAGCAGACAGCAGATCAGCTCAGGGACTGGAGACTGTGTGGGGGTGGGGAGGCCCAGGCAGTGGTAGCCATGGCAGAGGTGTAGACACAACACTGGGGAATCGTTGATGGGAAATCACTAGATGCAGTGGAAGAGACTCACACAGGGTAGGGCTGATGTTAGAGGTAAAAGCCTTTGAGGTGAGAGTATGATTGATCTGCAGAGGAGAGAGGGATAAGATCACTGCACACCTCAAATATAATCCTACGTGAGGAATTGGGTCTTGGCCCTGGTCCATATTTACCTGACCTATGCTCCTTTACAAATCCCTTAACTTTTCTGAACCCCAATTTTGGAAAGCAGTTTAGTATCCTGAGTAATAGCTTGGAATCTAGAATCAAATAGCTGAGGTCAACTCACTCATGAGCTGTGTGACCTTGGACGTGTTTCATAACCTCTCTGAGTCCCTGTTTCCTCTCTATAAAGGTGGGATAACAATAGTATCTACCTGAAGTACTAGCATAAAGTTGTTGTGTTGGGAAGATTAAATGAGATCACACAGGCAGAGCCCATAGCACAGTGCCTAAAACCTGATAAGTAATCAACTAATGGTAGCTATTACTATCGAGAACTTAGGCTCTGGAGACTGAGAAGATAGACTTGGACTCTGAATGGGTTTATATTCAAATCCAAGTCCCATCACTTACTGGCCATGTGGACTTGGACAAGTTATCAAACCTCCAAATCTCAGTTTCCTCTGCTGTAAAATGGGATAAGAAAAACACCAACTTCCAAGGGCTGTATGATGGTTAAATAAAATAACAGTCATGAATGCAGAGATATTTTATTTGTAAAATCAATCGGATTTAGGTAATAAAATTCATATTGGATTGGAGAGTGAGGGAGAGCGTGAGATCAAGGAAAACTGACAAGGTTTTTGTCTTATAGACAGAACTAGACAGATGTGATTGATCCACAGATAGTTAACAACCCTTGGGTCACCAGCCAGCATGAGCACCTTTTGAAAATAAGTCACCAAGAAAAGTGGTCAAGACGACCTTGACAGTAAAGCACTAAGAGAATGTCTGGCATGTATTCAAACAACAGTTGCTGTTAACTATTCCTTTGTCATTATTATTGCTACTGCTGCTACTTTTGGGCATGGACCGTGGTCACATGTGCTTAAACCCCATCGCCCACCACTGGCCTTCTGCTTAACCATATTTGCTGACAAAAACTGAACCAAGGTGAATGCTATTTTTCTGCCAACATTTGGACAGATTTCAAAGAGAAAATAGATGGAAAAGTATGTTTGAAATCCATAAAGAGCTAAATAATTGTAATGTGTTGTTTCTGGTAAGTTTACTTTTGTACATCTCATTGGATTATTGGTGGGAGGACGGGTAAGAGAAGCAGCAGATGTACAAGAACTTTGCCAAGTTACAGGAGCTGTTTGATATATTTAAAGTGAAATCCATTGTGGGCCAATCTGGGTTGTATATAAGAGTTTATTTTTTTCAGATTCTAAAAATCTAATGTCCTTTTTCATGAAGTTCTAAGTTCATGCAGAATTTTCTCAAGAACCTTTATAGAACTGTGAATATCTGCCCAGAGTTATAAGGAAGCCCTCCCTTATCATAGGCACAGCATATTTTTTTCTACTTGCTCTGCCTCTTGCTTCAATAAACAACCAATCTTTATTTACTTGGCCATTTCCTGTTGGAGGACTTTTTTGTGTGTTTATAATGAACCAACCTCTTTTATCCATTCATGGTATAGGTGCCTTTTGCTTTCACACATATTTCAGAAAGTCTTTCAGAGCATGTTCCTTGGTGTCTTATTTGTTGTAAAGGGTAAATTCTGGTTTAAAGATGTATGGGGCTTGAAGTATGCTGGTGCCAAGGATGGTTAACTATCTACTGACCACTTACCTCTGTTCAGTTCTCTAAGACAAAAACCTGAACGTTGAACTTAACTTTGCTGTCTCTGTCACTCTCCAAATCCAATATGAGTTCTGCCACCTAAGTGCTGGCGATTTGACCAATGACGTATCTCTATATCCATGCACATTTTAATGTAAACTACCATCCTTTAGATAACTTATCCTAGTTTATAATTTACAGTGTTTTTTTTTTTTTATTGTTTGGTCACTGTCTTCTTAGATTATAAACTCTACAAGGAGAAGGATTGGGTTTGTTTTTACCCATTATTATACTCACAATGAGTAGCCTGGCACATAGTAGGCATTAAATAAATATTGGATAAATAATTGAATAAATGACACACTTCCTGCACATCTTAATAAACTGGCATTATAGCATATTATGTATTAATCTCCCTTTCCCCTCATAAGTGTAACCTCAGGGTCTTCTGAATACAAGGCCATATTCTGCATCTTGTAATACTCCCCTTGTCTGATTAAGCACCACCATCTTTGGGGACTTGCTGCCTTCCCAAGAGGCTAATTTCAACACCTCGTTTTTAAAAAATTGCTTACCTTAAAAAAAATAATGTTGTAAGTATCTCATAATCCCCTGTATTAGGTTGGCCAGCTTTGTAAAGGCCTCAACACCTTCACTTGGGAAAAACGTAGAGACCTGTGGTTGGAGGGTGGGGCTCAGCCACCCACAGAAGGGCCACACGCGTTATTACAGCTGACAGCAGAAAGCATGTTAGATAAGCCTGGGGACAGCCAGGCAGCTTGGGACACACAACTGGCTCAAACACATCTTCAGGACTGTCAATGTTGTCCCCATGAATTTTGAAATGATTTAATCTCTAATTAATAAAATGTTTAAAAAGTTGCCTTTTCTAACTACATTCTTCTCCACACTTTAATAGGCACACATATTGTTAACCATGGACATTATCCCAGATCCCTGTCAGTTCTATAGAGTCTGACTTTAAATAAAAATGGAATATGGCCAGGTGCAGTGGCTCATGCCTGTAAGTCCAGCATTTTGGGAGGCGAAGGTGAGAGACTTGCTTGGGGCTAGAGGTTTGAGACCAGCCTGGGCAACATAGCAAGACCCCATCTCTAAAAAGAAAATCTTTACAAATACAAATGTGGAATATGATACACACATATTTCTGGGATTCATATATAATTTTATGTATACTAATACACTATACCAAATACATTATACCACTCTTACATGCAAGAAAACACATTTTGAAGCAGTTTGTGTATCTTAAACAATAAAGCTTATTCTTAAAACACACCAAAGTTTTTATCTGAGGGAGGGCACCCCACTCAAATAGATGCTACTCTGTTAGTTTCACACTCAATGAGAATCTGATCCGAAGGAGTGTAGGATAAACAAGGTTCTAAAAGTGAGGAAATTCATTTGTTTCCCCACTAAACCACTTTCCTCTCATGTTTGCAGGAGAAAAGCTCAGAGAGCTGGGAACTCCAAAATGTGGTTTATTTAATAAGATGAGCAGACTGGAAAAGTGAGTGGCCCTTCCTGGGAGCTGATTTCGTTCTAAAATTCTGCTGTTGCTTTTACAGTGGGTTTCAGCAGATTCCTGGATATAGAAGGAGGGGCTGCAGGAAGAATGGGAATGATCTGAGGATTAACTGAACGTGCCCCTCTGCAATCTTTGTAGCCTCTTCAAGCTCTGGGAATTCTTGTTCAATTTGGACTTTTTAATAAGCTGAATAGAAATAATAGTGGAGGAGAAATGCCTGGCCTGAGTGTCTGCAAAATCTGAGTCTAATTAATGACTGCTGAGGCAAACGATTTTTAAAAAAAAAGATTTTCTGCCCACTACTGAAATTACAATTGATTCTATTTATGTTTTGTATCCCAGCCTGCTAATGTGAATGGTGCCCAGAATGCCATGTTTTACAGATGCAATCTTGGAAGAGAGGGGAGGGGAGGGGCTGAGGGGATTTTACAAGAAACAGCCACAGACTGCCCTCTTGTTGTGCAGTGTAGGTCTTCCCTGGGTCACAAAAGCTGTATGGTACTCTGGGTTGCTTTATAATTAATAAATATGCAAAGCACAGTGCTGGATATCATGGGAAATATGACACACAAGGCAGTCTTTGGGATTGCACAACTTAGTATGTGATCAGGAGGAATGGCGGACGGCATGGAACAGATCCCGCATGCCAAGTAAGAGCTTTCAACAATTGGTGCTACTGGAGTCCAAGGCAGGGAGAGCTCATGGAGGAGGAGAGAGCAGGGCAGGCTTTTGTAGAGATGGGAGGACTGAAGGGTGCCTTTGGACAAGATTCAGATGGGGTGAAGGAAGGGAAGGAGGTTGCCTAATTTATGAGAAGAGCTGCTGCTGCTGAAATGTGCCTCCCCATCTGCTAGCGCTGGAAAAGGGATTGGTTCAATAAGGCAGGCACTTTCTAGGACTTTGGGAATGTGACATGAATTTTGATCATAGGAAACCCCTTTGCAGTTCTTGCTGGGGTCTTGGAAGAGTAGCTGGGAGGCAAGCCTGGAAGACAGATTTCGCCTTTCATCACAGCTTTGTTAGGGCCTGGGCCAGATTAGGGGGTTACATTGCTTCCCATGAGTGGAAGGGACAAATCAGCCAGGATCTGGTTTTCATAAATAAAATAAATTTATATATACCATGGAATAGATTGATTCCTCGGTTCCGTTGATCTCCCAGTTTCCCCGATAGCAAGGATGGTCATGCCACAGCTTGTGAGAAATCCTTGCAAATATAGTGTGTTTGCTCAATGCTTGTTGTTTACTGTTGACCAAACATGCAGAAAGCTCTATGTGCTGACTCACTCTGCTTAATAGGAAGCCCAGTGTCGGCTTAAATATTTATCCTAGGGAAATTCTCCTATATGGAGATGGCTTGGTGCCAGCAGCTATGGGCTGTCCTTTTCAGACAGTGTCCTTGGTTTCAGGCACCACCCTCAATTGCACACCAAGTGGGGATAGCTGGGAGGAGGAGCTGGCATCATGGTAAGAAGGCCAAGTGTTGGGATTCAAAGCTGCTGACCTATTTCAGTGTTATCTGAACCCAGCTTTCATGCAGGTTCCTGTTTCACTGCCTGAAGCACTTTTGAAAAGGCAAACAAAGACCCAGGAGCCTTGCTGGACCTTTGCTTCACATTTTTGCTAGAGGGCTGGTGCTAAATTCACCAGTTGTGGTCAGTGGAAATTCCCTGAAGAAGCCACAATATGAGAAGGCACAGGAATAGTTTCTTCCTTTACAGTGTTACTGGCTTAAAGGGCTACAATCTTCTAACCATCCAGACTTCTTGTAATTTTATCACCGTATTCTGCAGAAGCGAGTGGGAAAACTGTCATGGTGCTCAGAGTCCTGTGTGGAAGGGGAGATGTTCCTTTCAGCCTGTGTCAATTCTCCAGCTTCCCAGGACAATGGTACTTCATCTGTTGGGCAGTAATGATTTCTAGAGGTTTCTCCACCTGGTAGTAAAAGGCAAAGTGCTCCCCTGCCCATCCACAGTGTATTCGGATCAGGCCACATGGATTCTGGTCTTGCCTCTGTCAAGCCAGTTCACCTTTTTGGTCCTCAGTGTCTTCCTCTCTGAAATGGGGCTGCTTCCTGGCCTGCCTGCATTGTTCAGTAGAGCACAGTGGGCATTCACATCGTGGGCATTAGAAAGACTTGAGTCTATTTGGGATCACTATTCACTGTGCTGTGTGGCCTTGGACAAGTTAGTGAATCTCTCTGAACTTTTAGTACCTACTTCTATAAACGGGGTAATGATTTCTACATCAAATGGCACCTGTGAGGATTCAAGGAGATGATTATGTGAAATGATTTGCACAGTACCTGGCACATAGTAAGGTACTGAATGGTGGTTTTGATTATTTTTACCTTCCTAAGAGAATAGAGGTAGGAAAAATCATGGGCTCTAGAGTCAAGGAAAAAGCAGGTTCTAACCCTGCTTTCCCCTTAGGGCTGTGTGGTCTTGGGCAGGTTATCTGAGCTTCAGTTTCTTCATCTGTAAAATCAGAATAGGAATATGTACTTTGCAGCATTGTTATGATTTTTAAATGAAATAATATTATATGGGAAAAAGGGACAATGTCTCGTTCCAAAGCAAGTTCTCTACAGCTGTTAATTTCCTTCTGCCCTTTTCCTATCTCTCTCAGCTAAGAAACTAAAATGGAAAACAAGCGGGAACGTTTTGAAAAAATTTGACACATAAGTACTTCCTCTTGAAGGAGGCAGGATTGAAGAACAGTGTAAAGATCAAAACATGAGCATCAGATTGAGGAAGCAGAGCATCTGGGGATTTGATGAATCCAAGCCCTGGGCAACTGGCTCCTGGTAATCCACTGGTGATTTTCCATTTCCTCAGACATTCATGGCTAAATGCCATGGATAGAGCAGAACCAGAGCTGAGTTCAAATTCCCCACTCCACCATTATGAGAGGGCAGACCTGGGGGCAGTTTCTCCAACCTTCTTGCACCTCAGTTTCCTCACCTATAAAATGGTGATAATTAATTCTTCTTCAGAGAGTGGTGGTCAAGTGCCTTGTAGAGGAGCTGATAGAGAGAACATGTTCAAGTCAGAGTTGGTTTCCTTCTTCAAAGGCCGAAATGCTATTGATTCTGAGTGCCATGATGTCTAGATTTCCTGAGTCTTGATTTCAAGCCTGATTGCTCTATTGTCAGACTCTATATCTAGCTATAGTTTCCTATTGTCCTTCGATTTAGCTTCTACCTGCTTCTTCATTTCATCTTCTGCCATTCTTCACTTTAAGCATTGGTCTTTCATTCTCCTATGCACTGTCCTGGGCCATGCTCTGCCAAGAACATTCTATCCATGCCCTTCCAATGGATGCCTCCATTGTGTCCTTCAGTTCATCTCTTCAAAGGAACCTGGGTTCTTTGTCAACCCTTTTGCTCTTAATCTCATGGCCATGTTATTTCTTTTATTCCAGTTATCACAATTTTAATTCCACATATTTATTTATTTACTTGTTTTGAATGTGTCTCTCCCACTGGATTGTAAGTTCTACCAGGACAGAACCTCTACCTGCTTTAGTTGTTTTACTGAATGGTCAGAGCCTGCCATAAAAGGTTTTCAATGAGTATTTGATGTATGAATAAATACTAGCCCCTGCATATTAATTTAAGGTTTAAAAATATGGGCATTACGGGCAGAAAACTTTGTGAAGAATTTGAGCTTATCAGAAGCTGCTTTGCAATCTTATTTTGGATAATTAAGCCCAGTCCTATTTTATTATGAGAAAATAACCAGCCACAAAACAACATCCATGGGAACAAGCTGGGAGAGAGGCTTCAAATTGGGGGGGGAGGGGGGAATTGAGAGTTTTCTTTTCAGTATCCAAAAGGGGAAATGAATCTACTTCTTAAAAAATATTTAGCCAACTTTTAGGCCATAATTATTTCTGTCTGATTTGAGAAAGATGAGCTCTCTCTACTTGTCCCTGTTTCTCTGTCCAAGCAAGCGAATGAACAACTGCCGTAAACATGGGTTTCCAGTACTGGAAGGATCAAAACCACTAGCATAACTCACAGATAAAAGCTCGCAAGAATGTTATCATTCAGCTAAAAGTTTGGAGACTGAAGTCTCAAATTAGTTTTCTTCCTATTTTGAATGATGGTTTTGCTAAAATTTCTTAAAGATCTTTGCAGTTATTTCCATTTGGGGATGGAGGAAGTTATACAAACATTTGGGCTCATGTTGAGCTTGGGTGAGTTGCTAAGGCTGGTGTATTCAAGGACAACACTGATTTATTCATACAAAAAGAGTCCAGTCATCTGTGTGGGAAACAACACGTGGAGTTAGGCACACGGCTCATGAGGACGTTTGAACAGGTAAGAGTTGCCCTTTTTCCGAATTTAGCCATCTTAAGGCAGGACTATTGCCTCCTAATTGGCCTACCGTCTCTAGGTATCCCCAGTCTCCCTCCTATGTACACAAGCACTGCCATCAGATTATTTTCTTAACTTGTTTCAGTAATTACACCCACTGCCTATAGGTTAGAGGCAAAACCCCTTCAAGGCTCATGTTAATCTGGTTTCAACCCAATGTCGAGGCTTGTTTTCCATTACTCCTGACTCCTTTACCCAAACTGTCCCACCAGATAGATAGGTGTTGTTATTACTGACCCCTGAATAGGCCTTTCTGTCTTCCAGCCTCTAGGCTGAGGTGATAATATCTCTCCTTTGGTGCTACCCATCACCTTCCCCTGGTCTTTCAATGATTCAGGTCTGCCCCGCCTTCTCATGAGGACTCCTGTCCAGAGCAATCCACCTCTGAGCTTCTTAAGGATCCATGATTGGCCCCCAGTCCTGCTATTAATCATGTTTTGCATCCCTTGGGTTGTTGTTTTACATGGTTATTGTAGTTCTTGTTGCTTACACTGTCAAGTATGCCACAGTGACCCCAGAAATGATTTAGAGTAGGGGTCCTTCACCTGTGGACCAATAATTGGGTCTGATAATTCTCTATGCTATCAATAATTTCCACTTTCTGGTTAAGGTAGTTTGAGTAGGCATATATTCTTTGCAAACAAGCACTTCTTGAATAAAACAACTGTCATCGGAACATAATTAAGATAGAAATTCCCAACCTAAGGTGGGATGATTTTTCACAATTCTGTATGCTTAAGGTCAGATATGTCAATGTTCTAAAAGCATACCTGGGGCACTTTTTTTTTTCTTTTAAAGCAGATTTGAAATATATGGATCCCTTGGATCCACCTGAAACTCAATGCAATAGAATCTCTTGGGAATAGGTGTTGCAAACCTAATTCTCAAGTGATTTTTATGCCTATTCAAGAATGTTTAGGGGATCAAGGGAAGCTGACATTAATATCCCTCATATGATGGGGAAGGGAAGTAGAAGAGGCAATAATTCATATGGCTTGAGTGCCTATACTGTGTCTGGAAAAATATTAGGAATTTTCACCAGTGATCCTTGTAATCCTCAAATAAGGATGTAAGCCATCATCAGTCCCTGTTTCCAACAAGAAATGTCCAAGGACCTGTAAGTGTTAAGCATGTGGGCCAGTGAAACTCTGGGTTGCCAGGCTCTAAGCTTCTTACTACTCACTCTGCATTTCACTCTGCTGGAGCTCCTAGCAAACCCTGAAGGGAGAGCAGCATGGAGGCACAGCCATGCTGGAAGTTTCCTGGGTTGGTCTGGGAGGGCTGGCAGATGCTGAGCCCCTGGCCGGTAACCCCTGGATCAAGACCCCCTTGACATCTTAAGAGGAAGGTGATCCCCTGAGCTCCAAATTTGTATCCTGGACCCCAAGTCTGGAGCCTGGTAAGCTTCCAATGAAGATCACAGATGCCTGCCTGGTCACAAAACCTAAAAGGTGGAGGCTGCAGAGCATCTGAACATCATTGCGGGTGCAGCATGCATACTGACCTGCTGGCTGAGGCTTTAAGACAGCAGCAGCCAATATTCCAGCTGGACCAAGGGCTTTGCCTGTGTGGGGGAGTGGAGAATAGAGGCCTGGAAGCCAGTGTCTTGTTTACCATTCAGGAAAAGGTGTGTAGAAAATCACCTATGTGTGAAGGAGGACTGGTGACTGTGCAAACCCTGAACAGCACTGGAGCCCATGTATTTGGGGATTATAGGTCTAAAGCAGTGGTTCTCAACCTTGTCTCAACATTTAAAATCACCTGGGGAGATTTAAAAAAACTCTTGAGGTCCAGGCCGCACCCTAGACCAGATGCCCAGGTAGCAGTACTTTTTAAATCTCTGCAGATGACTTCAATGGGCAACCTGGTCTAAGTGCATCCAATGGCCAAGTGATAAAAGTCCAGCCTACAAGTGCTCTGAAGGCAGCTTGCGTTCAGTCACAGTGGGAAAGCTGAGGTGGTCAAGCGTAAACCACCAGCCAGTCTGCCCAGTTAGGAGAATGGAGAGGGCCTCCTGAAGCTTGGCTCACTGCCAGAGCAGTGCCCCTTTCAATTGTTAATTTTCCATTGCAGAGTACAATTGAGAAAAGACATGTGTGAAAGGCAGAAGGGAGAGATGGGACATGGCAGACACAAAGATATAGGAAGAAATGATGTTCTCTCAAGCAGAAAAACACCAGGCTTGGAGAGATGGAATTCGGGTATTAATAGCAGATTGGAGACAGAAGGTGCCTGAATGTCCAGCCTCAGAGCAAGAGCTCTACTTACTGAGTGGATGATGCCTTGCAGAGCCTGAAAGCCGTCATTCACAGGAAACACATGATCCTTACTGTCCGCAATCCGGGCCAGCTGAGAACACAGCAAACACATAAACACATGAGGAGACTGTTAGGCCTGGATGTGGAAAATTTAGGAAAGCCGTTGGGGCTAAGAGGCTCTAGTTATATTCAGAACCCAGGGGAATATGAGGCCTTCACTGGGCTCAGGGGCTGCCCTGAAAAGCCATCAGTAATAACAAGCTCACCAGTGGCCTCTCTGGAGCAGGCCCAGGGTTGGCTCCAGCTTTTACATTTGTTTTAATACTTTTCTCCTCGGGAGCAGAGGTAAGAGTGCCCAGCTTGATGAATGCTTGGCCTGGGTTGATATGTTTATAAATCTGGGCCCAGGCCATGGGCTCATTTTTCTCCCATTCACCCAAATTCCTGTTGGCAACTTTATCTGAATCGGGCAGATTCAAGTTCCCTTTCGGAGCAACTTTAAATTCAAGCTTTGGTGTTGGCTGAGGCCACCTTCACCTTTCACCCAAACTGCCCTTAAGGAAAGGGCCCTTGCAGTTGGTTCAGCTGCTCCTGCTTTATGGAGCAGGAAACTGAGGGCCAGGAGAAGCCGATGTAGGGCTTGTCTGCCCCCAGATCTCTGTGTGGTTCTGTGACTGCCACAGAGTCAGTGTCAGCTGGTGTGTATGGCTTCTAAAAAAATATGTTTTATTGTTTTTACTGATTGCAAAAGTAATACTTACTCATTGTAAAAACTTAGGAAAATCCAGCAGAGTTAAAACAAAAAGAAAACAAAGGCTACTCATAATCCTTCTGTCTGTTCATCTATCAATCTATCATCTATCTATCTTTATTAGCCATTTGATAGATACCATTCATACTTTTTCTATGCAAACATACAAATGTTTATTTTAGAAGTGGGCACATACTATTCTCACTGCTTTGTAATCCTGTTTTATTCACTTAATGATATATCATGAGCATTTTCCTATGCCACTAAAACAAAAAGAAACTATGAACTACATGAGGAACATGTATTTAGATTGTTAGTAAGTTTTTACAACTTGCTTATTATACGCACTTATATATACTTTTTTGCCCACTTGTCCAATTATTTCCATATTTTTGTGTTGAAAATGCATTGCATTTTTCATGGGCGAAAGGGAACATTTGTTATTTGAATAAGAAAATCATACTTGTCAAATTAAATTTGGCCAGGTGTGGTGGCTCATGCCTATAATCTCAACACTTTAGGAGGCCACATTGGGAGGATCACTTGAGTCCAGGAGTTAGAGACCAGCCTGAGCAATAGTGAGGCTTTATCTCCACAAAAAATTTAAAAAAATAGCCAAGTGTTGTGGTGTGTGTCTGTAGTCCCAGCTACTCAGGATGTGCACCAGTAGACCCAGCTAATCAGGAGGCTGAGGCAGGAGCATCACTTAAGCCTGGGAGGTAGAGGCTGCAGTGGGCTGAGACAGCTCATTGTACCCCTGGCTGGGTGACAGAGTGAGACCCTGTCTCAAAACACAAACAGAAAAAAGACAAGTTTTCCAAGTTAATTCAGGTATCTTTTGACATTCTGGCAATTTAATGTTTGCCAAGAAAGATGCTGCCTTGATGGTCTCTGTTGAAGACCTCTAGAGCATCAGCAAATGAGTTCATTTTCCTTATACAACCAGTAATTCCTTCCTGTTTAGCATTTCTAGAAAAATAACCTATTTCAGCGGCATTTATTCCATTGATCTGCCCTCTGCACAGAACACATTCTTCATCATTCACAAGCTCAGTATGCTCCAAACCTGAGGAAATCCATGACCATACCTGTGTCTCATTGAAATCTTTCACACCAACACAGTAAACAATTGCACCAAGATCTCGAGACCTATTAGCCTGGGAAAAGGAGAGAAAGGACATTAGAAAGAGAAGCAGTGACAAAATGAACTCATCTTGGAGCTACCTGACTAACTTCAATGATGAGGGATTTAATGAGCACCTACCATGTGCCAGGTGCCATATTGGAGAAGGCAATCCCTGTCCCCAAGAAGCTCAGACTTCAGTGGACATCACATTCTAACATAACACATGGTGGACCTGAAAAGACCCACTAGAGTAGAGTCTTGATGAAGGGCTTGGAAAGATGAGGGGAGGAAGGGAAAACTGCAGGCTAAGTTAAATATTCTGGGGAAATGATTACCTTTTCTATTCCTTCAATGGATTTTTACTGACATACGTTTCTTTGTAATGGGGGCATGATATCATAAGAGAATGGGGCCTTTGGAACTTGAAATAGTTGAGTTTGACCCCTGGCTTCGCTCTGTATAGTGTTTTGGGGATTAAATGAGAACATTTACAGAGCTCCTCACACAAGGCTAGAACCACATAGATACTCATGAATGTCAGCACATTTTGTGAATAAAGCCTTTTTCATTCCTACAGAATAAGGTGGTTTAATGGAAATTGTGGTCCATATTTGAATAGCTAAATCCATGATCTCTACAATTAAGCATTGGGATGGCAACATAATGAATAATACCCAGATTTTGGCTCAATTTCAATATTTGATTTATTAAAGCCTCTGATAATCTGATTTCCAGATTCTCCTGTGTTTCAGAATGGAAAAAAAAATTGGAAATCCTTGGCACATACAGTGGGTGCTTAATAACTGATAGCAAACATACAGTGAGTGCTCAATATATGCATATTTATTTTGATTGTGTTATTTTTTTCCCTTTCTTAGTACTCAAATCCACTTCTGTTTAACAATGGATTCTAGAAAGGACAAAAACATATGTCTTTTTTTCCTTCATGTTAGAAATTTCCCTGCTGTTTTTAGGATAAAATAAACTTTTAGACTCAGTGTAGCCCCAACCTTATTTGCAACAACTCTGTGATTCTTCTCCTCCAGTTGGACTTTATATAGAATTGTCAACAAGGGAAAAATTCAATTTCTTTATATCTTGTGCTTTATCTTTCTTTTTCAGAAGGTCTCCTTCTATTGGCACTCTGAATATTTTCCCAAGTTTGTATGTGCCATACCTAAAATTCCTTCCCACTAACCCCTATCTTAAGCCTCTGACACCCCATCATTTATTTTAGTTTCATTTCTTTCCTTATTAGGGTTTTTACTTTATTTGACTGTTATTTGGCACCCAAACAAGCCATCTTGCCTTCCCATCACATAGTGAGTTTCTACTTTCAAATACAGAGATGTATTATTTTCCAAATGCTCAGGGAATGTCTGTCCTATTACCTTTTGTATTTCCTCATTAGAGTTACTTTTTGTACTAGTGGGAGGAGAGTTTACCTACATAATTTCCCTAAGTCCTCTGCCAGTGGTGGCTTCCAAAGGCTGACCATTATTTCATGGTAAGACTCATGAGGGCAGCAGTTGTGTCTCACCTCTGTGCCTCTAGTTTCTAGCAAATGGTCAAGTATATGCCAAGCTCTCAGTTAACACTGAATAAATGAATGAATACATAATTTGTGTTTGCAGAAAGAGCTGAATTTAAAGTAAATAGCTGTTAAGAGCTTGAGGAAAGTGTGATGCTACCGTTAACTCCTCTTCTAGAGCCTGTATCTCTAGGATGCTGTTTCTTTCTACCTTGGGCCTGAATGACCCTTTGTCACTAATAAGGCTATGGTGGTTTCAATACATTTCTATGGTTAACTTGCTTCCTTTTATACTAATTATGCATATAGCTCAAATGTGAAACTTGAAAGAATTTCTTAAGTATAAACATCAGTTTTCAATTCATCAGCAAACTTCTTTTTCTAAGTCTATTTACAGAAGGTAAAATCTTCATTGAGGGAATTTTTCCACTTGCCTTGAGGAATAATTTTTGAGAACACAAAGAAAAGGAAAAAAAGGAACTATTAAAAGAGAGATGACAATTTAACTTTGCTACCAACTGCTGTTTAACTTCGGTTCTTAGAGTGAAAATCGCAATGATTAATACAGTCTGACAAGATTGGCTCTTACATATTTCAAGTAATTCTTTCCCTTCCTCCTGTTTTAGTAGAAAATATAAGGAAAAATTCTATCAATGTTTGATTATAAGTGATATACAGTATTTAAAAACTGTTACAGCAATATAATGCCATCAATAAAGGCAGGGTAGATATTTTGAATCCTTCAAAACAGAGTAATATGCAAAAATTTTGAAAGGGGGAAAACATTTACCATGTGTAAGACATGAAACTTCACTTGTAGAACACAAATTATTATTATTATTTCTACATATGAAACTATTTAATTCAGGGGATTTGCAAAGAAACCCTATTACCTGAGTAGAGAGAGTGTGGCCCATTTTAGAAAGGAGAAGCCCTGTTCCACAGATATGTGTAGGTGTTGCTTACCTCCCTCTCTGAATAGAAAAAGAGATCTTCATGGAGTTCTCCATCAGTCAAGGCAATGATGACGCTGGCTGTCCTGTATCCTGTTTAACACAATACAGACCAGCTCAGTCCACCCTGCCTCACCCAGGGAAACACCCTCTCAATCCCAGGATTCGACCTCTTATGAGTTCAACCACCCAAAGTCAATATTATGAGGATCACCAACTTTTCTTTTGGGCCTGGAAGCGACTCCAGCATGAAGAAGGACCCTCCATGGGGACAGACTTTAGGGGTAATAGGTTTTGCTTTCGCATTTCTCAGCCTCATCTCGAAGAATGGCCAAACCTGGTGAAATGGTCACTAAACCAACATTTGGGAGTAGCACCGGTGAATCAAGTGTGATTATTTTCTGTTAGCAGACACATAACTGTTGCCCAAGCTGTGAGCAAACTCCCACCTGGGCTGTTCAGGAGTCCTTCTCACCTGCTGTAATGGACCACTTACACCACCCCTTGAAGACAGTTTGGTGAAAGTAATAGTCATCCTGATTTCCAAGTTGACTGGAAGAATTATAGCAGTTGGCAAAACCTACTAAAATTCTTTCAGTGATTTTTAGGCTTCTCATATCAATGTTCATGGTTGATTTACATTAGCAAGATTTGGTGTTGATATTGAGTCTGTTCTGTTTGTTGCAGTTTAGGATGCAACAAGAAATGGACACTTCTACAGGCCCAGGAGGAAAATCTCTAGTGTAATATTGAATCCTCTTTTTTAAGAGATTTGACTGAGATACAGAAATGCTACTCACAAAAGACACTGTACTAATATTAGCTAAAATAATAATAAAAATTTCTATGTGCTAGGCACTCTACTAAGTATATTTATGCAGTTTTCTTCATTCAAATATAGGAAAGTTTAAATCAAACTGGTATCTTTTTTTTTTCTACACAATAATTAGTTTAATAGGATTTAGCAAGACCCAGATGTTACTCTGTTCCAAGAGGGTTGACATTTCTGCTCAATTAGTACTCAAGTTAAACATTCTAACTCAGGACCACAAGCATATATGGCAAATTTCATTCCAGTAGGAATATTCTATTACCTGCAGGAAGTCCCTCTATGGTGAACAATTCTTGCTGATCCATGGGCTCTGCTGCAAGACTTAGCATGCTGCTTCTTTTTTTTTTTTTTTTAAATCATACTTTAAGTTCTAGGGTATATGTGCACAATGTGCAGGTTTGTTACATATGTATACATGTGCCATGTAGGTGTGCTGCACCCATTAACTCATCATTTACATTAGGTATATTTCCTAATGCTATCCCTTCCCCCTGCCCCCTCCCCACAATAGGCCCCGGTGTGTGATGTTCCCCTTCCTGTGTCCAAGTGTTCTCATTATTCAGTTCCCACCTATGAGTGAGAACATGCGGTGTTTGGTTTTCTGTTCTTGTGATATCAAACTGGTATCTTGATCTTAATGTTATGTCCAGTCACGGTAAGGAAGAGGCTTGGAGCTCAGAGAAGGACAAGAAAATTAAATTTTACATAAAAATCCAAGACTTTACTAACTTATGCAGGTCTTTACTAATTTAATGAATTCAACATGCAAAACTGTTAATGGGAATTAGACTGTGGCCATAATGGGATCTTAATTACTTTTATATAACTTTTCTTGGCATCAACAGGAGAGTGGAATTTGACCCAATACATGCCACTTTTCTATGCATTCCTTGTTTGTGATGAAATGTGTATCTAAGAATTACAGATAATATCATATATGTCTTTTGAAACATGAAATGACCGAAGCACTTTTTCAGCAACAAACATGGAAAAAGTTAAATAATTCATAATGGTAGTTCATACTATAGTCTTACCTTGTCTGTTTTCATAATAAATCTGCTCACTGGCCTGAAAAATATACGAAAGAGCCATTAGACTTATAACCACTGTTTGCCACTCCAAAAACCATAGTGGATAATGGGCTCTGTTATTGAATATGCGGCCAATTCAGTCTTGATTTCTTATGTAATTCACCCAGGCTTTGCTCAATTATCAGTGGCTGATATCCGTGTAAAGTTACCTCTCATTTAAGTAGTATACAGTCATGTGCTGCATAGCAATGTTTTAGTCAAGGACAGACTACAAATATGACAGTGGTCCCTGAAGGTTATAACGGAACTGAAAAATTCCAATCACCTAGTGATATCTTAGCTGTGGTAACACTGTAGTTCAATGCATTACCATTTCTATGTTTAGAAACAAATATCATTAGCGTTACAATAGCCTACAATGTATAGTAGAGTAGCATGCTATATAGGTTTGTAGCGTAGGGGCAATAGGCTATACCATATAGCCTAGGTGTATAATAGGCTATACTATCTAGGTTTGTGTAAGTACACACTGTGATGTCACAATGACAAAACTGCCTTACAGGCATTTCGTTGAAATCCTTGTTAAATGACAGATGGCTGTAGTTGTCAACATGGATAGATGTCTTATTCTTTATGGCCTAGTACTTGTTTCCCTTAAAGCTGAAGTCCTTGAAATTCTGCCTCAATCACTGAAGCTGACATCCAACAAAGGACATTTTTGGAATGGCCGGACTTGTGTGTGGTGTGAATTTGTGACTGCCAGCCAACCATTAACTAACAAACCATTCATCAGGGTCAGGGAAGGAGGAAGGGAATCCATTTCTTTAGTTCTTTTGGCTAGAGTTATCAGTGTACAAGCTTATGGGAAGAAAATGTACTCTCTTGCTGTTGGGTGCTATTCAGCTCTCTTAATACATGTGCCTTATCTCATCAGTCACCCCATGTTGATATTTCAATATCACGTTTTATATTTGGATTTAAAGTTGTTTTAAAATTACCCTTTCAAATCCTTCATGCATGTAAGTGTCTCCTCCTGGCAGAACTTTCTGGAGTTCTTCTAGGCCTTGGCGGATTTGTTCTCTGAAATCCAAAGACACTCTGTTAGTCTTATTTGAGCATTTTTTACTTTGCTGTTATAGTCATATGTACTGGTCTTCTTCTTACCTCTGTGGATACTGCTGTATAGTCCCAGTAATTCCCCAAAAGCCTATCAAAGGGAAGGCCTTTATATTATCCATTCGGGGTCAGCCATAGCACAGGATGAGTGAGATTTCAAGGATTAAGGGAAAGACTCTTCTGCAGGAATCTCCATCTGCTTGTAAACACTTTCCTTTCCCTTAACACAGTGTTTTCCTTCTACACTGGAAATGAGTCTTTAAATGCTGCTCCTGATGGGACACACAGCAACTCAGGCAACAATGCAAATGGCTCATGTGAGCCAGAAAGAAGTGAGAACCGAGAATCCAGGGAAAGGCCACCACAAGGACACAGGTGGGAGAGGGTGGCGTCCACAGCAAACTGCCACTGCACGGGTGTGCCAAAGGCAACGGAAAATAAAAGCCCAAGGAATCTCCACTTTCCAGGACAGCCAAGAGTGTTTTCTGTGCGCTGGTGGCTGT
This sequence comes from Piliocolobus tephrosceles, assembly GCF_002776525.5. Lineage (NCBI taxonomy): Eukaryota > Metazoa > Chordata > Mammalia > Primates > Cercopithecidae > Piliocolobus > Piliocolobus tephrosceles. The sequence continues at coordinate 69,671,479 of NC_045448.1, read as the reverse complement.
GTTTTCTTACTTTGATTGTTCAAGGTGACAGTGCGGGCAGGAAGAGGAAGTGGGATATGGCATTGGGAAAGAGTCCAACTGGCAGTGGGAAATCTAAATGACTTGGGGGCCAGATGGAATCTTTGTGGACCATTCTCTCTGGGATGTAAGAAGTCTACATTCATGTTCCTGTCTTTTAAATAGCTCCATATTGTGCCAAAAAGGGCAATAAAGTATAATTTCTGACTCACATACCTTATTCATAAACTGTAATGCTGTGAAGGGTTTGAAATTTTGCCTTCCTCCTACTGGGGTCTTTTTAGTAGTAAGGGTGGAGATGCTCTATTTAAATTAGGAAGAGAAACTCCTTTTGAATGGGAAAAAATCTAACATTTATTGAACATCCACTATATACAAGGTAGTGACCAAAGATTTCTGATTTCATCCTCATAAAAACCACTGAAAGTGGGTATTACTGTCCTCACATTACAGGTAAGAAAACTTGGGCTCAGAGAGGTTAAGGAGAGTGGAGACTTGAAGTCAAATATACCTGACTCAAAAAAGCCTTTCTCCTCTGCAAAGCAGCCTGTAGCATTGAACAATGCTAGAGAAGTGGGAACCTTGCATCAGTGAAAGGCAATGGCAATTCCTAACACTGTCTGGGAACTTATGGCTCTGAGAACTTATGGTGCCAGACTCTGTCTAAATACATGAAATACAATCAATCCACTTAAGCCTTATGACAGCTCTTTGAGGTAGTACTATTATTACTGCCATTTCACAGATAAGAAACTGAGTCACAGAGAGGTTACAGAACTTACCCAAGGCCCATCTTACCTAAGGCACAGGTGGGATTTAATCCCAGAGGCCCTGCTCTTAATCAGTACGATAAATACTCTCTTTTTCTCTCATGTTTATCCTGGCATTGCTTGGAGGGGGAATTCTAAAGAAAATAGTATCTTCTGTTAAAACTGATATGATGGGGAGACCATGGGTGAGGGTGGATCGCCAGACTGCTAGAGATTTTAAAAGACAAACTGAAAACAGCCTGTGCCTGTCCCCAGGCTGCTGATGCTTCACAGGTGGAATCTTTAATACCAAGTAACTCAGACTTCAGAAACTGACTATTGTCTTTTCAATACCCGTGTATCAGACCACACACCCAGCTCCCCAAGTCAGAAACTGGAAGCCCTCCTTGATCCACTACCTTGACTTTCTTTCCTCTCACCATCACCACATTCTTTTAGTTCTATCTTGAAATGGACTACTTCTCTGTCTCTTTGGCCAACACCATTGTCCCAGCTGCCATCATCTCTTGCTTAGCCATTGGGGTAGTCACCCGCTATCTTTTGACTGGCCTCTTGCCTCCTTTTCCATTCTTTCTCCATAAGGCTGCAAGAATGTCCTTAAAGTACAGATCAAACCATGTCATTCACTCTCTGGCTCAAAGCCCTTCAAGAGCAACCCATTATACCTAGGATTATATCCCAAATCCTTGTCATGACCTTCCAGTGCCTACGTGGATGGCTCTTGCCTCTCTGTGCAGCCTCATCTCACATCACTGTGCCCCCACTCTCTTGCCTTCAGCCACACTGGTCTTCCCAAGCCCCTTTCTCCAACAGGCACTTCATATCAGCAATCACTGCTGCCTGGGAACACTATTTGACCAGCTCTTCACGGAGCAAATTCTTATCCAGCCTTCAGTACTATGTTAAATGCCACTTGCTAGCCACTTGAGTAGTCTTACTTGACCTTCCTAAACTGAATTGTCTTCCTCTATTAGACTTTTTCCTGGTATCCCACAATTTTTGCTTTATAGCACTTAGGATATTTTATAACTAATAACATTTGATTATGCAATTATTTGTTCAGGTTTTGTTTATTTGTTTCAGTTTCAGACTTTAAATTTCTTGAGGACTGGGCCATGGCTGTTTTGGTCCCCACTATATCTTCTGTGCCTACTACAGTGCCTGGAACATAACAGACATGGAATGGATGTCTCCATTGTTACTCATTCTGGGAAGAAACCATTCTGGGGCAGGGATGAGCTTCCCTTGGCCATGTGGAAGGAGGCCAAGCATGACCTGACCTGGACATTAGCCAGATCTGGTCATTGACAAGTCTGGGCCCATGTGGTGGTTAAAAATCATTCTCTATGTTGTATCTCTTACATTACCTCTAATATTCCAATAAATCCCATCAAAAGGCATACTTTAATTTCAAAGTCTATTGTTTGGTAATGAGAAAGAGCATACATCCTGGAGGATAAAGATGAGAGCAGTGTCCCCCACCAAGGCCATGCCAGGGGAAGTGCATGGCACCGGCAATCCCCTGGCAGGGGGCAGCTCTGCCCCATGGGTTGGTAGTTTCATGAGGGTCCCAGCAGCAGAGGTAGTGGCAAGGGGACATGAGGGGGAGGCTGGGATAGGAAAATTGGGGTCTGTTTGTGAGCACACAGAATTGGCACCATGGAACCCCTCACAATAGCTGTGGGGCACTATGGGGCAGAGGGATAATTTCTGACGGTTAGGTGGGAGAAGCTTGGATATTAAAGGTAAATATGATCTAATTCTTTGGTCATGGACTAGTGAAGTCTCGGACATTTGGGTAACACTAAAAGAGGAAGATTGTGTTAAGACTTGAGATTTAAAAAGAGGGCAAAAAAAAAAAAAAAAAACAAAACAAAAAGGCATCTTGGGGGTGTGGAAATATTTGTTTGGCTTCACTATATTTTTTCCTTGCCAAATAAAGTCTGGGAACTGGGGTATTTTCTCTAAGCCTATTTCCCTTTCTTTACAAGTATTTTCTTAAGGTTTGCTTTTTTTTTTTTTTTGTACCAGAACAATCAAAGGCTGTTTTGGAAAATGTCCTTATCCTTGATGCTTTGTATCTGGCAAGATATGAGCTCACTAGTTGCAAGTGGCGAACACAACCTCCCCATTATACTGCCCTTACTGCTCAAAAGATCAAAAAACACATGGCCCCATCTCCCTACTCTCTGCCCTTCTTGAAGGACCCACAACATCTAAGCAAACAAAATGGATGGTTTCATAGGAATTGTGGGTGTGTTTTAGTTCTGGGACAACAGAACTATTAATAAGGGTCTATTTTTATTTTCTCTTGGAAACTGAAGGACATTGGGAGAAAGATCTTTCAAGGGATGATAAGAACCTCTCTGAGGACTTGGTTATTACCAAGTGAAATGTTATCTTCCTGGGAAATGAAAGGGGCAGGGCATCCTATGAAGACAGGCTGCTATTACAGAGCCCCTGTTTTCCTTGGTGATTTCACATGTCTGCCAGTGTTCCTACTTAGAAGCTAAGGGTTTTAGGCCACATGTTTTGTGTTCCTTTTGCAACTCCCGCTACACTTAATGATTGGCATCAAGCAGGTGACTGTCGAATGAATGATTCCAGTTTGGGTGCGTTAACCCATCATTCATTATTGGCCACTGCTATTTGTTGAGCATACACCATGTACCCAGCACTATGCTGGTTTGCAGGGGTAGAAGATGGGAAGAATCAGTCACAACGTCTTCTGGGCTTTCTGTTGTTCTAGGAATTTCTCTACTCTTCATGATTACTTTCTGGGATTCTGGTTGTGTTATGACAGTTTGATAACGTTGCTGATGAAAACATTAAAAGATGAACACAGAAGAAAAAAAAATTAAATAAAAAAAATAGCCGGGCATGGTGGTACATGCCTGCAATCCCATCTACTAGGGAGGATGAGGCAGGAGAATCACTTAAACCCAGGAGGCAGAGGTTGCAGTGAGCCAAGATCACGCCATTGCACTCCAGTTTGGGCAACAAGAACAAAACTCCGCCTCTAAAAAAATAAATAAATAAAAGAAAGAAAGAAAGAAAATTTAAATAAAAGACGGACACATACAGAATGTCAAGAAGTGCTTCAACAAGCCTTTATCCAGAGTATTCTACTGAGGTTTCCACTGCAAAATCTCCCTTAGGATTCTGCAGTGGCTACCACATTTTGGTTCTATAAAAACAACCTCCATCATCATCCAAAAATAACCCAAAATCAGCTCTGCATTGTCAGCTTCCTAGTCTTCTTGTGAAAGAGCTTTATCATTTCTGGTACTCTTCCTTCTTCTTTCTTTATTTCAAATTTGTTTTTGTGGATCTAGTTTACACCTGGTATCATTTTCCTTCTGTGGAATTAGACTCTTCTCAAATGCTTTGCAGTTGTTGGCTTTGGATCTCAACTTATACAGTAAACACCTATCACTATTTATTACCACTAATGCTACTCTTGGAACATTTCCAGATGACCTTATGGCTCCAGTTGTTGACTACAAGAAAACAGTGTAGTGAATGGAAGAACACAGATTAATTAAAGACATTTTGCTGTTACTTTAGGAGTTATTAAATTCTACAACCAGCTGTAATCATTTGTTTACAATGTATATAAAACATAGTCTCTTTGAGACTTTTACGTAAGGATAGGCCAACATGATTAATTTAATATCAAGATGCACGCTGAACCAAAGCTCCTCTTATGTACTTTTAAGTGAAATAAAATTTATACACAGTAACCTGCCCAGATATTTGTTCATTTCCCTTATAATTGTTGAATATATTTCTATAAAATTGTTTATAATATTCCTATATTGTATTTTAACATTTGTAGGATCTGTAGTAATATTCCTTTTCCTGATATTATCTGTAAGTTATATTTTCTCTCCTTTTAGAAAAATCACTCCTTTTTTTTTTTTGAGATGGAGTCTTGCTCTGTCGCCCAGGCTGGAGTGCAGTGGCACTCCAGCTCACTGAAACCTCTGCCTCCCAGGTTCAGGTGGTTCTCCTACCTCAGCCTCCTGAGTAGGCGCCCGCCACCACACCTGGCTAATTTTTTGTAATTTTGGTAGAGATGGGCTTTCACCGTGTTAGCCAGGATAGTCTCGATCTCCTGACTTCGTGATCCTCCCGCCTCAGCCTCGCAAAGTACTGAGATTACAGGCATGAGCCACTGCTCCCAGCCCAGAAAATCACTCTTACCAGTGGTTTATCAATTTATTCTTTTCAAATACTCAATTTTGAGCTTTGTGATTTTCTCTATTATTTGTCTTCTTCTACGTCTATTTTCAATTTTATTGATTCAGTTGTTATTATTTTCCTCTCCCTACTTATTTTGAGCTTAATGCATTCTTTCTTTTTACTTTTTCATTGGTTTTAAATCATTTAAACTTTTCTTCTTTTCTAAGGAAAACACGTAAAGCGTTATATTTACCCTAGGTATGTGACTTTAGCTGCATCCCACAAATGTTGATATGTTGGGTTTTCGTTTTTTGTTGGATATGTTTTCTAATTTCCCTTGTGATTTTTCTTTAACCTATGGATTGTCTTTGACACACAGATTTTCTTCGATAACTTTTTATCTCTAGTAAATACTTTTTATGTTGAAGTCGGCTTTGTCCAATATCCATTCCAACTTTTTATGATTGGCGCTTGCACAGTGTATCTTTTTACATTCTTTCACTTTTAGTCTATCACCATATTTATATTTAAAGTGTCTCTTGTAAACCATATATAATTGTATATGGTGGACTGTTATACTAATGTCCCCAAAGATTACCCCTCCTGCTGTATGGTCCCTGTATGGTCCCCTCCCATACTGGCTCTGCATGTGGCCATGTAACTTGCTTTAGGCCACAGGACATCTGTAAATATGACAAAAACTAAGACTCTATTAGCACATGAATATTAGAGTTTGTTTTGTTGGACTGTGGCAGCCACCATGAGGGAAAACCTGGTCTTTTCAACTCCTTGAGAAGGAAGGACCATATTGAGAGAGAGATCTTCAGCTGTTCCAGATGCATTATATTTCCCAGCTGAGCCTAATCCCCAGCTGATCCTATATATAAACTGCATAAATAAGTCCAGGTGAAATCAGCATAAGAAATTATTGTTTCAAGCTGTAATATTTGGGGTATATTTTATTCAGTAATAGATCAATGATATGCTGGATCTTGCCTTTTTAGCCAGTGTGACATTCTCTGCCTTTTATCTGGAATCTGTAGTTCATTTTACATTTAATGTAAGTCTTGGCATGGTTAGGTTTGAGTCTACCATCTTGCTATCCCGCTATTTGCTTTCTAATGGTCACTTCTGTTCTTTGTTTCTCCTTTCCTATATTATTTTGCATTTATCATGTACTTTTTGGTATTTCATCTCGTATCATCTATTAGCTTTTTAAAAACATAAAGCTAAATGTCTTGTCTTTTTTAAAGCAGTTGCTCTATGAATTATAATATGCATCCTTATTTTATCACAAGCTACTGTAAGTTAATATTAGCTTACTTCTCATATAATAGAAAAACCTTTTAATATTATATTTCCATATAGTTCCCTCTTATCCTTTGTGTTATTTTAGTTCTCTGTTTGTAACAAATCCCAAAATAGTGTTGTTTCTGTCTTAGTCAATTGTCTTTTTATGAAATGATGAAAAGATAGAAAAATAACCTTTTATATTTACCTAAATATTTATCATTCCTGGTACTCTTCTTTCTTCTTCTTTCTTTATTTTAAATTTGTTTTTGTGGATCTAGTTTATGCCTGGTATCATTTTCCTTCACCCTAAAGAATTCCGTTAGCATTTTTTTCATAGTGCAGATTTCTTGGAAAAATCTCTTACGCATTTTCCCCCTTCTGAAAATGTCTTAATTCTGCCTTCGATATTTTAACTGGATATAGAATTCTAAGTTGATTTTTTTCCTTTTATCTCTTTAAAGATATTGGACCTTCATTTTCTGGATTGCATGATTTTTTTCCTAATAAAAAGTAAGTTATTATTTTTAACGTTGTTTCTCTTTAATATATCTTTCCTCCTTTCCCTCTGGCCACTTTTAAGATTTTTCAGACACTTGACTATGATGTACTTACGTGATGCTTTCTTTGCATTTGTCCTGCTTGAGATTCTTTGATCTTCTTGGATCTGTGTGTAGATCATGTTTGGTATTCCAATTACACGAATACATGTTATCAAGTCGTATAGACCACTTGATATTCTCCCATAAGTCACAGGACTGCTTCATTTTCTCCCTCCAGCCCTCAAACTGTTCCAGAAAGGGAAATTATCAGTTTGGATAATTTCTATTCACTTGTTTTGAAATTTATTAATCCCTTGTCTGTGGTGTTCAGTCTGGTTTTAAGCCCATCTGAAAAATTTTTTATTTCAAATAATGTATCTTTCAGTTCCACAGTTTTCACTTGGTTCTTTGAGTTTTCTTGTTTTAATTTCTGATGACCCATATCTTCCCCCATTATATTCACCTTTTCCTGTAAATTATTTAACCTATTTATAATAGTTGCTTAAAAGTCCCCTGTCTGTTAATTCAAATAACTGAGTCATCTGTGGTTTGTTTCTATTAGCTATGTTTTTCTTTATTGTGAGTAATATTCCTGTGCTTTTTCCCATTTTTCATAATAGTTTACATTTCAGTCACTGAGTATAAAAAAGGCAGTGGAGACTTCGGTGTAATATTGATTTGCGTTGTTTACTCACTGCAGAGTGTAAGCCTTTTATTCTTTGTGAGCTAGGATGAGGGGCTGATCATTAGATTCCTCCTTGAGTCAGGGTGAGCTTGGGCTGGGCTGCACCTTTTGTTAGATTCAAGGTCCCTGTTATTAGGCCAACTCCTGGACTTTTGCCCCGCCCTGCCTTTGTGATCTTCTCAGTATTTGAGTTGGTAGATGGCTAGGTGCAGCTTCAGATATTTTTGCTTGACCTTTGTATTTCACTCCAGTAGGACTCCAGAATCCAAGCACAATGGGAATCCACTTAATTATGTGATTTCTCTCTACTTTGCAGGCAATTCCTCCACTGCTGCTTTCTTGGAAAAATGCAGAAGTGTGGGTGAGGGGGGATAACTTAGACTGAGAGATTTCTTTTTCATTTCAGATTCTAATGCCTCCTTCTGGCACACATGGTTATATAAGACTCAGTTGACTTTTCCTTATCCCTGCAGAGTCTCTGTCTATGGCAGACCCACTCCTCCAATTACCCAAACCTAGACCAGGCATCCACCTTTAAGTATGGAAGCTTCTGCAGAAGCTTCTCTGCTTAGCTATTATATAAAGGGTTTGTTTCTCTCTAATTCAGTTAATCAGTGCTTCCTGCATCTCTACTAGCCTCAAGGAAACATATGAATTTTATTTTGTCTGGGCTTTTCTGGTTGACCATGGAAATGAAGGCTTTTCACATCTCTGAATATCATAAACAGAAGCAGACATACTTTACAGTTCTTTCCTAAATGTTTGTGACTACACATTTGTGTCAAATCAGAAAGAAAAATACTAGATGCTGACTACCAGCATACAAATATACTCTAGTATCTCTTGTCTTAAAAAAAATTTTTTTTAAAGTCCTCTTTGATCCCACATCTCCCTCTAGCTACTGACCTATTTATCCACATCTCTCTTTATGACACAGCTTCTTGAAACTTGTCTCCTCACTCCTTGTCTTTTCTGGTGGGGTCCTTCTTCAAATGGTTAGTGACCTTTGGCTGTCTGTCCATATCAAATGAATGAGACTAAAAGCCTTGTTGGAAGCTCTGCATGCACGGTGGGCATGCCGATTGATGAACGACCAGTTTTTTTGTTGTTGTTGTTGAAGACCCTCAAATATCATTGTATGTGTATGTATTTTTCCCTCTAAGACATTTATTTCTACAGAGAAGTAGTTTTCAAACTCTTTTCTTAGATTTTAAGTCTGAAATTGGACAAGGAAGAAGGCTGGAAGTAGCAACATTTGTTCTGCAGATGTCTCTATAATTTCTCTGTGCCTGGTGTCCCTGACTATGAAACCATTCTTATGCAATTTTGTCAGAAAATATGCTTCTCCTCTCTGGTGGAGGAAAAGAAGGGATAATTTTCAAACCATAGTGGGAGGGATGGATGGTTCTGAAGGTTGAAGAGCTTAGGTAAACTTTTAAACAATCAATATTCCAGTTTCACTCTCTAACCCTTCATTGCCTTTTGCAATATCCAGGTTTTGAGCTTTCTAGGATTCTACAAGGCTACATGGCTTATTCATCTTCAGTATTTCCTTCCACAGGATTATATTTGACTTTTCTCCACAGTGCCACATCATTTGCCATTCTTCACTCCCTTCTATTCTTACATGTGGTGTTTTTATGGTTTAAATATTTCTCAGTTTCCTCAAAGATGGTCTTTGTGCTTTTGTTTCAAGTTTTCCTGGTTTGGGGTTGGCTTTTTGAGAGAAAGGGGAAAACATTTTAACTTATTAAAATATTTTTATTTATTTTAATTTAAAAATATTGTTTTAAAACCGGAAGTCCTCATTTTTTAACCCACTCTGCTCTGACTTTTGTCTCCACAACTCTGCCTCTGCTGAAACTACTTCTAGCAAGGTCCTCTACGTTACCAATCCAATGGTCACCTCTCTGGCTTCATCTTCCTCAACCTCTTTCCACATAAGACACAGTTGACCTCATTCATTAAGCAACGCTTTCTTCTCTGAAAGATTTGAGAGTAGATTTGTGTTTCATGGCATGAATTCCATTACACCATACTCTCTCCATCTACCTCACCATCTGTTCTTTCTCACATTTCTATGTGAGTTGTTCCACCTCATCTAGAACTCTAAAAATTTGAGTTCTGGCTCCAGAACTCAGTAAGATCAGACCTGTTTTACAAGGTCACCTCATTCTTCCATGACTTCAGAGCCAAACTCCATCAAAGAAGCATGAGCTTTGGAGGAAGACAGACTCAGGATGAAAATCTTGTTCTACCTTGTGCTGGGTATGTCAGCTAACCTCCCTGAACTTTAGCTTTTTCAAAGTAAAACAAAGGTGTGGAACGCTAAGATCCATCAGATTTCTTCCAGCTTAGAATACTGCATTTGATTTGAACTGGGAACCAAAGAGCAAGCAGCAATAGAACCTGGCTATCTTCTGGGAACTGGAGAGGACACACTTGGCAGACAGGAATAGTCCATGATGTGACACAGGATCCAGTGCAGAGCCTGAAGTGAAGCTGACAAAGAGGCGCCCATCAGGGAATTTTTAAAGGTTGCAGCATAAGCTGGCATAGAAGGTAAGAGTGATGGTTTAACCACAGGACAAGATGAATTTGTCTAAACTCTTCTTTACACAACTCTATTTTCATTGGTCGCACATTTGTGCAGTAATTTCACCTTGTGGTTTTCTATGGCACCATCTGGCTTTTGAAATAAACCCTGTGAGACCTTCACATACCTTAAGACTTAGCAATTTAACTCCTGGTTATCTATAGGTATACCTTGGATATATTGTAGATTCTGTCCCAGACCACCAAAATAACGTGAATATTGAAATAAAGTGAATCTCACAATGTTTTTGGCCTCCTAGTGCATATAAAAGTTATGTTATACTATATGGTAATCTATTAAGCATGTAATAGTACTATGTCTTTAAAAAATACATACTTCAAATTAGCCGGGCATAGTGGCAGGCGCCTGTAATCCCAGCTACTCAGGAAGCTGAGACAGGAGAATCGCTTGAACCCGGGAGATGGAGGTTGCAGTGAGCTGAGATCATGCCATTGCACTCCAGTTTGGGCAACAAGAGCAAAACTCCGCCTCAAAAAAAAAAGTGCACACTTCGATGAAAAATGCTTTGTTGCTAAAGATTGCTAACGATCATCTGAGCCTTCAGTGAATCATAATCTTTTTGCTGGTGGAGGGTCCTGCCTCAATACTGACGGCTACTGACTGATCAGAGTGATGGTTGCTGAAGGTGGGGTGTCTGTGGCAATTTTTAAAAATAAGACAACAATGAGGTCTGACCCATCAATTCACTCTTCCTTTCAAACAAAATTTCTCTGTAGTATGTGATGCTCTTTGATAGCATTTTACCCACCATAGAACTTCTTTCAAAACTGGAGTGAATCCTCTCAAACCTTGTTGCTGCTCTATCAACTAAATTTATGGAATATTCTAAGTCCCCTGTAATTTCAACAATGTTCATAGCATCTTCACCAGCAGTAGGTTCCATCTCAAGAAACCACTTTCTGCTCATCTTTAAGAATCAAGTCCTCATGAGTTCAGGTTTTATCATGAGATTGAAGCAATTCAGCCACATCTTCAGGCTCCACTTCAAATTCTGGTTCTCTTGCTGTTTCTACCACATCTGTGGTTACTTCCTTCACTAAAGTCTTGAACCCCTAAAAGTCAGTTGTGAGAGTTAGAATCAACTTCTTCTAAGTTGCTGTTAATGTCGATATTTTGGCCTCTCCTGCATGAATCACAAATGTTCTTATTGGCATCTACAATGGTGAATCCTTTCCCAAAGGTTTTCAATTTACTTTGCCAAGATCCATCCAAGGAATTACTATGTATGGCAGCTATAGACATGCATTTCTTAAATAATAAGACTTGAAAATCTAAATTACTCATTGATCCATGGGCTACAGAATGGATGTTGTGTTAGCAGGCATGAAAACAACATTAACCTCCTTGTACATCTTTATCAGATATCTTAGGTGACCAGGTGCATTGTTAATGAGTAGTAATATTTTGAAAAGAATGATTTTTCTTTCAAGAAGTAGGTCTCAACAGTGGGCTTAAAATATTCAGTAAACCATGCTGTAAACAGATGTGCTGTCATCCTGGCTTTGTTGTTTCCTTTAGAGAGGACAGACAGAGTAGATTTTCCATCATTCTTAAGGGCCCTGGGATTTTCAGGATGATAAATGATCATTAGCTTCAACTTAGAGTCACCAGCTACATTCACTCCTTACAAGAGGGTTAGCCTGTCCTTTGAAGATTTGAAGCCAGGCTTTGACTTCTTTCTATCTATGAAAGTCCTAGATGGCATCTTCTTCCAACAGAAGGCTGTTTCACCTCCACTGGAAATCTGTTGTTTAGTGTAGCCACCTTCACCAATGATCTTAGCTAAATCTTCCGGGTAACTTGCTGCAGCTTCTCAATCAGCACTTGCTACTTTGCCTTTTATGTTATGGAGATGGCGTCTTTCCTTAAACCTCATGAGCCCACATCTGCTAACTCCAAACGTTTTCTGCAGCTTCCTCCCCTCTCTCAGCCTTCTAGAAATAAAGAGTTAGAGCCTTACTCTGCATTAGGCTTTGGCTTAGGGAATGTTGTGGCTGTTTTGATCTTCTATCCAAACCACTAAAGTCGGCAATAAGGCTGTTTTGCTTTTTAAACATTTGTGTGTTCACTGGAGTAGCACTTTTTGTTTCCTTTAGAAACGTTTCCTTTGCATTCACAACTTAGCTAACAGGCACAAGAGGCCTTGCTCTTGGCCTGTCTTGGCTTTTAACCTGCATTCCTCACTAAGCTTAATCATTTCTAGTTTTGAATTTAAAGTGAGGAACTTGCAACTATTCCTTTCACTAGAGCACTTGGAGGCCACTGAAGTGTTGTTAACTGGCCTAATTTCAATATTGTTGTATCTCAGGGAATAGGGAAGCCCAAGGAGAGGGAGAGGGAAACAGATGGGGGAACAGCTGATTGATGGAGCAGTAAGAATATACACATTTGTCAATTAAGTTTGCTGTCTTATATGTGTGTGGTTTGTGGCACCCCAAAACATGGACAGCAGATAGTAACATCAAAGATGACTGATCACAGATCACCATAACAGATATAATAATAATAATGAAGGTTGAAATATTGAGAGAGTGACCAAAATGTGACAAGGAGACAGATAATGAGCATATGCTTTTAGAAAAATTGTTCCAACAGACTTGCTCAAATCATGGTTGCCATGAACCTTCAATTTGTAAAAAACATAGTACCTGCAAAGTGCAATAAAGCAAAGTACATAAAGAAATTCTTGCTTTTGCCCACCCTACCCTCAACAGAAGGCAAGTATAAGCATGTTCATTTCTGCTCTGTTTATACTGGCAAAAAGTTAGAAACAAATTGTCTATGAATAAGAGAGCAGGTACGTACAGGTGGTGCGTTATTACAACAAAATATGATAAAGTAGAAAAGTATGCACTAGTTAAAAATGAACCAACCTGCTATATGTATCTACACAAAAAACATCTCAAAAACATGACATTAAGTATAAAAGGCAAGTTCAAGAAAAATACATGCAATATGACCATTTAAAAAATAAAGTTTAGGCTGGCCATGGTGGCTCATGCCTGTAATCCCAGCACTTTGGGAGGCCTAGGTGGCCAGATCACTTGAGGTCAGGAGTTTGAGACCAGCGTGGCCAACATGGCAAAACCCCATCTCTACTAAAATAAAATTTAAAAAAATAGCTGGGCGTGGTGTTGCTTGCCTGTAGTCCCAGCTACTCGGGAGGCTGAGGCATGAGAATTGCTTGAACCCGGGAGGTGGAGGTTGTAGTGAGCCAAGATTGTGCACTGCATTCCAGCCTGGACAACAGAGCAAACTCTCTCAAAAATAAATAAAATTAAAAAAAAAAGTTTAATATGAATATATATTATAGCTCATGCACATAAAAAAGTATGCAATATCCATTGAAATGGCAAACCCCTAATTCATGATAATATTTATCTCTGGTGAGGAAAGAGAAATGATAAGTATACATAGGAGATGCTGCATGTAACCTCTTATTTCACAAACGTGGTGGTGGGTAATGAGTGTTCATTAACCTTTTTTTCTATACTTTTGTTATACCTCAAATACTTAATCACTTAAAAAATTGAAGGTAAGTAGCAAAGACTGAACCTGGAGTTCATGAGGAGGCATTTGGAGGCTATCAGAATCGGCATTTAATACAAGGCTCAACAGGTCACCCACACTGGTGGCAAAGGAGCTGAGTCAGGTGACAGCCACGTGGCTTCAGAGGTAGAATTGTGGATGTGGACCAGTACTGGGATTGTTTTTGTTGGGCCATAAAAAATATGTTGGTTTTGGCTAGCTAGCTTTGGATAAGAAGATGCTACTGTTCTTTGGTTCTGTTGACTACTTCTAAAGTTCACCTTGCTGTCTCCATCCAGACAACAGAAATGTTTCTGGGCACTGCTTTGTCAGTTTTTATTCTTAATTTGTATTTGCCACATGAGGAGTAGCAGGTGAAGGGTGGTATCTGTGATGTGCTGGGGTCTCTGTTAGGTGCTTTCCATACATTAATTCATGAAAGTCTCATAACAACTCCATATGGTGGGCATTACTATCTTCATTTCACATGTGAGAAAACAGATTCCGAGAAGTGCAATCACATGCACATGGTGATGGAGCCCAAATCGGAAACTATAATGGGTCCTGATCCAAAACAAGTCTGTGTTTTCTCTGTTACATCTGTGGTGCCCAAACTTGGTATGTAATAGTGTACTATATACAAAGACACAGGAAACACATTTTTTTTTTTTTCTGGAGCATAAATTGTACTCCAAAATTTGAGAAAGAACTCAACAGGATTTTTATGTAACATCATATATAATGGAATTATGGAATTATATTATGGAATAGAATACACATGCATGCACATTTTTAAGATAAAAGAACTTTAAAGAAGTTCTTGATTTTAACAAGGCACTTCAAACTATACCGTGGGGCTCCAGGGGGTACACTTTTACTTTCTTCTCCTAACAAGGGTACTCCAGAGGAAGGGATTGAGAAGCAGTGGACTACACTACTCTCACAAATCAATCTGTTCCCAGACCTGCTAAACTGCTCCATGGTGATTTCTTTTTACCATCGTTGTGAGCCCTTAGACAAACATGCAGAGCCCTTAGACAAACCTTCTGTAGAGACATTGCCTGTGCGCCCTTATCTGGAAGAAGTCTCCCTACAACCATTACACAAAAGAAACAATAATTTTCATCTGGCCTCATGTTGAGGCAATATTTTCTACCTGCATCCCTCTATATAGGGATAGACTGGCCAAATATTAAAACTTCAGAGAAGGGTGTGGGCCAAGGGGAGCTGGGGACTCGCCGTTTGAATTACTGTTGGGCCTACTGTGATGATTTGAAGTGGGATTTGTCCAGGATGATTTGGGGCCATTCCTTAGCTTGTTTATAAAAACCCCTAACAACAACCACAATAGTAACAACAACTAATGTTGATTGAGCACTTACTATGTGCCTGCATTGTTAACCCTTCCAACAGTTCTGTGAAATGGGGATCATCATTGTATTCACTTTATAGATTAAAAAAACAGAGGCACAGAGAGGTAAGGAACTTGTCTATGGACTCAGACCACATAGTATTATCTCCCAATCAACAGTACAAGAGAATAAACAAATGCCCCACTCCCTCACCATTTGTCTTAATTTCGCCATCAAGCCCTCACACAACTAAAAGAACAGTACCTCACAATGAAATGAATCCAAGTTCTTTCAAGCACTAAATATCTTAAGACTCTTTCTCCTTGTTGCTTTTAAATTTAGAAAAGGCCTTTAGAACTATGTCTCTTGGTAATGGCAGCCTGTAATCATTCTGCTCCAGGAATCAAGTGATGTCTTCAGAGTATGTCATTTTCCCCTGTGACACTAATAGCAAAACCACACTCTCAACCAAACCAAAGGATGACTGAGAGGGAGAGAGACGTGTGGTCTCTTGGTTTCTACTCAGCAGTTGCAGCCAAGTGTTCTTGGCTTCTATTCTACCTCCTTAAGCAATAAGTAAGATACTCAACCTCTTACCCCCATCTGTGAAATGCTGATGCTACCTCTTTACCTCTTTGTGAGGAGTATTTCCAAGCTCCAGTTTCCGAAAGCCCACGAAGATGAAATGTGTAGAGGGTGTAGGCTGCCTCGGGGAACTGTTTTCTTAAAGATGTCAGAGGGTTTGAGTGATGAATTGCGTATGCTTGGATTTGTTTTAAGTTTAAAACTGTACATAATAGTAAAATCATGGG
Source organism: Piliocolobus tephrosceles (assembly GCF_002776525.5). Lineage (NCBI taxonomy): Eukaryota > Metazoa > Chordata > Mammalia > Primates > Cercopithecidae > Piliocolobus > Piliocolobus tephrosceles. The sequence continues at coordinate 69,655,680 of NC_045448.1, read as the reverse complement.
AAATCCTACAGTATAGTAATTAAGAATATGAACATTGGGATCGTGCTTTTTGAGTTCAAATTCAGGTTCCTACACTTTCATATTACAATGGCCATGAGCTTTCTCCGCCTTGATATCCCCATCTTTGATAATACATATAATAAATGCAATTCTCAAAACTACCAAATTAGGTAGATACTATTATTTTCTCTGATTATAGATGAGGAAAGTATACAAGGCTACTGGTATATAACAAGCCCTTAATAAAAGATTATATTTAGATATACACACATACGCATATGTATGTACATACACATATTGGTGGCTTCCATTTGAATATTACACAGACAAGAAACAAAATAATACATGCAGAGGCAGTATGTACTGGGTAGCTTTGTAATGTAATAGAAAAATCACTGGGTTTAAACTTTTTAATTTTGTGAGTTAAAAAAAAGGTGCTGCCAGTGGGTATATGAATGAATTTGAGCAAAAAATTCTGTCTCTCTGGGAATCATTTTCCTCAGCAGTAAAATGAGGTCAGTGGGTTGGATAAGATATAATGATTTTTTGACTCATAGTTGTTCTGTTATGCTATGTTTTTTAATCTTGCAAAGTTTGGAAGAAAGGTGAAATTTCCAGTCGAAGATAATGATCTTGGTCTGCATATTTTAACTGTTGCTTCTTTTTCCAAATTTCTGTGGAAATAGCTAACTGGTATAGTAGAGAAAATGTTTCTTCACTGCTGAAAAATAGGCAAGGATGCCAGAAACTTCGAATTTCTGCATGATGTGGAGCTGCTGAGGTCAGAGTGAGGGAAGGATCACCATCCTGGGACCCTAGAGCACAAGAAGAAAAGCCTGGAGGATGGCAGGGAAGTGAAGGAAGCTAGTTCTCAACACAGTGATCCAGCATCTACACCTGACCATCTTCTTTTAGCTTCAGCTTCCTCTTTGTCTTGGAAAGACTGCTGGGTTTCTACTCTGCCTAAGATAAAATTATGCTACTTATAAATGTTCTCATTTTCCTTAGCCTGAGCTCCTAACATTTTCAGCAAGGATCTTGCATGATCTGCTGCAGAACTTTTCCCAAATCCCAGTACTGAAAAGTCCATGTGGTTCCATTTTTAAGTCACTACACTCAGAAAAAGTCTCAGCAGTTGGGAAGAAGAGGACCAGTTTTAGCAATTTGAGAAAATATTCCCCTTTGAAATAAAGTCATATAAAAAATAAGGGAGCACATATAACCAATTCTAATTTATATTTATGTTGAAGACATACCTTCAACAGCAAAGTCATACACAGGTGGAAAAATTTAGGAACAGGAAAGTATTCATAGGGATGAAAGATATTAATTATCAGTTGAAAAATGCAATGGAAGCAGTGAAAAGTAAGCTGGGTGACTGTGAAAACAGAAAAAAAGCAAAATAAACAACTTAGACTGATAATTACAGGACCTGAATGAAACATTCTCTCAGATGTCAAAGAAAAATAATAGAAAGATTAAAAAGTTAGAATATAGAGAGATATTGGATAGATTCAAGAATCGAAAGGACAGAAGAAATGTTAATCACAAGAGGCACAGAAGAAAAATGTTTTAAGCTAAAAAAAGTGTATTAAGTCTTCAGATAGAATGGCTCAAGTACTATACAAAGTACTGTACAAAATCAATGAAAGGACTATACCTGGAAATATTCTGCTGATATTTTAAAAAATATGTATGATAAAGAGAAAAGTTCTATAAGCAGCCAGGAAGAGAAAACAGGCTACCCATATAGGAGAGATATATTAAATTGGTATCTCTCCTTTCTAATACATGCAAGTTGACTGTGTCTTTAGAAAACGTAGGGGGAAAGATAGTTAAGATACAAGAACTTTATATTCAATGGAAATATTTACCTGGAGGTGAATACAAAAAAATTACCATATAAATAGTGACTTAGAAGTCTTAATATTCACATATTCTTCAGGAAAATCTTACCTAAAAAAAAGACTCAGCAAACTGAGGAATTAAAAATATATAATTAAAATTTAAGTACTGGAAAGGAATTATGTGTGTGAATGTGTGAATGTATTCATATATACTCAATGAAATCAATAAATCTTACAGTAAGTTTAAATAATTATTGTTGATATGCTTATAGAATACAATGCAAATAATTTCTTAAAAGAAATTCAGCAAGAAGAATCAGTAGATACTTATTCAATTCTTGTCACTAGGCAAGCAAAATTCATTGGCAACTGTTACTAGGATGCAAATTAAATTATACTTTTCAAATCATTGAAAAATTACACAAAAATCAACAAAAGTAAAAAATAAATGAATGAAAAAGATAGCAGGAAATTCAAACAAAATTCAAGTTTAATAATATTAATTTTGGGCAAAGGATATAAAGCCAAAAGCACTAAAGGTGACAAAAAGATTATTTTATATTGATTAGATTACAGGTATGAGCCATTGTGCCAGGCCCATTAGGAGAGCTTTTGATTTAAAATTTTTACACTGAGAGGTCAAAGGAAACAAAGAAAGATATAACTATTTTGATACAGCAAAAGGGTATTTAACATAACAACTATCTCAGATAAAAAAATGTTAATAATCTTGCATTTGAAGAATCCTTCCTTAACAAAGTAGATAAAATTTATGAAGTTAGCATCCAATAAAATGCATAACTGTAAAACCGAACTGGGAATTAAAGTCTGAAAATTTTAGAATGTAAGAAGATACACAGGAAGATATACTAGCTATAAATATTAGAAAAAAGGATAGAATTAATCACAGATACTACAATCACCTTATTGGAAAACTACTTAAAAATTAATTAGAAAACTATTAGAACTAATAAAATGTTTCATTAAAGTGGTAGTATAAGAGGGTGGGCGTGGTGGCTCACACCTGTAATCCCAGCACTTTGGAAGGCCAAGGTGGGCAGATTATTTGAGGTCAGGAGTTCGAGACCAGCCTGACCAACATGGTGAAACCCCATCTCCACTAAAATGCAAAAATTAGCCTGGTGTGGCGACGTGCACCTGTAATCCCAGCTACTAGGGAGGCTGAGGCAGGAGAATCACTTGAACTCGGGAGGTGGGGGTTGCAGTGAGCGGAGATCACACCACTGCACTCCAACCTGGGTGACAGAGCAAGACCCCCTCTTAAAAAAATAAAAATAATAAAAATAAAAGAAAGAAATCTACCAAAAACCTGTTGGAAACCTATTGTTTTCCCCAAAACTAATATTTCTGAAGATTTTTTCTTGGCAGGGGATGAGGATGGGGGCTGCATGCATATTCTCTCCTACAGAAAACCCACTGACATGCACATTTTTGTAAATCATTTTATGGAGTTTGATAGAAGCCCATGGATCACAAACTATAGGTTCACCAGTCAAGAGTGAAGAATGGCAGTTTGGAGAATACAACAGCAAAGCATTTCTTTCACAGTGGAGGCAAGACTTAAGATGCCTGGGAAAAAAACGTTGACAATTAGACTAATTTGAAGGAAAAAACAACACCGTACTGAGGGACATAAATGAGACGTGATATATCCCTAAATAAGAAAATAAGTATAGAAAAAAAAATGCAGTGCCTTGCTGCTGAGTTAATCTGTATTTTTCACACAGTTCGAGTGAAAATCCCAGGGATATCTGGGAACATAAAAAATTATTTAAAATGTACGTGGTTGGAAAAATCCAGTAAAGACCAAGGAGATTTTCACCCAAGATTAGAAGTGAGGATAGATTGGTCCTCCAGATGTTAAAACTAATTAAAACAATGTGATCCAAGTATAGTAACAGACAGAAAAACAGAACAGAATAGAAAACCCAGTAATAAACCCAAGCCTAGCAAAGAGTTTAACTGTTCAAGTTGTTGGTAAAAGATTATTACACAATGGTGTGGGAAGAACTGGCTAATCAATCGGGGAAAGAAACACTGGACGTTGACCTTGTACCTTACATCATAATAAATTCTAGAAGAAGTACCAATTTAAATAAAAAAGAATAAAAAATACTACAAGGAAAGGTAGTAATAAAAAGAACAATGGCAGCCCAATTACAATTATAAACAGGGGTGCTAAATTTCTAAATAATATTAAAAAACCAGAATTCAGATATACATTAAAAGAATACATCATAACCAAATGTATACAGAAATACTAGAATAATCCAATATTTAAAAATGTTTTTTTATGACATTCACTGTACTAGTAGCTAAAAGAAAAATATCACCATCTTAACAGAAGGCAAAATTGCATTTGATTAAATTGAGCATCTAGTTTTTTAAATGAATAGTTGAACTTCCTTGATACAGTCTTATTTCCAAATGATGATACATTTGAAGTATTTCAATTAATGTAAGAACAAGACTCTCCTTGGAGTTTCCAGGGACTCATAGGCAGTAGTTAACATCATTTTATTCTAATAGTACTTAAATTGACATTGTACACTCTATTATACTAATGAAGTGACCTGCAAACTTTGTTACAGTCTATCAACTATTTAAACTGATGAAGCCAGGAAATCTCGGAAGAGCAACATGATACAATACAAAGCACAGGAGTTGGACCAAATTTAGAAACCAGAATCAGAATACTAGTTCGGCAGATTACTAGCTATTTGACCTCGGCAGGTTACCTAAACTTTTTGAGCCTCAGTGTCCTTATCTGTAAAACTGAAGTAACAGCAGCCAAGATAGAGTATACTTGCTACTGCCTATATCATCTGCTGATTACAACAGAAAAAAGCAACCAAATAGACTGGAAAGTAAACAAAACTGGTGGACTGGGGAGGAAAATTTAAACCTAGAGAAATGACCCACACTGCCATGAGGTCCAGAATTTCCCCCGCCCCCAACTCAAGTAGCTGCAAACTCCCCAGATATGGTGACAGACAAGTTTATAGATTCAAGAAGCTCTGCAAAGTCAAAATAGGGCACCCTGAAAGAAAACCATACCCACACAAATAATCAAACTGCTAAGAACTAAAAAAGAAGAAACTGTGAAAACAGAGAAAAACGATACATTCCATATGTAACAATGATTCAAATGACTGCATAGTTCCTTCCCATTAGAAAATAGAGTAACAATGGTTATATGAGGATAAATAAAAAATGATATATAAAGGGCTTTGCAGATAAAAAGACACAAATCATAGGCATTATTATTCTAATTGGAGTTTCTTTACTATATCTTAACATATTATATTTATTTTCCATTCTATTTTTTCATATTCTTATAGCTTTACCCTATGTCTATTTGATCCCAAGAAGTGAATGCAAATACAGTCATTCCTTGGTATAGGCAGAGGATTGGTTCATGATCCCTGAGTATACCAAATCCATGCACTCAAGTCTTGCAGACAGCCCTGCAGAACCTGCATATACTAGAAGTCAGCCCTCCACATATGTGGATTTTGCATCCCGTGAATACCATATTTTTGATCTGCATCTGGTTGAAAAATACCTGTGTATAACTGGACCCATTCCGTTCAAAATGTTGTTCAAGGATCAACTGTATATCTTTGATATTATTTCTTTTGATTTACCCAAAACCTTTTGCTGAAATGAAAGTCTTTGCCAATTCATGTCTTGCTTTTGAACACATTTTTTCTTAATTCTATAACGTCCCTCAAGTATTATACAGGTATCTTAATGGACCCTTTACTGTTTTATAGGGATAGTGTGAAGATCAAGTGAAATAGAAAAATATAAATTCCTGTGACCAACTAAAACACTGCAAGTCATATATTTCAGAAGCAGTACTAGCTTGGAAGATCTGAAAGCCTGATTCTTTTAGCCAGTCTCCTGAGAAAGAGTTTCAGAGAGATCTTGCCCACATTTCTTCCATAGGCTGATGAGGTTGGGGGTGTATCCATAAACCACGCTGTGCTTTGCCAGCTGACGTAGGCCAAGCAGTCACCACATGAAATCCACACAGCCTTCAGCAAGGCATTTTTGGCTGTTGTTTGATGCACATTTGACCCATACGAAATGCTGCTTCCAGCAAACCAGGGACTCTACCCTCTGTTTTCTCTTCAGAACAGGAAACTAGCAGTAGTGATGTTAAGTTACACAAAAATTAGATTCCAAGTAGATTTGGAGGATGACTAATCTCAACAAGCATAACAAACCACAATGAGTCTGGAAGACTTGGCATTCTGATAGTGTTTATAAATCCCTGACCCCTCTGCCCCCCGTCAACTTCCCAGAAGCTGTGAGCATTAGCACACAAAGCACCTGCAAGGGATGTGTGAACCTGGTCTCTTGGCCAAACTCCTATGCATGGGCATGTAAGCCAGCATGAAGCTGTACTAGGAAGCCTCGGGTTGTAGGAGGATGTGAAGAACAGATGAGAGGGGTGTTTAGCTCCCCATTGCGGAACAAAAAACATCTCTGCATAAAGGATGGCATCATCTAAAGACTGAGCAAGATGAAGAGTCTTGAGATGGCTAGAGACACTTTGTCAGAGCTTCTTAAAATCCTTGGCCAGTATTGAAGGCAAGTCACACTAGGGTCTTGGATTTTATGATTCTCTGTTGAACAGAAGGCAGCAAGGTAAACTGGAAAGAATGTGGAGCCTGGGTCTGGTCTGGGTTTTGTTTGCTATTCTTGGGAAGGTGATGTGGCCTCAGTTTCTCCTTCTGTTAATAAGGGATCAGAAACTCCTGTTTTTTGAATGGGGTTTTTGTGCATCTCAAATGAAATGCATGCATAGTAGATCAGGTTGAAGGAGAAACAGAATCTGAAAATTCCTACATGGTACAGAGTACTCCTTTTGTTACAGATGGGGAACAAAGCTGTGGAAAAAAAAATAGGGACTAGCTCAAGTTTGCTGACTTCAGCCAGAAAATTTTACTCTATCTTGTTAGTCCTAAATTCATTTCTATAAGAATGTTAGAGAATAAAGTCTTCCTGCCCTCCCTGTACTGGCCCTTCTTCCTTTTCTTTTTCCAACATTTCCATATGTGAGGCTCCCAATAATCCCACATGTGTTCCCCATGGTGCTTCTCTCATGTGGACCATCTCACTATTTAAAAAGTGTACAATTTCATAAATGGGGGTAAACTATCCTCTCCACTCTCTAGTATACCATCCTAACTGCGAATAAATGACATGAGTCTGTTATTGCTAGTTTTCATATGTAAGTAAAATGTGGCAAAACCTAAAATATTTTTGTTAAGCTGGGTCTACCTAGTTTAACTACTTCTTTGTGTCAACAACATTCTTTTATACTTGATTTAAATTTCCTTTTATTTTGTGGTACCATAAGCCCTCCCTTTCTACTCCGTGCCTGGGTAACTATGAATAATAAATATTTCAAGCTCTTACCTGTCTCACAGTGCACTTATATCTCTGAAACCTTAACCTAAAATAAGTCCAATTTAAATAAAGGAAAATATAGTCCCCCAAGAATATCTTTTGCCAACATTTCGCTCCAAGTTAGCAGATGAAGTCAACAATCAAATGTGAGATTTATCTTAATGTAATTTCATCATTTATAAAATTTCACCAATATCAGGAAATTCTATCAAAAGTAACTGAAGATTAAACTAGCAGCAGGACCCATGTGCCCATATGTAAGATTAAAAATTTAGGGTAAAAGAAGGAGCTATTAGATTTAAGTGATCAACAGGTCAAGGCTGGCACCAGACCACAAATCTTAGGGATACTCAGGAAGTGATGGACTTTTTAACAACAGGGATAAGAAGTATCCTTACCTGTCTTCTGTCAGTTTCATTAAGGTTGTTCCTCGGGTGGAGAAGACAATAAAGGACATTCTCAACTGTGGGCTGGAAAGGAAAAGAAGCTCTATTAGGACAGACAATAAGACTGTGCATGCCACTCCCTTCAGGCTCCCTCCCTGTCCTTCCCTTTCTATCATGGCTGCCAGAGCTGAAGACCCATAACCCACAGGGGGCCTCCAAGGCTGGTGCTGCGGGTATTGATTAGCCAGCAGAGGACTTGAAGTGTGGGTCAAAAAGAAGACATGCTGGGTCTTCCTGGAGGCTGCTTCTGACCTGATACCATTGCTCAGTGAGTGTGGATTATGAGTAAGAATGATAAACTTCATTGTTGCCCTGTGTTTTGAAGTGTGTCCCAACAAGGGGACAAATCTGTATGTTGTCTATAAAAGGGGATCCTGATAGACAAAATTTGATGTTTCCACAGTAGCCTGGTGTATTCTCTAATGATGAGTTGCAGCTTGATGCCATCAGTCATTAACATCATAAAACAAACTCCCTTCGATCTGAAAGTGGGATCACCATCAACTTTTAATTTCTCCTTTGCTTCTCAAGGAGATTATCCTATAAGGAGAGAATGTGCTGACTTGTCATAAGAATATCTATTCCATTTGATAGTTATATTTCTCATTATTAATGAATAAATTGGCATGGTTTTTATATGGCAGTGCTCAGGAGCATTCTCAATGTAAGAGTCATACTCTGGAGACAGAAGCACTCTCACCTGAGGACGAACTTGTTTCTCAGTCTGCAAGATGGACCATCAGACTGCAGTGGATTCAGCAATGAAATGCCATTCTGTGTGTCCAACTTGTTCTTCCGTGATAACATCAATCTATTTCTTCACAATGCAATAACCTCCCACACCTGATCAAGCTCTGAACCTTATGTTCCAGTTCCCCAAGTGTTTCTCAAACCTGCCTCACTTCCTGTATCTTAGCTTAGGATCCTGGCCTCAATCGTCTGACCACTACAATTTCCTAGCTGGTGTCTTGCCTAGGAAGGTTCTTTGCTCCAATACACTCTTCACACTGCTCCCAGAATTATTTTCCTAAAACAAAAATTAGAACCTGTCACTTATCTGCTATAAAATTTCCGATAATTCCTACTGTCTCCCGGATAAAGTCTGCATTTATTACCATGTGCCTGATGTACCTTTGGAAGCCCTTGACGTGGTGTTTAATATTCGACAGGAGCTCAGGCAATACGTGGTGCATTGAATATTGGTCCCTAAAACAGACCTCAGTTTTCTGTCCATGACCCCGTGCTGCCTGTGACTACTTCCCCAGCACTGGGGCAGCAGGCCACCATGTCCTAAATGATAACAACAACAATCACAAGGATTATAATAACATAATAGTGGCCAACCTTACTGAGTTCTTACCAAGTGTGAGATAATAGCAATTTGCACGTATGATCTCATTATACTTGAACAATTTTATGAGATTGGTACTAATCCTGACAGTTCGTATCAAACTAATCGTTCCTATTTTCCACAAAAGGAAATTGAGGCCCTGAAAGATGAAACAATTTCCTCAGGGTTACACAGTGGGAGACTGGCATACCTGGGGCTTGAAGTGAAGTGTTTTAATTCTAGAGCTTGGGCTCCTAAGTGCCACATTATATACTGCTTCCCTTCTATCAAGTTCAGCTCTGGAAATAATAAATTTGAAATGTGGAAAATAAAGGTCTCCAAGAGGCAAATGGCATATAAGTCTAGGCTAGAGGCATAATTTGGAAGGTCCTCAGCGTACTGATGTGGGCAAAGTTGTTCAGAGAGAGTGTCAGCAGTGAGGAGGGAAGTGAGCCACATACAAAACCAACACCAGTGTGGGAAGGGCTGGCTGAGGCCAGTGAGATGGAAGCAGAACCAGAGCCAGTGGAGGAAAGGGTTTCAAGAAAGGATAAGTCTGGATCCAATGAAACCCCTGCATCCAGTGGACTAAGGGCTGCAAAGTGCTCCTGGATTTTTTCTCTGGGTCATCCCTTGGTGAGACCTTGGCGAGCAAGCAGGTGAAGGGTGGGGAGGAGGGCCAGATAGCAGTGGGTTAAGGAATGAATGAGAAGTAAGGATATGGAGACGGCCAGTCTTTAAAGAAAAGTGAGTGAGAGACTAGTAGAGAAATAGGGTCCCATCTATAGTAAGACAAGATCAAGAGATTCACTGTCATTGCTTTTTTTGGGACAAGGGGCAGGAGAGATTAGTTTATGTTTGTAGACTGTGGGGAAGGAGCCAGAGGAAAGGTAGAGAAAAATACAAGACAGAAACAAAGACCTGGAGTAGACAATGGGATAAAATCAGACAAAAATGGAGAGGTTGGCCTTACACGGGAGGGATACTTGGATCCCAGAGACTAGATATATATATCTTTTAGGAATAGATTGGAACTTGAACTCATGTCCACTACTCTCTGGATTCCTGGTGAAGTAGGAGGTGAGGTTCTTTGCTGACAGTGATGGGTGTGAGGTGTAGGTTGAAGGCTTGAGGAAAACAGCAAAGCATAAGAATCATTATTAGAAAAATGACAGAGAGTCAGAATAAAGATAAATAAAAGGACTCAAAATGTCAAAACTCTCACTGAGATTAGAAATGATGTACTTGGACTGGCATCAGCCACTGTTATTGAATGAATTTCGCCCTGCAGTCCCAACTGCCTTAGACTTTTTATTAAAATGAATAAATAAATGAAAATTGCCCACTCATTCACTTATTTAAAAATACTGACTGAGCATGTACTATGTGTCTGGCACTGTTATGGGCACTCGGGCTGTGACTGTCAACAGACTACAGCCCAGCCTCTGCCTCGTGGAGTCTGGGTGATGGTAAGATCTTGGCTCCACATTTTGAGGGGCTCCATGGCCAAGTAGGGTTAGCGGAGACAACCAGAGAAGGGTGCCTTGTCTGGATTAAGCTATGTCAACCTTCCTGGTCCTCAGTTTCTTCATCTAGAAACCAAGGGAATTGGATTAAGGGTTCTCTTAATCCCCTTCCTTGCCACTGCCCACGATTTTCTAAGATTCTAAGATAGTGAACAGTCTGGGATTGCTAAGGGAACTGAGAAAGATGTGTGCCCATTCTAAACCAGGTGCTGGACTAGTGGGCTCGCACATATTTTCTCTTATAAGCCTCTTATATAAACTAGGGTTCAGCCAAGGTTGGTGAATTGCTATGGTTGCACAATGGAACTTAGATTCAAACTCACATATGCCTGACTTCAAAGCCTATTCCACTAGACTCCTCCACTTCAGAGGGAACAGAAGCCCAGAAGAGCAAATTAGAGACAGCAGATACTGTGAAGGGTGTGGAGGCCGACTTGCTTTATATGACTCCAAAGGACCAATGGCTGCGAGTGAAGAAAGGACATCTTGGCTTAATGACAAAAAGACTTATGAAAACTGGAATTGTCCAACTATTGGACTTTTGCCTCAAAAGGCAGTGAGTTTTCACCAGAGCTATTCAAGTAGAGAGTTACACAACGCCTCCTAGGATAGGCTGGAAAGTCTCATTCCTTTTAATTCCTAGTTTCTATGATCCTTTCAAATATTTTCTAATACCACCCATGTATTTGTTTCTCTCCTTTTCCTGTACTTTTTCTCCCTTCTGTCCTCTCAGCATCTGTTTTTTCCCAATCATCTGGGTTTAGATGCTTCCTGCTGTAGCTTCCAATTTTTGGTATAACAGACAAGCCACCTCCTAATCATTTCCCTCCAATTAGGCAGGTAGGTATGTGTTGAGGTCAGTAACCGAATTTGAGGGGAACATGCGTGTCACCACCCAGGACTTAGAGCATAACCTGTATTCTGAGACAAAGAACCTTACTCAAAGAAGAACTTTATGGTCACGCCTATCAACTGGAAGACTCTATGGAGGCCATCAGCATGAAGTGGAGCTGTGTTAGAATTTATGATGATCAGACCAATTTTACCAAAGACTTTGACAACTTGCTTCAAGCACTCTATGAAAGCTGTTACTGTTGTGTTATCCCTTGGAGGCTGCACACAGCAGGGTGAAGTGACCTCACTTCCTTACTACTAAGTCCAAGACTCCCATGATATATTTGCAGTGACTTTGCTCAAAACTGCATTGCCTTGCCTGGGAAAGTGATGTTGAAAATGCTCAGAGGATTCTACCTGATAGTACACACAGCTAGAGTGACCAATTATCACATTTTGCTCAGGACTAAGGAGGGTTCCCCTTAGGATGTGAGACTTTCAGTGCTAAAACTGGGAAAGTTCTGGGCAAACTGGGATGAATTGTTCATCCTACACACCGTACACCCTACACGTGAGTCCAGCTAAAATGTGCCAATTGCTGCTGCATGATGCAGTGTGCAAGAAAAATGTTAAAGGTAATAAGAATAGGCTATTCAACAGAGAAGGGAGAATGCTAAATATTTTTGGTCTCATAACCAGATCTGGCTCCTCCCAAAAACATAAAGCCAAATGTTACTCTAAAACATGGCAAAGATGAAAACAAAGTAAACAGTCTCTGGTCCAAGATCTGAGAGCCCACCTTAGTCAAAAAACATCCCCGAAGTATTCAGTAATTAATAGAATAGCAAACATGGACTGAGTACTTCTCATGACAGAGAACTACAAGTGAAGAAAATGCATAGTGTTTCTCACCTGATGAATTTATGAGCCAACTGTTCCACAAAGTAATAGATTTCATTCCAGTGGTGCAGCACACTTCCTGATCTAGGAAAACAAAAGCAGGTGTTGCGTGACTCAGGTGTTTATTTGTCTTTACCTTGTATTATTTATCTTCACATTCTGTTATTTTACATTTGACGTCCCCAATAACTGGACTCGTTACTTGAAACTTCTGTAACTTTGGAAATTATTTGAAAGGCTGTTAGGGTTCTTTAAAATGTTGTAAAAGAACTCCCCTCACTCTACCTCGCACTGTCCCACCCCAAATTCACACACTCAAACCCTGAAAAACAACAACAGCAACAATAAACACTGGGCCCAAAGAGATTTACAAGTGAGTTTCGCATCTTTGAGAAACAGCTATTTTTGTGCTATTAAATTATTTCTCTGATTAGTGAAGAAAAACTATTCTAATCCATTTAAATGAAATTAGCACACACAATAAACACATCCCTTCCCCAAAGGGTCCAACTTCATTTGTAAATATAGATGCAAAATCTCCAAATCATATTAATGAAATGAATCCAGCCGGAATCCAAAAGAATAATAATTAATTAGTGAAGTTTATTTCAGGAAGGTAGTGATAGTTGAACATTTAAGGAAATCTAATTTAGTCATACTAATAAACAAAAGAAGAATGAGACAGCTTTTTGTTATACAGAAAAGGAATCCTCTTAGTGACAAAAGAGGGAAATTTCCCTAGGACATATGGAATCACAGGATTTTAGATTTGGAAAGGGGCTTCTTTATTTCCCAAGTTTGACTTCTGTTTCACTGGTACCATTTTCTACTGCTTCAATCAGCTTATATTTTCCATAGTGCTCATATTCAGTTTGCTGCAGTGGCTCTAATTAGTTTTTTTTTATCTGAACCCACTCTTTTTAGTAGCTGTGATGCCTCCTCCCTTTCACTTAAGGATCAGTTTCAGGCGAGCTCTACATTTCTGCTTGCCATTCTAATGACTGTTGAGGTTAGAGTTTGCTCTTTCTACTCTGACATTTTGTACTGCATTTTCCACTGATTTCTGATTATTTTTATTTGCTATGCACTCATTTACAATTTTAACATCCAGAGAGCTATTTGTTGCTGTTTTTCCTTTGTTTCAAACTATTTTATAGAGATTTAAGAGAACTTTTTGCCTTCCTTTTTATGGAATGATATTCACAAGAATTCTCATTCTGATTGGGTATATTCCATTTCCAGGAGGACAATTTATTTTTCTTTGTCCCATATCCAGAAATGATACATCTGTCTGACCTGAATAAAAGTGGTACCATATGTTCTGGCCATACCATTAGATACTCTGTGTCATAAGGATGTCTCACTTTCCTCAAATTAATCCAGAACTTCAATTCTAGAGAATGTACATAGGCACCTTTTACAGTGATAGTTGTTGTTCCACGGTTAGAGAAAAAAATTATAAATCCACCAGCACACAATTTCTATGAACATATTCACACACACAGTCTTATTTCTTTAAAAAATGTGAAAATAAGTTAACATTTGCTCATTTTATGTGGGGAACTCATGGGTGTTCATTATATTATCCTTTGTTCTTTTTTGAAGAACACAGATTGTTCTAGAATCTTATAATGGGTACTATAAAAAGGGTCAAAAGCAGTGATTCAATCCTGGATTCTTCTCCTCACACAAGAGATATTCATTAGAATTATGTTTTTGTGTGCTCATCTTGAACCCCACTTTGGCTAATTTGAGATGATATTTGGCACAACCAGAGGCAGGAAGATTATACTGGGGATTTGATATTTCTTATTAACTATTAAAAATAACATCACATAGCACTATTCTAGCTGCCTAAGGTGCAGAGATGGCTAAGAAATGGTGCTTTCCCCTCAAGAACTCAGAGTTGAGTGATGAAGACAGAAGAATTAACATGTAACCTGTCATGAAAAGTACTGCAGCTGAGGACTGTGCATTTGGAAAAAAGAAAAGGGAATGGCTCTCTGTGCCAGTGCAGGCTGTGAAGGGTGGTGGTTTTTAATCCCATTCTTCAAGGACAATTAGAAACTTGTAAGGAAGACAAGGGGAGCAAGATCATCCTTGGTGTAAAACACAGAAGTTGTAAAGAGCAAGTGGTTTCATGGTGCAGCACCATGCAGCCTGCAGAGGGGAGGTGAGGAGCTGGGGAGATGGGGAAGGGATCTGGAAGGAGGGTGCCAGGGTCCCCTCCTGTCAAAAGCACCCCTTTGTCTATTCTGCTCACTCAGCCTTTATACATACTCCACCTGCTTGGGATACTCATTGTCCACAGTGGCAAGCAACTCTTCATTCAAGACTCAGGTCAGTGGGCGCGGTGACTCACGCCTGTAATCCCAGCACTTTGGGAGGCCGAGGCAGGCAGATCACGAGGTCAGGAGTTCACGATCAGCCTGGCCAACATGGCAAAACCCCGTCTCTACTAAAAATACAAAAATTAGCCAGGCATAGTGGCACATGCCTGTAATACCAGCTACTCAGGAGGCTGAGGCAGGAGAATCACTTGAACCTGGGAAGCTGAGGTTGCAGTGAGCTGAGATCGCACCATTGCACTCCAGCCTGGGCAACAAGAGAGAAACTCCATCTCAAAAAACAAAAAAACAAACAAACTCAGGTTGGTCTCTCCCTGTTGCTTTTAACCAACACAGACACGACTCACTATCCCTGCCTTATGCTCTCAGGACCACCGTGTCCACCTCTCTGTCAGCATCCCCTGATACTGGGTGGCAATCGGCCTTAAAGAAATTTCCCTCCTGAGCATTACCTGTTTATTGAATGAAAGAAAGAAGAGCACAAAGAGGAAAAGCCTCTATTGCTCACGGAAGCTTCCTGATCTTTTGCCAACTGATCCTCACCTATTCTGCCTCGGCTTGGATAAATAGCCTGGGTTTGGGACTCAGATGGCTCTCACCAATTCCCGTGACTTATGTGAACTAAGAAGCCTTCCCAGATGGGTCACTGATTCTAGGGCATAGCTCCTTGGTGACTGGGTCCACGTGATCATCAGTAGATCTCCGAGCTGAATGGCAGCTGAAGTCTCCCATGAGCTCACCAGAACTGCACATCCTAGCCCTGGGCTTAAAGCTTTAGAAATCTTCTTTCATAAAGACCTGGCCACACTCCTGGACAGGGTTCACTTTTATACTTCAAGTTACACAGACTGGTCTAGGGTGCCATCCTTCAGCCATGGGGTGGATGCTCGGGCCCTGGGGGTCCTGGGTGGTGATCTGGCAGAGATGGCCCAATGCTGTCCAGGTGCCTCCGAAGATATGCCACATGACTGGCTATAAGCCATTGGCCAATCCAGAATTCTACAACCCCTTTCCACTAGAATCAAGAGACTTCCTTGAAGACTGGCCAGTAGTGGCCACTTCTGAAATGCAATGCTGTGTTTTGGTCCATACAACCAGGAAAATTAATCTTTGAAATTCTGGTTACTGAGGGGGTAGGGTGAGATATCTAATGATTAGAGAGAATATCCAAACCTCCTTTATCCCATGTCCAATTTCCTCATCGGTAGAGAATTTCTGCCGGGAGGAATTTATACTGGGAAGATGGTTAATGGGTACAAAAAAAAAAAAAATAGAAAGAATGAATAAGACCTAGTATTTGATAGCACAAGAGGGTCGACTATAGTCAATAATAATAAATAATAATTTAATTGCACATTTAAGCATAACTTAAAAAGTATAATTGGATTGTTTGTTACACAGAGGATAAATGCTTGAGGGGATGGATACCCAATTTTACATGATGTGCTTATTTCACATTGCATGCCTGTATCAAAACAGGCATACATACACATGCATGTATCAAAACACCTCATGTACCCTATAAATATATACATCCACTATGTACCCACAGAAATAAAAAAAATAAAATCAGGAAATTATACTGGGAGGAGAAGCAATGTGTTGGTGACATAGGAACTTGAACTAGAATTGGGAAACTATTATTGACTCACTGTTTAAGAAGCAAGAGTTTGAAGTAAATCCTTTTTGAGTTACTATTTCCTTATTCTCAAGGAGTGGCCCTATTTCACAGCCACAAATTAATTTGCATTCCTTTACTTATTAAAGAGGGTCACCCAATGATAATTCACACTTTCAGCTTTCTTAAAACATGTCATTTTCACTATACTTCTATCTGACTGATGTAAAGTTTATACGGTTTTGATGTTCACCTGATTTGTTGATGCCAGATATAGGGAAAGATCCAAAATATATCCTTGGGTGTTGAGAAAAGTCTACATCCATAAAAAACTCTTGCTAATGGGCAAAAGCTGAATTTTCTGAAGAAGAAAATAAAATGAGAGCTTTAAGACAAAACTGGAGGCAAGGAAGCATTGACAGGCTTGCTCCTCTGCTAACAGCTGCCCTGTCGCTGCTGGAGTTTGTCACTTCATATATATAAGTGATCATTCTTTACACAATTATGTAAGCCTTGACCAAAATATACACCCTTTGAGCCACACTGGAGATGTACATAACTTGCCTCCTCAAATAGCAAAGGTAAAAACACAACCTTCTAAGATTCTAGGAACCAAACTGGGTTTGTCTTCTCTGGGTTACCCTGGGATTCCGAGGGGCCTCAGCTACTAACGGAAAAAGGGAGTAAAGGGTTATCTCGATCTGCACCTCGGACTCCTTCTACTCTTTATTTCTGAAACGTCTTAACCCACACATGCAGGCATTGTCCTATCCCAAGATCAAACCAACTCTTGGAAAAAGAAAGAGGCCTATGTCCGCTGCTTGTAGTTTCAGCATGGCAGCGAGCTTGTTGGGGGTACTGCTTATATTTCTTTAACCCAAATCCCCAGTGGCAGGAGGTTTACCTGTCTGGTACTACAGTCCTCTCCCCTGCCTCACCACCACCCACCGATCCCAGCTGACTTCCTATCCATGGCCACTGGGACCTCAACCAGACCCCTACCCCGCCCCCCGCCGCCTTCTCCCATAGGGATGAATTTGCTGGGTCTATGACCTCAGTTTAGACTTTCTGTAGAAACATGTATGTCTCACCTGCACTTGGCCTTGTAACTGATCTTCTGGTGTGGAAACTGCCCTAGTGGCTACTGCCAGAATAATTGACTCAGGGTAGTTCAGACCCTGGGCTTCCTCTCAATCCTGAAGACCTAAGTGGACTCCCGGTCACAACCAGGTGTTGGCTGGGGGAAATGGTAGAAAGTGGATCCAATTAACTCTGGCTATGGCATCCTGATACCATCTTCAGATAGTATGGCCCACCCAGCCATTATCACCAAAGTTGCAGTTGGAAATTAAAACCTTCTAAGCCCAAATATAAATAGTACTAGAAAATGTTCCACTGGACTCTGTTGTAGATTTTTTTTTTCCAGAATTGTCTTTAACACGTAACTGCTGGGCAAACTATAGTCACAGAGAGCTGCAGTGCCACATGCTAGAAATCAGAGGATATAGAAAGTCTCTAATTTTGACTCCGTTAAATCCTAACTCAAATGCAGTTCTAGCCCTTGAAGGCTATCATAGGTCAGCTTGGTCTCAGGATGACACAGAGGCTCCAGGCCCCTTCCTGGGATTTTGTGTCTCTGTTTCACTGCACAAATCTCAGCAGAATTTGGAATTCAAGTAGCCTCCCAGGAATTCTGCTTGAAGACAGTCTTACAGAGTTCTGTGCTTGAAGATTCTTTTAATACACTTGGGTCCACTCAAAACCAGAGTCAATGCCCTCCCACACTATCATCTGACTTGGCCTTGGAGAAGGGCTGGCCAGACCATGGGGAGGGAAAGCCACCAGTCTTCACTACTAGCCCCAGAAGGTTGCTGCTGAAAGCAGTTCCCGAGTGTCTTACTTATTTTTGTTTTTCTATGCTCTCTCTTGTGTTTGGAACATGATAAGAAGTCAAGAAATTTTTGTGACATTGCACTCACTGTGTGTTCCCAGTGCAGGATTCTGCATGGAACCTGACACTGCCCTCAGATTATTGTTCAATTACTTCCAAGGGCCTAATATGCAAAGAGTAGAAGCAAAATAAGAACTCCAAATCTCATTCTAACTTGTTTTCTGAAGTGCATTCTTTTCTGTTTATGTGAGTTTCCAAACCTCCCTGTGGTTAAGCTCCTTATAAAACACAGGCTCTTCCCATTAGCCACACACACAACCAGTCAGAAAGAATCGAGTTGGCCAAATTGAGTTTAAATTACCTTCCCTTCTTTTGAACACAGATTAGAATAGAATAAAAGGGAAAAAGAAAGTTTGCAGTTGGAACCATCACCAAGGAGTCTTCTAATCCTGGAAGAGCAGAGCAGCTCTAAGGATGGAAATTATAAAACTGCCAATTTCTACTTGTCCTTAGCCCCACCCAGTTGAAGTCACTGATGTCCTCAGCGACCCACTTGGGTCCCCTGCCAATCCTGGAAGGATACAGATATGTTCGGCAGCTTCAGGCACATGTAAGTGGGACGCACACTTAGTTCTGCTGTCAAAGACCCTGCGTTCATTTGCTGTTGTGCTCCCTCCCCAGCTTCTTCCAAGGAAAAGAGTGCACTTCAGAAAACAAGTCAGAATGAGATTTGGAGTCCTTATTTTGCTTCTACTCTTTGCATATTAGACCCTTGGAAGTAATTGAACAATAATCTGAGGTCAATGCCTTCCTCTTCTTCCTCCTAGCCTTGCCCTCTCCTCTGACTGCCTGGAGTCTTAAACCTGGCCCAGGCCTTCAGGCTTTGTCCTCCTATTACTGTTTCGAGTCACAGCCATGCCTCCCTCTTGCTCAAAAAGCTTGACCTTGACCTTGCCTCCACTCCAACTTCATTAGACACTGATACAGACCCAAACCTAGTCACTGAACACTGTACTTTGAGTTGGGGACACCCACCCTGCTCCTGTCTGTGTCGCAGAGACCCTAGCACAGGGTGCCCAGCGCCACTCGACTGACTTGTGATAGAATGTCCCATTAGTATATCTAACTGATGCCTATGGACAGAATGGAGCTTATTAGTGATTTGGGAAAGCAATTTTATGGGACATTGCCAACATTAAAAAAATAGAATAGAATAAAATATAAATACCAGAATATACTGCATAGAGTAACAAAAAGAATGTAATGTGTAACTTTTGTTCAATTACACATAAGTATTGTATATGTACTTTGTCAAGATGTAAAATGTATTTTTCTTGTGGATCATGATCAAAAAGGTATTACAGCAAAATATGTACTCCTTTCAACTCCACTCTGCCTTTTTCAACAGGCACATGGACACACACACACAACATACGCACACCAGGAGAGCCCTAAAAACATTTTCTAATATCAACTGTTGGTACTTTTGGTGCAGATTCAACACAAAAGCACTGTTATTAAGAATACAGACAATGGGTTAGTAACCCAAAAGGTATTTCCCATAATTGAAATGCACAGCTGCGGCTCCGTTTCTCACACTCGCCAGATTCACAGAGATGAAGCCACAGTAGCCACTTTGCATCCCCCAGAAAGATCAAAGGGGGATGGGTCAACATCGTCGAGTGAGAGTGGCTGCGGATGATGTCACTTGGGAGGAAGTGACTCAGAATGAGGGCACCAAGGGAGAGGGTTTACAAATATTGTATCACAAAAGCAGCAGGTCCATTGTTGGAAATTTTGCGGGGGTGGGTAGCGAGGAGGGAAAGACAAACAAAAGCAAGAAAATAAAAATCACCCATTATCCCACAGCTCAGAGAGAGCTATTGCCTTCACTGCAGTGATTCTACTTTCAGACTTCCCCAAGCATCTTCACTTTGTGTATTTACAGGTTATGGTCTCTGCTCTTTTCACTTAATGTCATTATGGTTATGAAAAAATTTTTATTTCATTCACTAATCCTTCCCAGCATCACTTGTAACATCTGCATTTTTTCCACTTTATAACTTGTATAATTATGACTTTATAATAGGTATAATTCCTTTTTGTACATTGAGTTGCTTCTATTTTTTCACATTACAAAATAATTCTGATGAATAATTTTTAACAATATCTTTACATACATAATGGGGGTAATATTTTGAATTTTTTTACTGTGCTTTTCTCTTTAGCAACTGCACAGAAAGTGACCCAACACACCCTGGTCAGCTGGAGACATCCATCTGGCAGGAGCCACTGGAGCAGTGGGGGATTCTGTTTTTCCAGCAGTGATGCAGAAAGGGGGAAAAAGTTAACATTTGAAATTCAAAATATGATTTTTGCAGCAAGACAACTGGTTTCGAAGCAAGACTTTGTCAAAGAGAGATTTTCTAAATTCCTTTAGCAGTTAAAGAACCAAACTTGGAGGATTAAGATCACAATATAAGGAGGACATAATTTCCTCTTGTGTCATTTGGTGAAGAAATCCATGCCTTAGGGTAGGCAGTACAGCAGAGGGACAGAAAGCTGTTTGCTATCTGAGGATTATGAAAAGAAAAGAGAGAGGGAGGGACAGATGCTAAGAATGAGGGGCTCATGTTTGGCTCTCCAGGAGCCAATTACCCTATAGACTGTCCCCACATCAAAGTAATTAGACTATGCAGTGAGGGTAGGCAGAGGAAGGACAAACTGATTTCATTATTGTTTTAATTTGGATGTATTTCACTATAAGCCATAATTTTTTCACATTTATGATTCATTTTTCTTTGTATCAATTAAGATAAGTTATATAACTTGCAGAACCTGGGGTAAAATGAAAATGCAGTGTCTCTTGTTCAAAACTTATGAAATTCGCCGGGCGCGGTGGCTCAAGCCTGTAATCCCAGCACTTTGGGAGGCCGAGACGGGCGGATCACGAGGTCAGGAGATCGAGACCATCCTGGCTAACACGGTGAAACCCCGTCTCTACTAAAAAAACTACAAAAAACTAGCCGGGCGAGGTGGCGGGCGCCTGTAGTCCCAGCTACTCGGGAGGCTGAGGCAGGAGAATGGTGTAAACCCGGGAGGCCGAGCTTGCAGTGAGCTGAGATCCGGCCACTGCACTCCAGCCTGGGCAACAGAGCGAGACTCCATCTCAAAAAAAATAAAAACAAAACTTATGGAATTCAAGATGGCAAGATGGCCCTTAAACCAAGGGCCAGGCCCTTTGAAATGAGAGGCCCTGGGTGACTGACTGACCAGGTCCCATGCTCATGAAGCTGACCCTAGTCTCAATATTCTTGGCCCATTTTATATTCAGTTGCAAATGTTTTCTTAGTCCAGGGGTGGGCAAGCTTTTTCTGTGAAGGGCCAGACAGTAAATATTTCAGGCTCTGGGGGCCATGTGGTCTCCGTGGCAACTACTCAACCCTGCTTTTCGTAGCACAAAAGCAGCTATTGACGGTACATGAACAAAGTGAATGTGGCTGAACTACAATAAAATTTTATTTACAAAAACAGGCTGCAGGCCATAGTTTGCCAACCTATGTCCCAGACAATCACTTTCTTTCAGACTTGTTTTTTTCTAAATTTCTATATTCACTGTCATGTCTTTCTCATGACAAGATGATATACAAATCTGTATTTTTTTTCCTGATAGCTGAAGTTTTGGTGTACTTTGCTATTCATTTCCTGTTATTTATTGCTGATAATGCAGACTGGAAAAATTGTGCCTTGGGAGATATATGGAGGCATTCTTTGTGACCTAATAAATATTTCATGGGCATTTGAAAAGAAAGTTTATTCTCTGTAGGGTATAGGGTTTAAAATATATTTATTAAATCAACCTCATTAATTATGATTTATATCCCCTATATCCTTGAATGCTTAAATATTCAGAGATGTCTTTCAGATTCTGCTGAGATATGGTTTTCATCTTCAGCCGTCAAAAAAATTGGAGTTACCATAAACATTTCTCAAATATTGAAGCCCTATTGCATTCCTAGGATAAATTTTACTTGGTCTTAGGATATTATTCTTTTACTATGCTGTTAGTTTTTTTAAAAAATGTATTTAATTTAAAATTTAAAGTTTTTATTCAGAAGTTGGTGGGAAGTTTTGTGTATGAAGGTATTATATTTGGTAGATACGGATGTTAGATATATGCTAGCTTCATAAAGTGAATTGAGAAGCTTATTTTTTCCTGCTGTCTGTATACATTTAACACTAGTATTGAAATTTTCTGTTCCTTGGAAGATGTGACAGAACTTTCTATGAAACCAACTGGTCCAAAATCTAAGGACTTTTTCACAGAAACAAATCCATCTCCTTCAAATACCCAGATTCTACTGGTGAGGGAAAGGCAACATTTGAAAGACTGAGCTTTTTACCTAAAGGGATTTTTAAAAATCACCACAATGGACTATTATCACAACTTGGGTTCAAAATTTATGGATTTCCCTCCCTCCTGCTACCCAGAAGGTGGACTTAGAAGGAAGAAAAGAGGAGTTTGGGAGCTAAGAATAAACTGCACCTTCTTGCATATGTAAATGTAATATGAGTGATTTTTGCTACCATGCATAAAAATTTTACATTTTTCATTTTCTCTGTTGACAATCCATTCTTTCAGTTTTACATTTTGCTACAAAGTCTCACTGATAGCCTTATTATAACTTCTTAACTTTTCCAGAACCATTCATTCTGTTTCTTTTATGCCATGTCTTTTTCTTAAACATTTTTTCATATATATTTTCCATTTTGATGTCAATATTTTCAGGTAACTTTTTCAGTAACTAAGTATTACAATTTTAAAATGTGTATCATTTTAAAGCCTGGCTAAGGAATTTTAAAATCACATTTCACTCAAGACCTTATAACTATTGAGCTTTTTTTGAACATTTAATGTTGTAGAGTAAAAAAACTAATGCGTCTGAATCTCACTTTCTTTTTTGTTGAGCCTATTTTTTTTTCTTTGTTGGAAGAATGTAGACTTTTCTATTCTTACATTTTAGGAAATTATTGAAGATTGTATGAATTGTAGACCATTTAAAAAAACTAATTAGGCTGAGTATTTTACCTAAATCTTCCAACTTCCAAATCTAAAGACTCCAATCTTTCTGCAGCTCAGGAAAATTATCTTCCTTTTATTATTATTTTTTATTGTATCTTTTTCCCCAGAATTCTTATTTCGTGTGTGTGTGTGTGTGTGTGTGTGTGTGTGTGTACACTGCAATCTCTGCCTCCTGGGTTCAAGCTCACTGCAATCTCTGCCTCCTGGGTTCAAGCAATTCTCGTGCCTTAGTCTCCCGAGTAGCTGGGACTGCAGGCACGCGCCACCAAGCCTGGCTAATTATTTTTGCATTTTTAGTAGCGACAGAGGGGTCTCAACATGTTGCCCAGGCTGGTCTCGAACCCCCGAACTCAGGTAATCTGCCTGCCTTGGCTTTCCAAAGTGCTGGGATTACAGGTGTGAGCCACTGCACCCAGCCTCTTTTCTCATAATTTTAATCTCTGTATCTTTTCAGCTTAAGTTCTGAGGAATTTTCTCAAACTGTCCTCTGATGAACTGAATCTATTTTTTTTTTTTTTTTTGCAATATTCAGTGTGGTGGTCATTATTTCTAATGGATTTCAATATTCAGAAAGAGTGTATTTTTCCCCCAAAGTTTCTTATTTTCAGCTTGTTCCTTTCTCATGACAGACTGCTTCTGTCTGTTGATGCAATATTATTTCAAAATTTATTGAAAATACTATTTAGACATATATTTGCTTAAATTGATTCAATGGTCATTTCCACTTCTTTTGTGTAATAATTATTATATTTTATTTTTTAAAACTTTGATTCACATTTCAGATAATTTCCTGAAGAAAATTATCCCGCTCCCCTTTCAAGAAGAATCTATATGTGTCTGAAAATGCTTTTTAATTTTTTTCATGTGTAAGTGACATATTGCCTAGGTATAACATTTTAGTTGATAAATCCATCAAAATTTGTTCATCAAAAATTTTATCCATCATAAAAGATTGTGTCAATCAAAATTCACCATTTTATGTTCAGAGCCGCAGGTACCATGTGTTTTCTTCCCACTTCTAAAGTTCTTCTTTTGTCTTTTAAATTAAAGATTTTCACCAGGAAATGTCTAAGTATTAGTGTCTTTTAATGAATAATTAATTCAGATTATCACTTGATGAGCCTACTCAATCTGCATTTTCAAATTTTTCTTAAGTCAGAAGAGTTTTCTTCTATTAAAGCATTGAAATTTTCTTCTAGACTATACTTTAGCAATACAGTTATTTGGTCCTTCGAATAGCTATTTTTTCCATTCATTATTTATCATTTTATCATTCATCATATTCTTCTTACTGCATTTTCCTCCTCAAATTATGAGAATTCCTTAAACATGTCTGCATCATTTATTTCATTTTCTGCATTGTCAGTTCTGCTCTTTACTGCTTCTTTGGTGACTTGAAATTTTTCCACATTATTTTATATTTCCTTAACTGTTCTAGGTCCCTTATCTTCTCATTTCGTATTTTATCTCCTGTTTCACAAATTTACTGTTTTATTTAACTTAATTGAAGTCATATGGTGCTACAATTGACCTTTTCTTTTTTCGCTACTGCAAATGCTTTCCATATATATATTATTCTTCTACCTCAGGAATTTTGTTTAATCACTTATCTTAAGGTGCTAAAGTTTTGTAGGCCCTATTTTCATCCTTGAATGTGGAAAGGTATAACTTGGCTTGGCATTTGCTTCCAAAATAACTTACACACACACACACTCGCATCATCTCACACTTATAAACTTCTCAAAGGAATTAATCTGGTGAAAAGGAGTTAGTCTTGATGGCTAAAGTAAGCTCATGTTGTTGTCCATCAGCTAGGGGAGAGTGGGGAATGGAATCAACCCCAGTCATTTCCACAAAGGAACTTCACCTTTGCAAGGTTTGTCTGCTTGTTTTGGACACAGTTACATCATTCCAGCTTGCCATATGTAGGGGCTGTTTTGGCCTAGCCTCTACTTCAGGTTTGCATTGCGCTGTACCTGGCCTCATTCTTGATCCCTAGTACATCCACATAATTAAACACAAAACTCTGCTGTTTTCCTGGAGGCTCGTGATCTAGTGGGAGGACTCAGCAGTGTTGGACAGGATCACAGTCATGGAGGTGCCTGGTTTTCATAGGCATCTCTTGTGGCTTGGTTTCCCCTTTGACCCCCATAGAGCAGCTGCCTCTGCATGATGCTGATGCCCAACGGCAACAGGGCTCCAAGGAGATGGTTCTCATCTCTCTCAGGTCCCCACTGGACTGCAAACTCACTTCCAGATCTGGGATTATTCTAGGGGCTCCTCACAGATCTTTCTCTGCATATTTTTTTACGATTTGGCAACAGAGTTGAGAGTAGACCCTGGCTTGACCTCTTTCATACTCAGTCCATCTGCTTTATTTCTAACGCATGTGTTGCATGTCAGTGTCAACGCCCTTAGTCTCTGGACCTGATGCAGCGTCTCCTAGACACTTTCTTCGACTTTTTCTTTTGGGAGATGGGACAGTTTTAGATGACAGAGGGGGAAGGAATGAGGGAGAAGCTAAACATTTATGCTCCAGATCTTTTTCTGAGGTCATAAACTTGTTTTCTCATCTCCTGTTAAGCCTCTCAGCTCATTTTTTGTTTCTGCTCTTATGATGCCCCAAAACAGCACTTCCAAAAGTCACCAATGTCCTTATTTCTGCTAAAGTACATGGCTTTTTTTCAGTTCTCATCTTGCTGGGCCTACTTATAGTATGTCACTTATTGATCAGCAAACTGATATTTGAGTGCCTGGTTGGTCCTTTGGAGTCTATACAAAGATGAATAATTATGACCCTTGACATTTACTGAGCACTTACTAAGCAGCAGGCATTGTGCTGGGCACTTTACATTCATTGCCACTTAATAATGACAGCTAGCATTTCCAGTATGGCCAACGCTGTTCTGAGCACAGCCTTATGTGACACATACTATTATTATCTCTCTTTTTCCAGGTGAGGAAACTGAGTTCATAGAGAGGTTAAACAGGTTACTCAAGGACATACAGCTAGTATGTGGTAGGGCTGAGATTTGAACCCAAGCGGTCTAGACTTAGAGTCCATGTTGAACTCCATGCTTGTCCAGACACTATGCTCATAAAGTCTTTCTGGGTTTAACCCTGTGCTCTTAACCATTAGGCAACACTGCCTCCCCATGGAGGGGTCAGGAAATGTACAATTACAGTTCAAAGTGTTAGGTGCTAAGATAGTGAAAGGTATTAAAGAACTTCCGCTAATTGTTATGGGAATTTGGGAGTGAGGATTCCAGAAAATACTTAAAATTAGAGCACTTAAATGGAAGCAGGAGTGCTGAAATGGCTGCCCATTTTAATGGAACAAAGTGCGCAAGTTGCTTTACCTGTTTGACCTTCAATCCCCTTTCCTTTTGATACTGTCTTTTACAATAGTTAATAATCAGGATGACCATATAATTTAAAATCCAAACTGAGACTTTTTTAGAGTAAAAGAAGACATTCATAATTATGCTGGGACAACAAGCATAGACCAGGTCTGTCCTGGGCAAATTAGGATTTTGGTCACTCTGTTAACAATGAGCTTTAATGTTTATTTATGCTTAGTGTTGTCTAATAGCATCTGAAGTTTTATTTTACCTTATATTATTTATTATTGTGACTGGTGTACAGTTACAGTTAGGATTCTTCACTTTTCTCTTATTTGCTATAGAATTCTTATTTGCAATATAATTTCTGCAAACCTGGAATCTGCATTATTTTTAATGTCAAGAGTAGTGGTAAGGGGACTATGATTCTGAACACAGTCCTTTTGCAATCAAGATGTTGGGAAAGCCATCTTCCAGGAGGTCCCTACAGGTATTTATTAATTAGGGCTGCATATCATTAAGCATCAGGGGAAAATCAGGTCAGGTCACTGGATGAAACCCCAGAGGACAAACACTAAGGGTTTTTCCTCTCCATCTCCTGAAAATGGACCACTCCATGGCTTGTCATACAATATGAGTTGTTATGGGGTTAGGAGATTCTGAATAAGGAAGGAACTTTGAATGAAGAAATAACATAGAAAAGTGATTGTTCTTCTTATTATTTTTTCTTACCACAGGGAACCCACAACTAGTAATAGGAGGAGACCATGTACTAGTAATCATCTCAAAGGATAAATGGGCAGGCATCACCTAGGTAAAGATGTGTGTGGTGGTGAAGGGCATTACAGCTAAAGGCAAGAGAGGGCAAGGATTAGTTTGGGGAACTATGCAGTACAGTTTTTTGAAAATCAAAAAGATGTGGGATATGGTAAGATATGAATTTTTGGAAATGCATAGTGACCTGAGCAATAAAGGTCTTGGACACTTTGCTGAAGAGTTTACACTTTATCCTGAAAGAGCTTCGGAAATGTCTAAGGCGTAAGAGGTGACAGTTAGGGAAGATAGTATCGATATTAGATTTGTGTTCTAAAAAGATCAATTTTAGAATTGATTGTCAAGAATACAAGGTGGGGGGAAGGGTAAAGAAAGGAAGCAAAGAGACCAATTTAGAGAATATTTCACTGAAACTGGGTGAAAATGGTGAATGCCTGAGCTAAGACAATGACAAGGTAGAGAACAAGGTCAACCTGGGAGAGATATAGCAGTGGATATCGTCAGGCTTGAGTGTGGACAACAGATTACCCTCATATCTCTGGCTTAAGTAGCTGGACTTACAGTGCCACCATTCACCAAGACCATACATTGAGGAGGAGATGATTTCAGGGGAAAACATCTGAATGATCACCCCTTCCCCCACATTGAAATTCTGTCCCTCCTTGCCTCACTAATACAATTCTTTGCTGGTTCTCTGACTGTTCTGCTTCTTCTCAGTTCTGTTTAGTGGATTTTCTTCTCTTGCCCAGACAATTCCCGTTAGCAATTCCTTTGGGTTGGACCTTGGCCATCTTCCTCTTCAAACTCCACCTCTTCTTGGCATTTTAAAATCCTGATATTATCTTGATATTATTTATTATCCATACCTGCATTTTCAACTATTACCCTTGGGCTTACAACACACAAGTTTTAATTTTCAGCTCCAGGGTATCAAGCCAACTGCCTACTCAACATCTCCACGCACATGCCCTACATGTTCAGACTCAGCATGTCCACACCAACTTCTCTTTCCTTCTGATGCTTGCTCCTTACTGTTGCAACCCTTCCCTCTCCCATTCACTCACAGCCAATGGCTCATCCAATCCTGCTGATCCTTAATACAAAAGAACCCCCAATCTCATTTATTATTTTTTTCCTTCATTCCCACTGCAAACATAGATGATAGATATGTATTTCTAAAACACATACATAAGCTTGACACTTTTGTCCTTAGAAATCTTTAATCTCATAACCTATTCCTGATGGAATAAAATCCAAACTCTTTCCAGATTATTTCCCTGTCACATTCATATCACAAAGAGTGTGTGTTAGTTTGCTTTCCTAAATGTTGGCTTTTTCTTTACTTTGTCACCTGACAAAATCCTGATCAACTTCCAAGCTCCAGATTCAAAGTCACCTCCTCCCTCTCATCTCAACCAAAAGTAAATTATTTCATTGTTTCCCCATCTCTTCTACAAAACTATGAGCTCCTTAAGAACTGGCACTTGTTTTAGGCATTTTGTGATTCCAGAAGTCTAGCACAGCTTGATAAATATTGAATTGACACATTCCTTATCCTAGCCAGGCAGCCCTGCTTGGAATCTATAGAGGTATCTTTTGTTAGAGCACCATATTTTCTTTCTCCAGGGGTAACTGCTAACACCACCACCACCATGACCACTGACATCATCATCATTATCATCATCATCACCTCCACCTCCACCATCATCACCATATCACCATCACTGTCATCACTACCACCACCATCACTATCATCACTACTACCATTATCGTTACTACTATCACTGTCACCACCACCACCATCACCATTATCCTTATCACCATCACCATCATCATCTTCATCACAACTATCAACATCACCGTAATCACCACTATCACTATCACTATCACCATCACCACCATCATCCTTATCATCACGTCCACCTCCACCACCATAACCATCACCATCACCATCACCATCTATCGTCTCAGCACTCATGTGCCAACTGATTAATTAAAGGTTTTAATCTTTACCACACTTTTGTGAGGCAGACATTTTAATGCCTATTTGATTAACAATACTGAAGTTCAGAGAGGCTAAATAATTTGCCCAAGGTCACAATGCTTGGTTGAGCTGATATTTGAAGCTGCAGATGCCTGATTCCGAAGTTGGCCTTCTTAAGCCCTGTGTTAAGCATTCCCGTGAGGCACATTTCATGTAGGGAGACTTATGAGAAAGGAAGCAAAGGAGTGTCCTGGCTAGTAAATATCATGGCTTAAATGTATATGTACACACAGCAGGACCTGGCAACACTGAATGGCAAAACATGGCCTCTCAGTGACCTTTGCTCTTCTGCCTTCATATTGTATGTGGCTTCTTCTGCCACCATCTAAAATAAGAGCTCTGCCTGTAGCCCAGCTACAAGGTGTGTGTTGCCTCAGCTATATCCTCACCATAAGGCCATAAGCATGAGCCATCATTATGGGGCAGCTTTTCTTGTCTTTCTGTTCAGTCTTACGACTCACTGAGGGAGGGACCTGAATCAGAATCAACTGAGAAGCTTTTCCAGAATACACATGTCCTCCTCAACCCTCTGAAGTAGTGATCTGGCCCTTGGTTGAGAACCACTAGTTAAGCATATTCGTTCCCAAGGTCTACAATTTCCACTGGAGGTCTTATCATGGAAGCCTCCCAATTTCTTCCTTCAGATAAATGCCCAGATGTGGTTCTTGGGTGCTAGGAATCAACATCAATGGCATGCCCTGCTCTGCCCTGCCTTCTTTTAGTCAGGAGTTCTCAACCAAGGTAGTACCAACCTTAGAAATAAGTATAGAGGCTGTCATGTATTGGTCATCACAATGACCAGAAAGGCTAATGGTATTTAGAAAGCAAGGAGGAGGAATGCTAAAGCGACCTACAGTCCATCACAGTGAAACACTGTCCCATCAAAAATGCCAGCAGCACCCTCATTGAGAAGCACTAGTAGGAGCCCAGATACTCTTGATTCAAACTCAGAATCAGCCCCTGCAGTGTACAGGCATCCTCTGAGCTCTGCTGCTGCAGTGGTCTGTGTTCCATGGGCTGCTGTCTTTCCCCAGCCTTTCAAATTCCCTCATATTCCATAAACTATGGAAAAAGAGAGTTTTGTCTTTCAAATATATTCATGTAACACTTAGGTGGCAGGAGAGTATGTCTGATATCCATTTCTACTTTCTATTTAATCTAATTTAATCCCCCACCCACCTCACTGAATGTTTCACCTAAAGTATGAGGAGAATGTGGAAGGAAGGAAAAGAGAAGGAGCTACCATTGCCTTTTGGGCACATTTGAAACATCACGTCTAACAGTAATTCTAGGTTGGTGAATGCTGTATATCCAAGACATGGCTCAAAACTGACCTTTCTCCAGAAGTCTTATCTCTTTATTCTCTCTCAATGGCTACTTCTTTCTTGCTTATTCAAGCCAAAGCAAACTATAATTATAGGTTTTCAGTAGAAGCTTTTATTGTCCACCCATATCTGGCTTTTCCTTCCATCTAGGCACATGGAGGATTATTCTTCAAGTCTTTTTCCATAGAGTGAGGCTATCTGACCAGTTCTGACCAATGGGCTGTGAGTAGAAGGACACACATCACTGCTGGCTGCAGCATTTCATGGCCAGCCAGACATCATCTAGCATTCTTGTCCCTCGCAGCCCTGATGGTGGCAGGAGGTATCAGGAAGCAGTCTCCACCAGCCTGGCTCCCAGAACCATCACCATAAGAAGAGCCCTGCTGACTCCTATCAGACATGTAGTATATGCAGAGAATAAAACTTTGTTGTTTTGTGTAATTTGGGGGGTTATTTGTTACCACAGCATAACCTGACCTACCTTGATTGATTCAATGTTCTTTTGCATATTTAGATTTTTTTTTTTTAATCTTTGTGCATAGATCATGAGTCAGAGGGGCTTGGGTTTGAGGCTTAGTTTCACCACTCAGAGTGACCTTGGGTAACCTCTCTAAACCTCGGTCTCCTCATGTGTGAAATAGTAATGATGACTGTACAGACCTTCTGGAGGTTGTAAACACTAAACAAGGTCATACAGGCAAAGTGTTTACTACAGTGTCTGGCAGGTAGCAAGGGCTCAGTAAATGTTACTTCTTATTTCTTATTGATCTAAAATTGACTTTACTTGGCCCCTTTCCCAAATCCTCATTGAAGTCTTTAGCTTTGGCTACCTGGAGTCCTTCTAACATTTTTCTCCATAAAAACTTGATAGCCTGGGACTTCTTTCTGTTTATTTTGCATTCCTTGCACCTCCCATGGCAGGACATTGCTTGCAATAGGCGTTGTTTTATTCACGCCTGTATTGGAATACACGCTTGTGATCAAAACTGAGTACGCCATCTATGCCAAATGAGTGGAAGAAATCTGCTGAGTCAAATTGAAGGAATCTAATTACTTTTTCAGTACGAACCTGACGTGTCTGAAAAACACGTCAACAAATGTTCAAGTATTCTCTTTGTCTTTTGTTGCAGAGTAATCAGTGGGAGAGGCGAGATCCAGTCTCTTGGCCGCATACCAAACATAGACACACGTTCTAAATTAGCATAGAGCAAATCCCATTTGCATTTATGTTACAGCCAAGTGTCCCTAATTGATCCCAGAATTTGTTTCTGGACCACGAGGAGTCCTTTAGCATTTGGACACAATTACAGGTTATCTTGGGACGGGTGCCTTCCTCCAACGCTCCTTGACACTGAGTTTAACCAGGTCTCCACGGCTAAATAAAGCAGAGGTAGTTACTTGGCTGACCCACACAGAAACACAAAACAAAACAAAACAAAACAGTTTTGCCTTATTTATTTTTATTTTTGACCCATATGCCAACCCATCCAATTTGCAGGCAGTCCTACCAACTATTTCCTGGCCTGAAAGGCCCTCTCCAAATGTGGAACTTAATTGGAGGAGCATTTAAAACCAAGCATTAAGTCCACCTCGGTACAAAAATAATAATAATAAAAGAAATTCCTGGTCCCAATAACTATTTTTCTGATGCCCTTTAAAATTATTATTAAAAAGACAGTGTGGCAATTCCTTAAAGACCTAAAGACAGAAATACCATTCGACCCACCAATCCCATTACTGGGTATATACCCAAAGGAATATAAATTGTTCTATTATAAAGACACATGTATGCATATGTTCACTGCAGCACTATTAACAATAGCAAAGGCATGAAATCAACGTAAATGTCCATCAATGATAGACTGGACAAAGAAAATGTGGTACATATACACCATGGCATTCTATGCAGCTATAAAAAAGGAGATGATGTCCTTTGCAGGGACATAGATGGAGCTGGAGGCCGTTATCCTTAGAAAACTAATGCATGAACAGAAAACCAAATACCGCATGTTCTCACTTGTAAGTGGGTGCTAAACGATGAGAACACAGGGACACACAGAGGGGAACAACAGAACTGGGGCCTGTCGGAGGGTGGAAGGTGAGAAGTGGGAGAGGATCAGGAATAATAACTAATGGGTACTAGGCTTAATACCCGGGTGATGAAATAATCTGTACAACAAAACTGCATGACATATTCTTATGTAATTTCTTTTCTAAAAATCTTTTATTTTAAGTTCAGGGGTACATATGCAGAATGTGCACGTTTGTATGTACCCATGAACTTAAAAGTTGAGAAAAAGAAATTAGAGTATGAAATGGGAAAAGAGGAGATAAAGTTGTTATTTGCAGATTATATGATTATATATCCAGAAAACCCAAGAGAATCAACTAGGAAATTATTTTAAAGAGTAAAATAATTCACAACAAAATCAACACAGATAGTTGTACTCTTTATATGTCTAAGAGCAAATAAGTTAAAAGTTAAAATAGAAGAAAATTTCCCATTACAATAACCAAAATGATCAAATACTTAGGAATGAAATTAACAATAAATATACAAGATTTATATGAATATCCAAAAATATATAAAATATCTTGTAGCATCTTCAAGGTGCCTTCTATTGAACTCTTTGCTTTCCTTATTCAGAGTCAATTCTGTAGACACTAAGCCATCTTCCAAAGTATTTCTGAAAATAAGCTACATCTGTGTGTTTTAGCATATTTACAGACTTCGTTTCCCTTTTCCATCAGATTCAGTCTGAACAAATTACTAATTTATCATAATCAAATGTCCTGAACACACCTTAAAGTCTGACTCATTAAATAACCCTCCAGATCTCTGGAGCATTTCTCTGGATTGCAGGGAGCTGGAGTTCCTGATACTTTCCATCAACTACAGCTGATTTAACAGCAGAGCAGTAGCTCCTCAGTTAAGTAACCTTAATCACCTTATGCACCATGATTTACTGAAACTTTGATGCCCGGATTCTGCATTCCTGGAATCTACCCAGTTCCTCTAGTTGTATTGCCATGTGCTTCTCATTATGGCCCAACATATGGTACAGAGAAGATGAGTGGAAAGAGCTGGTCTGGGAGTCAAGGGCAGATACTGTCCTGGCTCTGTCGTGATCTAATCCTAGGTCCTTGGGCAAGTCACTTAACCCACTGGACCGAACAAAGGTTTTCTTATCTTCAAATTAGGGACAGTCATGCTTGCTCTACCTAACAAACAAGGTTGTCTTTGGGACCCTTGTGAGAGAGCATGAGTCTGCAAGACTCACACAAGTTCCCAATCCAGTATTTCTTTTGTAAGTTAGTAGTTGGGAACTCAGAAGATATTTTCCCAGAAAAAAGCAATACTATACCTGGTGGTGAAGTTTCCAGTCTAATGCTACAAAAATCTGTCTGATGATCCTGTCCCTGGAGTACAACATATAATAGTGGTCTTGCAAATCAGCACCACCAGGGCATCAACCAGTTGTGGGTGCTGTGGTTGGAACTCTGGGGGAGTGGCAACACGGAGTCCCTTTGTACAGTGGAAGAAAGAGAAAATTGGTGCCGAACAGAAGGGAAGTGGCAGGCGGAGTCGGAGGTCTTATGGGGAAGGAGCACACGGTAAGCCTGTGGGGGGCCTTTAGACACATAAGGATTTATTAGGTGCAGAAAATGAATGACAGGCAGTGGCTCTGGAAAGTCCTATAAATAAAGCTGCTCAGCGTTTACTCCTGCCTTCCAGCCCACTATCTCCACTCCTGCTCTCTTTCCCACATACTTCAGGGCACACATAACATAGCCAGCCACTTGAGATTCATGATGCAGAATCCACTTGCTCCATTCAAGTGACTAAATAGCTCCATGTAAAACAGGCCAATATGTAATACATAAACATATATGTAATAACAGAGGTGGGGGGTGCTGTGAGAGAGGGAAGGTACAGTTATGTCTGTGGGTTGGTCAAATGGGTGCATTCATCTTGGAAGATTCCCCGGAAGGCTTGAAAGAGGCTAGCTATGTCTTTGCTTTTTGTGGAACAGAGCCTTCCAAATCTAACTTTTCATATCCCTGATTGAATTCCCAGCAATCTACTTTTCCTGACTATAACCAGAAAAGCATGTTTAAGTGAACATGAAATTCCATCAGTATAAAGCCTTGCGCAGCCCAGTCCATCAGCCCAGTCGCCAAAGCCACTAATAATGCCCTATTGTGTTACTGTGGTATTTTCTAGGTTATCATTATGAAGTCTTTGCTCGTGGTTGAGAAAACATGACGTTCCATTAAATGTATAATCTGGGTTCCCTCCAGGCCAGAGACGCAGCTTGCTTAAAGCTGAAATGAGCTGAGATTTAATGTCGTGGAAAAGAGAACCAGTTGCAGGGGAAAAGGAGTTGCAGGGACTGGGAGAAGAATGGTGGATTCAGTCCCCATGACCCCTTGGTTTCAGACTGTAGACAGTGTCTTGCCAGCCAAAGGATCTAAGAAGCCCAAGGAAAAATGAGTCAGCATTTTTTCACTTTCCACTCTGGCTGTGGCTGGGTGCTGGACAGCACTGTGTGAGGAGGTTCTTTCTAGGACAGAAGATCATGTCTTTGGCGACCACCCAGGGGTCTGTTTGCCACCACTGTCTTTTGGCCCATCCCCCAGCTCTGGACTCATCAATCTCATAAATTAGCCTGGATCGAGATGGTAAGCTGTTGGTGTGTGCACTATCACACCAAGTTCTAGCAAGTTTTTCGTTCAGCACAAAAATATCCTTCTCTTCCAGCAATAGAACAGCTAAAGGAAGTCAGAGGAATCCACCTGAATGTCTGTAAAGGTCTCCCCACCATTTCTTTTCCTGGAGCATTTTTAGGTCCCCAGGGTGCTTCAAAGAATCCTGCGGTGCACTTAGACATTTACTCCAGGATTAATATAAAAGCAGCAGCATCCTTTATAATAGCAAGGGGCTTGGAAGTCAGCACGCTGGTTAGACTTGATGTGATTTTTTAAACCAATTCAAAATAACTTATTCTTGTTGAATATAAAAGTAATATATGTTCATTACAGAAAAATTAAGAAAAACATGTAAACAAAATTTAAAATTCTACCTGCTAGAGACAAATAGTACTGTCATATTGGTAAATAGAGACATACACATGTGTGTGTTTAACTTTTTAAACAGGTGGAATCATAACGCGGATGACGTCTGGTAATTGCATTTTCATCTAAAAGTATATAGTATATTAAGAATTACATATTTCTCCTAAAATAGCTTACAAGCTTGTATAACATGCAATGCAGGTTCAATACTATGCATAGATCATATCTTAGTAAATCCCCTGCTGTTAGACACATGTAATCCTCAGCATTTTATTATAAACAGCACCTCCATAAACATACATGTAGATACTTCTTTGTGACTATTTGGATTTTTTTCTTTAGGAAATGAAATTGCTGGATGGAAAGGTAGACCCTCATTTTTTAAAAGCATTTGATACATGTTGCCAAATTATCTTCTTGTCTGCTATACACTATGGTAGCCACATGTGGCTATTAAAGTTCAAATTAGTTAAACTTATATAAAATTAAAAATTCACTTCCTTAATCGCACTAGCTACATTTCAAGTGCTTGAGTCACATATGGCTAGTAGCTACTGTATTGAACTGCACAGATATAGAACTTTTCCATCAACCTAGAAAATTCTACTGGACAGCGCAAGTCTAGAAAGACTGCACCAATTTACGTTTTCCCTAGTAAGATATGACACTGCCTACCTCCCACAAATTGGCCAATACTGAATATTGTAATTTTTTAAAACTTTTTGTCAACCTAACAAAAATTATATATTTTTTTCATTTCTTTGATTAATAATGACCTTTTTGGTTCATTTATTGACTCATATTTTTTTCTCTTATGAATTATGCATTTAGGCTATTTCCTATTGAGATTTTGCTTTTATTGCTTTTTATATGTGAAAATCAATCTTAAGAGAGTGATTTATGTGGCAATAGTTATTGTAACTTCCTACGTTTTTCATGGCTTATTTTTCACTTATAGAAGTTTAATTGTTAATATATTCAAATCTCTATTTTCCTTTATGGTTTCTTCCTTGTCATGTTTTAAAAGCTCTAAACCTAAGATTACAGTAATACTCATCTAAATTATCTTCTAGTTCTTTGATCATTTCATTCTAAATATTTAGATTTTCAATCTTTTTGAAATTTATTTTTGCATATGATTTGTAAAGTATAAATCTAACCTTTTTCTTTCTCCATATTATCAATCACTTGTCCAGGAACCATTTTTTTTTTAATTAATGAATCATTATATACTGATTTAAAATTCCACTAAATGTTTACACATACTTGGATCTACACGTATTTGTCTTTTTAGATTTTCCACTCTATCCACCTATTCTTTGGCCTTTACCATCCTGTTTTTATTAATTTACATTATAATATATTTTAATATTTGGAGAGAGAGTATGGCTTCATTATTCTTTTCCAAAAGTGTTTCAGCTTTTTCTACTTTTTTTTTTTTTTTTGCTAAGATAAACCTAGAATCATTTGGTTAAATTCTTATCATCAAACTCTTTCAGAACTTTGACTGAAAAGTTGAATTCAATTTCTAAATTAATTTGGGGGAAAACTGGTTATCTCTACAGTATCCGTATCTCTCTAGTATCTCTACAGTTATCCATTCAGAGACGTGGTGATTCCGTCCCCCGCTCTTTTTTTTCAGATTTTCCTAAATATCATTCTGAATTGGCTTTTTAAAAAAGCACGAAGGAGGAGCACCTCCGACTGTTTTCAGACACTGTCTCTGAGTCTGTGAGCTGGTCCTCCCAGCCACTAGAAGTAACAAAAGAAATTCCATTCCTTAGCACTGGAGCATATTTTCAGTATCCACCTTCTCATAAATCTGCAGAAAAGAAATCTCACTTTTCATCCAAAGAATCTGGAGTTCAAAACAGCCTTTACGGAAAAATCAAACTCCAGGGGCAACTGCAAAGCACATTTGGTGTCCAGCTAGCCAGCTTATTTTGCAGGACTCTTTTTCCAACTCCTAAATACTTTCCAGTCTGTGAAATCCATCTCCCTACCACTGTAACAGCAAAGCGCCTCTCCTGGCACTGGAGAGCTCACTCAGTTTTAATGAGCACGGATCTTCAGTGAGGGGCTTTTTATCGTTGAAGCTGGTTTTCAGCAGATAGAATGAAGCTTCCTTGGGTGACTGTGGCTTGGCAAACTTATGGGGATTTGGGAAGTGCTTCATTGGTCAGAATTCAGCTCTCCCTTGAGCAAATCCTAAAGCCTAATCACTATCCATTTTTTTTTTTTTTGCAAGGAAACCAGGGCTCCTGCACCTCCCTGGTAGCCCACCAGTCAAATGGTCAAGAGCTTGAATTCACCTACATCTGGGGTTCTCAAGTCGAAGGGGAGGGACATTTGGCAATGACTGGAGGCATTTTTAGTTGTCACCGCTAATAGCGAAGGAGTGGGGGGCGGGGGATGTTACTGGCATCCAGTGGGCAGAGGCCAAGGATGCTGCTAAACATCCTACAACGCACAGGACAGTCCCCACCACAAAGAATTACCAGGTTTCAGTCTCAGAAGTGCCAAGGTTAAGAAACCCTGCCTTTCAATTTCACTCAGTGCCCGGTGAGAAGTATGCATTATATGATTAGGAGCAAAGATAATGCCTTCCATGGGACAGCATTTCAAAACAAAAAACAAAACAAAACAAAACAAAAAATGCGACAGTTGGCTTTAAAATGCCCAAGCCTCTAACTTTAGGAGAGTGCCTGTGCCTGCAAATTCTGTCTTTGGTAAGCAAGCCTTTCCCATCAACACGGGAGGGAGTCACAGAAACTCAGCAAGACAATAGCAGCCTCCAAGCCACTTGCATGCTCCTGGGACACAGAAAGCAAGACAGAAAAGAAGTCTGTCCCCTTTCCAGCAAGCGGCGTCGCCTCGGCTGCGGGCTCTGGAACCGAGGCTGGGAGGAGCGCGCCCCAACAAAGGCGCAGCACTCAGCCGCCGCCTGCCGCGCGGTCCCTCTGCGCCCCTGGAGATGCGCGCCTGTCCCCAGGCGACCCTGTCAACGAGCCCGGCCAGGGGCGAAAGCGTCCTCGCCCGCTTAGCCTGGGGTGGGGGGACAACTCGCGGCACTTACTTGTCCAAAATGAAGTACAGGTCAAATCCGCCGTAGCAGGCTGGACCCCCATCCTCCCGGCGTCCCCCTTGCCCGGCGCAGAGGAGCACCAGAGTGGCCAAAGAGAGCCACTGGAAGCCGATGCCGAGGGCTCTCCGCTCCGCCGTGGCCATGGCCCGCAGCCCGGGGAGAGCAGGGTCCGCTCCTTCCCACGCTCCGCGAACTCGCCGCGACCCTCAGGGACGCGCCATCCGCGGGCCCCTCCTCGCGGGTCCTTTATTCCCCCTCGCTCCCTCGCAACTCCCCGGAAGCAATTGTCTGGAGGAGTTCAAGGTTTTCCCTCTGGTTTCCGCTCCGATGCTGTTTCTGGGTTTCGGGTTTCAAGGATCCCAATCCTGTCCTCGGCTTCTTGAAAGGGGAGGGCGATCTCGGGCCGGGGCCGCCGGGCCGCTCCCGAGGCCGCGCTGAGGTTTTGCAATGGAAGGAGTTCCGTCCCGACGGTTCTTTGTCCCAGATTTTAAATATGATGGGGTGGGTTTTCAAATTGTTCTTGGTGGGGGGAGTGCTTTGCCTTCTCTCCTTCCTCTCTGCCCCCCTTTCTCGTTCTTACGAGGAAGAGAGTTCAAAGGCTGCCACCATGTGGACAAAAGCGGCGAAAGCACGTGTAGGACCCGCGGGAGTGCGGCGGGGGCGCTTCCAGGCTTCGCGTGTAAATCTCCTTGTCCTTACCATTCTCATGTGAGCTGTGCATGTTTTCTTACTCCTTCCTTCTTCCCACGCACTTTCCCTTTCTTTTTCCATGACCGCCTCTCCATTCTCTCTAGTCCTTCTATCCCTTCTTTTCCTTTCCTATCCTGCATCTTTTGATAAGGTCACTAAACATTGGATGAGAACTTGTTTCCCCCAAGCACAATGACTCCGACTCCCCAGGCTAGGACCTTTGCAAACAAGCCATTGTGCAGATGAGTAGGGGAAAACGAGGCCTTTGTGGTCTGAGTCATCAGAGTGACCTTACATGGTCTTAGCCTGGACCATAAAAGAGACTGTTGGGGTCCGGTCTGAAAGCAGCACAAACAGCCCCACAGAGTGTGGTACTCAGGGCTGCTCCCGGCAAGGAACAGCTGAGCCTTCTAAATTGCCACCATCTCCATCTTTTAGAGATTCTGTGATAATAGTTCTTCTTTTCAGCCTGTGAACTTTGACTTTTTCTCTCTATGTTTGATTTAGGATGAAGGAAGTAAACAGCTTACAAGAGTAGAGACAGTCCAAGCAGTTTGTAATTGGCAGGGAAGTTCTGTGCTAGCCTCTCTAAATTGGAGAATCAGCCTCTGAGCCCCAGTTCCGAGTGGTACCCCAGTTCTAGCTTCCTATTGTCTTCCACTCTGGGATCCCACAGTGCATATGCATGTACTGTTTTCCCCGGATTCTTCCTCCACACACACATCTTCCCCTCCACTTGTGTGCCCCCTAGACCCTTACACCTCAATGTGACGGTCCATGATGGTTCCCCCAACATGTGTACCATGGAATCCTAGTGTCTTGGAATGCTCCACTAACCAATAATCATGTTGTCAAATCAGTCTTGAAGATTTGTCGTGCATAGCACTGACCTGCCTCCAAAATGAACCCAGTGTTTCTCACCTCCTGGAATTCACACACCTTCCACCTTGGGTGAGATTGACCTGTGAGTAATTAATAAGATGGTGTGTGGCTTCTGAGGACAGGCCATGAGAGATGTTGTGTTTTTTCCCTTCTCTCTTGGATCACTCACTGTAGGAGAGCCCACTGCCATATCGTGAGAACATGCAAGCAGCCCCAAGGAAGGGTCCATGTGGTAAGGAACTGAGATCCCTGCTGGCAGCCAACACCACTTTGCCAAAGTTGTGAGTGACCCATCTTGGACATAGGTCCCTGAGCTCCTGTGAAGCCTTCAGCTGACTGCAGCCCTGTCTGACATCTTGACTGCAACCTCCTGAGAAACCCCAAACCAGAACCACCCAGCTGAGCCATTCTCTGATTCCTGACCCACAGAAATAAGCTAATTTTTATTAGTATTTTAAGTCTCTAAGTTTGGGGGCAATTTTAAACGTAACAAAAGATCACTAATATAGGCCTAGTATCATATTAAAGCCTTCAGAATTTCTGTAGGAAAAAAAAAATTGCTGAACTGTGTTTCCCAGACTTACTTGACCTTGAAACTTGTTTCATAGGTAACATGTATTAAGCCCATACTTTGGGAATTATTGCTCTCCGGAAAAAATAATTGGAGGGAGATTAAAATACCCTAACCATCCAAGTCTTCCTCTTCCGTATCTTCTTTCTCCTCAAAGGATTGAAAACCCATGCTGACCCCATTGCAGCTCGATGACTTGAAAGACAGTGAGGAAATGTATAGAAATCAGATGGGTAAGGGAAAGCGGAAACAGTGGCCAGAGCTGGTGAGAGAAGAAAAGGGATATGACAATGTGATGGAGAGTGCTTATGGGAATGGCAAGGAATAGGAAAGGGCTTGAATGTGGAAAGCGGGTGGAGGGGCGGGAGGAACCAGGGAAGTATTAAGAATGTCTTCTCTCACCCTCATGCCCCCAGGGCCGTCTCAGGTTGTTTAGAGTTTAGGTGACAGAGGAATGTGTTGAGAGCTTTACAGGCAAAATAGTTTAGGAAATTACCCCGGAAGGAAGCAGGAAGTGTCCTGATAGAGCTCTTCAAAGTTAGAGACACCATTATCCAAGATAGATGAGGGCATAGTTCTTCCAGAGGTGGGAGGAGAGAGGATATTCCGTGGGAAACAAAGTCATGGGGAAGCGCAGAGAGAGTAAGAGGCACCTCTGGACAAAGGTGGTATTTTCCAGGGCAGACAGGCAGTGAGAGGAATTCAGATACTTGAGTGTCCCAGTGTCTCTGCCTTTCTTCCAGGATTCTAGGAAGAAGTCCATCTCTAGATCTTAAAATGACTCTACCCTTCTCTCCCTCCAGCCCAAGGAAATCCATTCCAGGCTGCCTCTTCTACCTAGAAGGCTTTGTGCCAGCCTCACTCATTGTAGGGAGGTGTCCTCCAAATATTCCCGTGAAGTGAGCTTAAAGTTGAGCTACAGAGATATGGTTATTCGCAGGGAGGGTTTAAATATGACAAAGATGTCCATAGTCTATAACAGTGGTAAATGAAGCCTCTTCTGTGATCCTAGCATGTTCACTCAGTGGGGAACATTGTCAGGTGTTATAAATTGGCAACAACTTTTGCCTTGGTTTGTTAGGCTGTAGTGGCCTCATAATTAGTACTTGTAGAGAAATGGGAGAGGTGGGTCAGTCACTGCAGGCTAGATGGGGGTTTGGGGACAGTCTTGATGGGTTCCTGCTAGCATTTTCCAGAATGATTTTACAACTCAGGGACATCTAAATGTCAAGGTCTTCCTACCAAAATGTTACCATCCTCTTGAGGTAATTCTCAGTGTTCTGAGATGATTGGATTGTCCTGGTTCCTAATGCTGTCCAAGGACTCCAGTGTTCTGTAAGAGATGGATCAGCCTTTTCAAGGCCTATAGAGATAGATACATGAGGTTTGGAAGGGACTCTTCTGCTTCTGTAATTCAAGGCAGTGGAAAGACGATATACATGGTGATGTTCAGCCTATGGATGAATATTTCTGGAGTTGGAGAAGTACAGGAGAAAATTAACCATGCACGTGGGAGCAGTCGAATTGTAACCTGGAAGCCTAGGCAGGGAAGGGTTTCTTGCAGTAAGAAATAGTCAACAGAGCCACATGCTGTGGAAGTCAGGAGGATAAACCCTAAGAAAACTCCAGTGATTTGGCACAAGTGTCACTGTCATGAAGGAGCATTCCAGTAAAGTAGTGCAAAGAATGTTAGACTGTGCTGGGTTACCAGGAAGCAGAAAACTCTCTTTCAAGAAGATAAGGGGTAACTTGTAAATGTTCAAATGCCTTATTTGCCGCAAGGAAGAATCCCAAGATATTCAAAGGTACCAGGAATTTCAAGGTCCTTGCCTTCCAAAAGATTGAAGAGTTTGTCTGACTATACTGATTGTCTCAAGGCTTTAGTCCTGCACTCTGATCACTGTTCTGCCTGAATGTACTAAGCTTCCTTCCTTGAGACAGTAATTATCAAATATGCCCTGCCTATCTACAATATCAACCTCTTAGTAACTCGCTCTCTCTTACTTGCCCTCTACTTTCAAACACATGTGACTGAGCCCTTTTCCCTGGTTGTCAAACACAAAGTTTACTGTCCTAATAACCTATCAAGAACTCACTGGGCACTAAGTACCGTTTGTCTGCATTCTTAACAAAGGTTTTAGAAAAGGCTCCAGGTAACCCAGACTACCCTAAAAAATTTTGAGTAAAAAGCATTTTTTCCCTAGAAAAGAAATATTTGCCACAATATGGAAAAATCTGATACTCTCCATAAAGTTTTATGTCAATCCTATAGGTCCAATGTTTTTCAGGTTCTTGGGGAACCCTCTAGTCCCTAGGACCACCATAGGCAAAAAGTGAACTGAGTGTTCCCAGAAGCAATTTATCATCTGGAACAACAAAGTGTCTTAAGAATCTGAATCAACTGAGTATTGACTTTTGGTGATAGGGAAAACAAAGATACAGTAATAAAATTAAGCCCAGAGGCAGAACCATAGGCTAGAGCAAGATGACCTGATGGTATCTTATAGGCCAAACCAGCCACAACTTCAGCCTAGAAACAGTCTAGGCTGTTTGAACTCAGCATCCTATTGATACCCTATCGAAAGCCCAACCAAGTCAACCTTAAAAATAAATTCAGTTCAATAAGTCCCTTGACTCATTTAAGGACACTCCAAAACACATCCCAAAGCCCTGCTAACGCCTACTCCAATGCAGTGATAAAACCCATTCAACACAGGCCCAATCAAACTCTGACCAATTCAGAGCCCTGTGAAAAATCAGCCCCTTTCCCATATCAGTGTCAGCCCAAAGGCAGATACTGTTTAATCTGGTTTGCATCCCAGCTCAGCTAAGGCCACACAACATCCCTGTGCATCTTATGTCATAGCCAAGCCTCTGAAGAGTACATTCTTACCAAGGATCCGGTCAAGAGTAACCCATATTTATAACAACATACCCTAAAACATCCATTTCAGATGCTCAAAAGGACCCAAAGACTTGTTGAACAAAAGGTTCGTTTCATTTAGACCAGAGACCAGGCCAATCCAACTCAGAACTCAGATGAGAGTGGAAATGGACCAGTACAGTCCAGGGTCCTGACAAGCCCAGAAAGTACAATGCCCAATGGAAGCCTGTATTAAACAAGTCAAGGCCAACACAAATCTAGACACAAGACCAATTCAGCCCAATCCTGTCCAATTCTGCTCAATTCTGGCATAAACATATTTAAGAGTAGGGTCTTACTTGGAGACACCAGATCAATGCACAACTGAAGATGCCAGCAAAAATCTACCCAAACCCATCAAGCCTGACACCCCTTTGATCATTTTGCTAATGGCCACCATCCAAGTCCCAAGCCAGAGAGACTAGTGATTCTCAA
The DNA here is from genome assembly GCF_002776525.5 of Piliocolobus tephrosceles. NCBI lineage: Eukaryota > Metazoa > Chordata > Mammalia > Primates > Cercopithecidae > Piliocolobus > Piliocolobus tephrosceles. Next base: position 69,611,269 of record NC_045448.1, on the reverse strand, counting down.
AATGTGTGAGCATGTGTGTTTTGTGGTTGATGTGGGGAATGGGTACTGTGAAGGTGGGGACAAAGAGATTTGCTCACTCAGAAATAACCAATGGAGCTTTATCAAGGTACCTTCATCTGAAGAATATCAATAATGAATGTGGGGTTTGAGGAACACATATACTTTTAAATAGTCTTAAAGTGACCCATTTTGTTTCCTTCTTGCTTCAGACCCTCTTCCTCCTGATGTGATCTTTTGAAATAGGTAGAATGAATGATAATTTCCATATACTGTTTGAGGCCTAGGCAGTACAACACACTGACTAATACTGTAACCTCATGTCAGGCTATTTGGAGCAAAGCACAAGTCCACCAGTTTTAACTGGGTGACTGTGCAAGGTACTTGACCTGTCCACACCACAACTTCCTTTCTGCAAGATGGGGATAATAATATTATGTACCTCATTGAGTTGTTATGTAGTTTCCATGAGATAATGTGTGTTATGTGTGGCCCTCAGGAAGTATGCAGTCAATGCTGGGTTTTATTGTTATTAGAGGGTTCTGGGAAATTGCTTGTGAATTTCTTCTTGATATGCGAAAAAATTTTAGAAGAGCCACATTCAGAGCGGCTCACCAGTGAACCAAAGCTATTTCTCTCCTGTGGACATTCACATTATCAACTTTGAGACATGCAAAGATAAATATTCTAGCTCATCCAGGAACTACTGGGAGATGTTGGTTTCCTAGGATGCATGCAGAAAACAAATAGAAAACATGCTTTGGGGATATCAATTATCTATTGGCAGCCCTGCTGTTTCTGCTAGCCAAAAATGCTGGATAGCTAAGCTTTAGTGGAATGTCTTGAGTACACTGTAATAACCCATGATGCTTCTTTCTGATATTTGGTGCTGAGATCTAGGGATCCATAGGAAAGAGCCATTATTATTCCTTCTCATTAACTCATTCATTCATTTAAAAATAGTTTTTGGATATCTATTATTATATGGCAAGCCCTGTGTTTACACTGAAGATACAAAAATAAATACAACCTGGACCTTAACAGAGTTTAGTTAGGAGACAAAACACATAAAACAGGTGTTGGTACAATAATGTGGTTAGTCTGTCTTTTAGAGGAGGCTCAACATGTTCCAATCACTGCACTATGCCAATCCCAAGAAGCAGTTCTGACATTGTGGACTCCTTAGTGAGGCACTGTTGGATCACAACTCATGAGGGCGACTCGTGCCAGAAGATGAATGAATTAAAACATGACAAATGTCTCTTCCTACTAGTAATGAGACATTATTTCACTAAGAATATTCAAAAGTGATCAGGGAGGCACCTGTGGCAATGAGACCAAGATCTGGGCTAATTAAGCCACTTCCAGTCTGAGTGAAAGGGATCTCTAGGGTGCTTGCTCTTTTTTTATAATCCATCATGGCTTACCAGGGCACAGAAGGGCTTGGGGCAGAATTGTAGCTAGTGACAAGGTATGCATTTACCTGATGGGTTTGCCTCTGAGCATTGACACCTTAGGGAAGTGCTTGGGAGCACTCAGACCTGGGTTACATTTCTGGCACAGGTTTTCAGGCTGAAATGAATATGTCCAAGATGGGGGTCTAAAAAGTAGGCCTATCCTGGAGCCTCATATGTAAAAGCATTTGTTCTTTCTGTGGCCAAAGTAACAGTGGGGAGATCATATGCCATTCTTATAAGAGAGTCTCTGTGTCCCTGAGATAGGGATTGATTCATGAAGCTAGGGCAGACTCTTCTCAAAATAGGGAGAGCTGAAGGCATGAATGGTGTTGCTATCCCAGGTCTTGTTTTCCTCTTCATTATATTTTTCATCAAGTGTTGAAGACTCACCTGCTATGCAATCTTAATTGTAGTCATAAATGTAGGTACTTAAATTGTGAGCTTAACCCAAAGAAATAGTGAGGTAAATTGATTAACAGATAAAGAACACCAAGGGCCTTTATGGCATAGGGAAATTACTATCTTGGCTTGAAATAGAGGAAAAAACTCCATGAAATTATTACAAATCCAAGGGCCAATAAGGAGGAAGTAAAGGTCCAGCCCTAGAATACTGTCCTCTAGAAATCAAATTTGCTCAGAGGCAGAGGCAGAAACCTCAGGTGGTAGAGAAGAAGGCTTTTTAATTTGCTGTCTGAACAGAAAATTGTAAAACAGAAGTATGGCAGTAGGTTATTACAACCTTAGTAGGTAATGGTGTCAGCTTCAAGCACAGTGTTTAATCATGTAGTCAATTCAGGAACTGTGGGAAAGAGAAAAACAGGGAAAAAATCCAAATCCTATAAATAGCAATACCCTATGCATATGTAGTAGATGTATTTGGAATGTTTTTTCCACATTTTGACAGTTACCCATAAATCATGTTCTCCTAAGAAACAAAACAACTATACTCTCGAGTCTTCATTGCGGCTGGAGTTTAGATTTACAAACTGCAATCCTACTATGCATCTTCAGTTGAATTACTTTCTCCCTCTCTGAGATGTTTCTTTATATCTTCTTTTCAAAATTTTCAGTGTATTGTCATTCACTCTGCACTGATACTGCTGCTTCATATTTAATTGCAAAATTATAATCCTGAAGATGCTTACATGAATTTTATACTCAGGAACAGTGCCTAGGCTAAAGAGCTTTGGAAGTCATGAACGTACAAGTTGAAGCTATGAGTGTACTGAAATACCACCTTGGGCTAAGTGAAGAAAGTAATAAGAACTGAGGGCAAGGATGGAGCCCAGGGGAGCACCAACATCTTTACAGAGCTTGACTTAGAAAGAGGAAACAAGAAGGGAAACAAGCATTTCTAGAAGAGAATAGTCATGAATATCAATTGCGGTAGGAAGGTCAAGAAGATAAGAACTTAAAGCTGTTCATTAGATTTGGCAGCTAGGAGTTCTTTAGTGATCTTTATGCAAGAAGCTTTGTGGAAATTTGGGAGAAGAATTTATGTTTTAGTGAACAGAAAAGTGTATGAAGCATTGAGATGACGATGGTGGATGGAACACACCCATCTAAGTCTGCTCTCTCTCAAAATCTCACTAAAACCAAAGCATGGGAAGTAAACGTCATTATCATAATCAACAACAACAACAATAATGAGTCCCAAAAGGATGGGAAAAAGAGGAAGAGGGAACAATGTCAATATAAATCTAACAGCTGGAAAGTTGCATCTAACCTGACAGTGGGAAAAATGATGAACCCTCCTTATCTGTATTGCAGAATCACTGGTACTGAGGGATACAGCATGGGGCTTAAATAAAGAAGGTGATTGAAACTTCTTTAAAAAGCAACTAGATCCCCAGATGCTCTCTGGATAGAAAGTCTTCCTCAACTTTAGCAGAAGATTGGAATGTCATTCTCTGATAAAAATAAAACAGAGGGTTTGGACTGGGGTATGCCAGGCATAGCTGAGGCCATCAGTTCTCTACTGAAAATAGGAGAGTTGTGGGAGTAAAGGAGTACTGAATGCACTGGATGCTTAAGGCTCAGACCTTCAGCTGTATTCCCTCACTGATTTCCATGAGTGCTGGGAGCCAGACCATTACCTTCCAGTTAGGAGATATATATATATATATATATATATATATTTTTTTTTTTTTTTTTTTGAATGGAGTCTCACTCTGTTGCCCAGGCTGGACTGCAGTGGCACCAGGCAGGAGACTGAAATGTTTTCTATTGGGAATTTGTCATCCCAAGAAAAAAACTCTAAAAATACTAACACCAGGGCTTTTTCAATGACTGACCAGGCCCAGTCACTCTGCAAAGAGGCCTAAAGAAGACAAGCTCCACTCACAGACTTTGAGCTTCTAATCAGTTATCACACTTAGACATGAACAGATGAACCATAATGACCACACATTCACAGAAAGGATGTGTAACGGTTTGGCTCTGTGTCCCTACCCAAATCTCACGTCCAATTTTAATCCCCAGTGTGGGAGGAGGGGACTGGTGGGAGATTATTGCGTTACTTCACACTTGCTGTTCTTGTGATAGTGAGTGAGTTCTTATGAGATCTGGTTATTTAAAAGTGTGTAGCACCTCCCTTTTCTCTCTCTTCCTCCCGCTCCTACCATGTAAGATGTGTCTGCTTCCCTTTTGCCTTCCGCCATGATTGTAAGTTTCCTGAGGCCTCCCCAGAAGCAGAAGCCAGTATGCCCACAGAACTGTGAGCTGATTAAACCTCTTTTCTTTATAAATTACCCAGTCTCAGGTATGTCTTTATAGTAGTGTAAGAATGGACTAATATAGACTGTTTTATAAAAGATTGAGACAAACACACACATACACACAGAAGAAAAGCACTTAGAGGTAACAGAGACTATGTTGAAAGGAGAGCTTCTTCCCTAAATTGCTATTTTCAGAGTGTTGAGAGAAGATATCACATCCGTAAAATAAAAAGACAATGCTAGAAAAAGGAGCATTCAGATAAAAAAAGAACTTTGAGAAATTATGACACAATAGTATAATTGAAAAAACACAACAGAATATTAGAAAAATAAGCTTGAAGGCTTTTTTTTTAGGAAGTAGAGCAAAAAAGACAATGCAATAAAAAAGAGAAGAAAAAATGTAAATAATGCACAAGTGTAGGAGGTCCAACATCTGAATAATAGAATCATAGAATGGGAGAACAGGGAAAATAAAGGGAAAAAATGTGGCACAGATATACACCATGGAATACTACACAGCCATAAAAAGAATGAGATCATGTCCTTTGCAGCAATCTGAATGGAGCTAGAGGCCATTATCCTAAGTGAATTAATGCAGAAACAGAAAACCAAATACTGCATGTTCTCACCTATAAGCGGGAGCTAAATATTGAGTACACATGGACACAAAGAAGGAAACAGTAGACATTGGAGCCTAATGAAAGGTGGAGCGGGGGAAGAGGGTGAGGATCAAAAAAAAACCTATTGGGTACTATGCTCATTATCTGGTGACAAAATAATCTGCACACCAAGCCCCCAAGACATGCAGTTTACCCATGTAACAAACCTGCACGTGTACCCCTGAACCTAAAATAAAAGTTGGAAGTTTTTGGCCAGGGAGATCAGGCAAAAGAAAGAAATAAAGGGTGTTCACATAGGAAGAGAGGGAGTGCCAATGCCATGATCCTATATCTAGAAAACCCCATTGTTTCAGCCCCAAAGCTTCTTAAGCTGATAAACAACTTCATCAAAGTTTCAGGATACAAAATCAATGTGCAAAATTTGCTAGCATTTCTATACACCAATAATAGGCATGCAGAGAGCCAAATCATGAATGAGCTTCCATTCACAAATGCTACAAAGAGAATAAAATACCTAGGAATGCAGCTAACAAGGAAGGTGAAGCACCTCTTCAAAGAGGACTACAAACCACTGCTCAAGGAAATCAGGGAGCATACAAATGGAAAGACATTCCGTGCTCATGGATAGAGTCAATATTGTAAAAATGGCCATACTGCACAAAGCAATTTATAGATTCAATGCAATTCCCATTAAACTACCATTGACATTCTTCACAGAATTAGAAAAAACTATTTTAAAATTAATATGGAACCAAAAATTAGCCTGTACAGCCAAAATAATCCTAAACAAAAAGAATAAAGCTGGAGGCATCACGCTACCTGACTTTAAACTATACAACAATGCTACCATAACCAAAACACTGTGGTACTGGCATAAAAACAGACACATAGACCAATGGAACAGAATAGGGAACTCAGAAATGAGACTGCACAATCACGTGATCTTTGACAAACCTGACAACAACAAATAATGGACAACAAATTTCATATTTAATCAATCGTGCTGGGAGAACTGGATAGTCATATTCAGAAAATTGAAACTGGATCACTTCCTTAAACTTTATACAAAAATTGACTCAAGATGGATTAAATACTTAAATGTGACACCCAAAACTATAAAAACCATGGGAAAAAATCTAGGCAATACCATTCAGGACATAGGCATGGGCAAAGATTTTATGACGAAAACAACAAAAGCAATTACAACAAAAGCAAAAGTTAACCAATGGGATCTAATTAAACTAAAGAGCTTCTGTGTAGCAAAAGAAACTATCATTAGAGTGTACAGACAACCCACAGAATAAGAGAAAATTTTTGCAATCTATCAGTCTGACACAGGTCTAATATCCAGAGCCTGCAAGGAACTTAAACAAATTTACAAGAAAAAAACAACCCAATCAAAAAGTGGGCAAAGGATATGAACAGACACTTCTCAAAAGAAGACAGTCATGCAGCCAACAAATATGAAAAAAAGCTCATCACTGATTATTAGAGAAATGCAAATCAAAACCGCAATGAGATACTGTCTTATGCCAGTCAGAATGGCAATTGTTAAAAAGTCAAGAAACAACAGATGCTGGCAAGGTTGCAGAGACAAAGGAATGCTTTTACATTGTTAGTGAGAATATAAATTATTTCAACCATTGTGGAAAATAATGTGGTGATTCCTCAAAGATCTAGAAGCAGAAATACCATTTGACCCAGCAATCCGATTACTGGGTATATACCCAAGAAATATAAATCATTCCATTATAAAGATATATGCATGCATATGTTAACTACAGCACTATTTTCAATAGCAAAGACATGAAACCAACCCCAAAACCCATCAATGATAGACTAGATAAAGAAAATGTGGTACATATATACCATGGAATACTATGCAGCCATAAAAAGGAATGAGATAATGTCCTTTGCAGGGACATAGATAGAACTAGAAGCTGTTGTCCTCAGCAAACTAGCATGGGAACAGAAAACCAAACTCTGCATATTCTTACTTATAAGTGGGAGCTGAACAATGAGAACACATGGACACATGGGGAAGTGGGGAACAACACACTCTGGGGACTATCAGAGGTTTGGGAGAAGGAGAGCATCAGGAAGAAAAGCTAATTAATGCTGGGCTTAATTCCTAGGTGATGAGTTGATCTGTGCAGCAAACCAACCTGGCACACATTCACCTCTGTAACAAATCTGGAAATCCTGCCTATGTACCCTGGAACTTAAAATAAAAGTTGATTTAAAAAGAAAAAAAATCATGAAGAAAATTTCTTAGAATGAAGGACGTGAGTGTCTAGTTTGGAAAAATGTTCTTGAGTTCCCTGAATAAAGCTAAAAATAGACCTACTCCAAGCTGATTATTACATTTCAGAATATTTGGGACAGAGAGAAGGCTTTGTAAGATTCTAGAGGGAAAAATCAGGTCGTGTAAGGAGAATCAGGAATTAAAATGACCTTGGGTTCCTCAACAGCAACATTTGAAGCCAGCAGATAATGGAGAAAAATTATTTACAACCCCGATTTCCATGCATAGTCAAACTGTCAATGAAATGTTGAGGTAGAATAAGACATGTTCCAATATGTGAGATCTCAAAAAATTTACCTGCCATGCATATGTTCTCAAGATGGTGCTGGACGAGATGCACCAAAATGAAAGAGGAAAGCAAGAAAGGAAGACTTGATACCAAGAAAACAAGGAACTAGCTAACTTTATGTGTCAACTTGGCTAAGCTATGGTGGCAAGTTGTTTGGTCAAATACCAGTTTTCATTTTGCTGTGAAGGTGTTTTTTAGATGGTGTTAATATTTAAATCAGTGGACTTTGAGTAAAGCAGATTACCTGTCCTTTGTGGTGGGCTTCATCTAATCAGTTTAAGGCCTTGACAGAAAAGGCCTTCTCCTGTGGAGAAGAAGGAATTCTGCCTCCAGTGCACCTTGGGACTCAAGACTGTAAGAATTCAACTCTTCCCTTGATCTCTAGTCTGCTCTACAGATTTTTGACTTTCCAGTCCTCACAATTGCATGAGTCAGTTCCTTACAATAAGTCTCTTTCTTCCTCTTTCCCTTCCCCACGTCTCTCTCTCTCTCTCTCTTTCTCTGTCTCCAAACACACATATCCTATCGGTTCTATTTCTCTGGAGAACCCTGCCTAATACACCAACCCAGGAGAAAGGCAAAGGGAATTCTTAGGATGACAGTAAAGGGCCACCCTAGGATGGCTATGCAGATGGCCTGGAGAGCAGCCATTCCAGAGAGAAGGAGAAAGAAGGTTCTTAAAAGGATACTGCCAAGAGGGAAAAGAGAAATTATTAATAATAGCTACCTCAATGTGATTGACATTGGAGAGCTAAGTCTCACTTCTAAAATAGAAAGTCAATAGATAATGTGTGAGATTGATGAATCAAAATATATCAGTGTATGCATATCATTGAGAAACATGGCAATGTAGAAATGACAAGATTTAGTTAAAATAGTTGAAAAGGTCTAGCTAGGAACAGGGAGAATGGTGAGATAGAAAATGAGAACATTTTGTTATGTGCCTTAAAGACAATTTGACTTTTAAACTATGCACATTTGTTATTTGGAGTAAAAATTTACAGCATTTTATTTCTTTCTTTCTTTTTTTTTTTTTTTTTGAGACGGAGTCTCACCCTGTCATGCAGGCTGGATTGCAGTGGTGCAATCTCGGTTCACCGCAACCTCTGCCCCCTGGGTTGAAGCAATTCTCCTGCCTCAGTCTCCTGAGTAGCTGGGATTACAGGCACCCACCACCATACTCGGCTGTTTTTGTGTGTGTGTATTTTTTAGTAGATATGGAGTTTCAGTATGTTAGCCAGGCTGGTCTCTTAACTCCTGGCCTCAAGTGATCCTCCTGCCTTGGCCTCCCGAAGTGCTGGGATTACAGGCATGAGCCGCTGTACGTGGCCAAAAACTTACAGTATTGTAAAAAATGAGATGCTTTAGATTTTTCTAATAGTTCTGCTAAGGAATCCAGCTAAGGTTGCTTCATCCTAATGCGCTATTAGCACAATGAAATGTTAGGCCATTAAAAGTGACAATCACATGAACTAGATATCAATACATGAAGACATTTATAAAATAATGTTGACAAAATTGAAAAAGTTGAAAAAAACTGCACAGAGTAATTTATAAACATTGAAAACAACACTAAAAATCATATATATACATAAATCATGCATATATACACAGTAAAAATTATATATACATATAATACATTGCCTCAATGTTTATAAATTGCTCTGTGTGTTCTTTGTTTTATAAACACCATACCACACACACACATACACCACTTAACAGTTATAATTAAAATGTAAAATAATACCCAACATTATGAGAATGATTTAATAAGTTTTGGATCAGTAACAACGTCTGTGTAGCCATCACAAATAAAGCACATGAAGCCTGTAAAACATGAGAAAGTGACATCATTGTGCATTTTCACAAAAAATAAATGTACAATATATGGAGCTTATGTTGGCAACTATGAAAAATGTTCATATGGATAAGAACTCAAAAGTAAATGTTACAAATCACACAGTGTCAAAAACAAACAGTAAATTGAAGGGGAGGCAGTAGATACAGTGAGTGTAAAAAGTTAACTGTGAAGCTATAAAATGGGCAATAGTTGGGATAGAGTTGGCAGTAAGGAAAGAAATACAAAGTTGAAGGAGCTTTTGTGTTTGCTTGTTTGTGTGATTTCTTTTAAGTTGGGAGTTAAGTAGATATCCTTGTCTGAAAAGGAAGCTAAGGAAATGTAGAGGCTGGCAATGAGAGAGACAGAAAGAAAGAGAAAGAGAGCTAGGAAGAGTTGGATTCAGGGGTTAGCAATGACCAAAGAAATGAATTATTGTATGACAAGAACTCTGTTAAAGGCTTACACAAATGCCATAGTTCCATTAAGACTCACAACTGGGATTCTGATATTATGCTCCTCATTCTGTGAATGAAAATCTGACAGTTGTCAAATATCTTTGTTAAAAATCCATGTGGCTATAAGGGATACAGCTGGGATGCTCCTTCGTCCATGTCACCCGTTGAGACAAAGGAAAGCTTGCCGATAAGTCTGTAAGTGGGAAGGTGAGGAGTTGAACAAGTTTTGAAAGTAGGTTTGAACCTGATAATCCTTTTTTTTTTTTTTTTGCAATTGTTTCCATGACTGGAATTTCTAGGAACTAGATTTTCTGAATCCCATTCATAACACAGTGCTTGGCTTTGTTATTTCTTTATTCTACTGCAGGATGTTGATTTTTGTGTCACCAACTTGCAATTTGTCTAGTTCCTTTGAATCCTTTAAATGACTGTTTAATCCTCATGTTTCGGTAAGTGGATGATGGGGATTCTTCCTTTGACTTACAAAAGGAATGAAGGTCCTTGAATTCAAACAAGGGGTTGTTGCTTTATTTACTGTAAAATTATTTTTGCAGAGCAGATGTATAAAGCAAGTAAACAGGAAGAAAGCACTTGAATAAAAGTGTTGTAATTGCGTTTGGTTTCCAAGAACATTGTTGGGCTCCTGTGGACATCCCCTATACTCTGATGGGTGGGAGTCTCATGGGGAGCTGAGCCCCACGAGATGTGCCAGGGACTTTTCAGTGGCTCTCAGGCACTCTGTAGAGCTTCCGGTGCCTGCCCATAGGCTTGTCTTCCCCAGAGCTTGTGAAATAGGAGAAGTCAGTGCAGAATTCTGGTGAATCAGATTCTCAGATGCCTCTTGAATATGGCATCAAGTACATTTAGGCTCAAATGCAAAGATCGTCTACTAGTCAAGTCTAAGAGTCAATTCAATTCACCTTAAGTCTGAGTCATTCTGAGTCCCCATGAATGAGGAGTGTTAGGGAAACGTACATGCATCAGAACTCTGAACAGCCACCCCCTTTCAGCCCCTGGAAAGGCTTGAACTTGCATGTGTCCACTCTCAGTGAGTTGCTGCAAAACTAATTCTGTTTACCTCCCACACCATGGATACCTTCCCCACTTTGAAGTGAAAGGGGTTGGAGAGGGAGCTGAGCTAATGCTAAAAGCAGCCCTGGAAAGGGAAGACAGGACCAACACCAAGAGGGAACTCTGGCGAGTCTGGGGATGAGAAGATTCTCTAGCTACCAGGGTTCTGCATGGCTTTGGTGACCAGTGGAAATATTAGCATTGGCCAGCCTTCTGCCTCCCTACTGCTGCAAAATAAACCACCCTAAAACATGATTTCTTAAAACAATGATTTATTACTTCCCATGGTTCTGAGGGCTGACTGGGGCTCAGCTGGGAAGCTCTCATTTGGGGTCTCCCATATGACTGCAGTAAGATATCAGCTGGACTCTGGTCATCTGAAGGATCAACTGGGCTGGAAGTTCAGTTGTATGAACTGAACTTCCCACTGGTATAGCTTACAGCTGATGCTGGCTGTTGGCTGGAAGCTCAGCTGGGGTTATAAATTTCGACACGTACATGTGGCCTCCCCATGTGGCTTGGGCTTCTTCCAGTTTGGCCTTTGGGCTTCAGAGGGAGTGGTCCTAAAGTGGGCATTTCAATGACTCAGGCAGAGGTGACAAGTCTTCTTATGTGTTAACCTTAGGAGTCTCAGACTGTCACTTCTGCTTCTCTATGTTGGCCAAGGGAAGTCACAAAGTTTAGCTGGGATTTGAAGGAAGAGAATTATACTCTACTTTTTGATTCATGCCAATAAAGTAAGGGAAGAAATTGATGGAAGCCATATTTGACTGCCTCCCACAGCCTGAAAAGACTTCAGCCAGGGCACTATAGCAATGGGTCTGGAGTGTGTGTAATGAAATGACACAATGACACAAATGGTTATTAAATGCTTAATATGTATTACACATCATTGCATTTTATCTTTTCAACAACCCTATGCAGTAGTAGAGCACATTGAATTTTCAGCTCTAATTCTTCACCACCCCCTTTTGCCATCTAACTGTTGAGTGCCTTTCACATGAGAAGTACACAAAGGGCTTATTTCCCTGCACCTTGACTTTTGGCTTGATTATAAAACTTATTTTGGGCCATGGGATAAAAGTAAATGTGATGCAAACAGGGATTTATGTGGTAGACCATGCTCCACGAGAAGGGCTTCTCCCTGGAGGTGCTGCCCCTTCCACCTGGAGCCCAGAATGAGGGACATGGGGCACACTGGAGCCAGATGGACTTAGAGCTTGAAGCAGAGATGCTCAGCCAAGTCCAGCCTCAGTCAGCTAGTTTCCAGCTAGCTGACCATAGATGGGTGCAAAATGATTGTTATTGAATACTACTAAGATTTTGTAGTTGGTTGTAATAGTTGACAACAGTAGGCATTATTAACTCCATTTCCCCCCTGAGGCCCTGAGCAGTTAATTAACTTAGCTAGGAACCAGTTTTTGAATCCAGCTCTGGCTAATCCACCACCCCACACTGTCTGCCACACGGGTATCATAGGCAGGTGTGGCCAAACACCTAGGAAGTCTTACAGATTGCTGACAATTTTGATCTTGGGGGGTGTGTGGGTTGGGAAGGAGGTTGCTGCACTGTGTTTCACTGTTTCTTAAATAATTTCCACTTGAGATGAAAAGCTGAGTAGGGAGGACCCATCTCCATTGCTCAAGCATGAAAGAGAGCATTGTTGATTTGACCGCCTTGTGTGATTAGCTAAAGAACTCAAAAAGCCTGGGAGGGCGTCGGTCTCACTGAGATTAGCTCTCGTGTGTGTGTGTGTGTGTGTGTGTGTGTGTGTGTTTGTGGTGTGTGTGTGTGTGTGTGTATGCGCGCTCAGGCACGCATGTATGCGCCCCAAAGCTCTGGCGCTTAATACTCTTGACAATGAGAACAAAGGATTTAGCATTCATCTAAGACTTAGCTTTTGTTATTGATGCAAATTAAAGCTCTTTTTTTCATAAGCTGTGTTTGCTTTCCCACTGAATGAAATGTGAATAAATGTCTGAGAGGAAAATACTGGAGTCAGAGAGAGAGAGAGCCAAACCTGAGGCCTGGTCCTGGTTTGGCCTGGGTGGTTCTGAGAGAGTCCCTTTGACTTGCTAAGGCTCAGTCTCTGTATGGCATCATGGCATCTGCCCTCGCCACTTCTTGCTGTGAGAGGCAGATGACACCCCCACGGTGGAGAAACGCACACCTTCATCCAACAGGTGGTAGATGAGCAAATCTATGTATTTCTGGAAAATAAATTATTAATTCATATCTAAGACCTAGATAGATGAGATTTAATTTTTTTTTTTTTTTGCCTTTTTAATAAAAAATGCATGTGGGGCCTGCCTCTGTTAGAATCTGGCTGCAGTCTGTCCAGGTCACTGCTAAACATGGCCATTGTTCACTGCAGCCAAGCCAAACCAAAGACGGAGACATCAGCAGCTCAACAATTGCCCCTCCCGTTCCTCAGCTTCAGGGTCACCACAGCCCTATCACACGTACCAGTCCCACTGGCCACCGGCCAGACCCTCAAAGGCTCTTGACAAGGCCATGGGTGGGGTCTGCCATTGACTCATCTCCCTTTCTGGCCTCTGGCCAAGGCAGCATTTTAAGCCTACATATTAACTCCCCTCTCTTCCATATTCCCTTTGAACTGAACAAATAATACAAAAATAGAGTAAAAATTTGTCCTAGCAGTAGAATAGATGAAGGATGCTATTGAGAAGCCAAAATCTGAAAAGATTTTGTTACGTATAATAAAATGAAGGACAGGTCTGAGGGAAGTACCAACGAGCTCATGATTAAAAAACAAACAAACGAAAACAGTACTTGAACAGTACATTAATGGGACTTACAGCTAAGCCCCAAGGGGGCTGGATGTGAAAGCAGGGCAAGGAGGATCTAGATGCAGTCAAACCTCTAATTTGCAAATGATTCATGGTCCATGCCAGCAGGAGAGCAGGTGACTGAAGCAACAGCCCCAGCTTCCATTTCACTCCAGTAACTTGCAAGACATTTCAGCAACAATGTCATGATGAGAATTGCCATTGTACACAAGAAAGGGGCCATTGCCCAAGCCTAACTTCAGCAGCACTACCAACAACCTGGCAAAGAAAACATTTGGCTCAGTGGGAATGTTTCCAACACTGAGGGTGCCTCTGGCCAGACCTCTACCCTGACACAAATACTGCTCTGTTCAGAAAAGGAGAAGACAGAATTGAAGGCAGTTGCCCCTGGGCAAGGTCTGACTGCCCACGACATCAGGATTTTCAAGAGTAATAGGATGCAGGGTGTGATGGGCTTTGACGCTTGTTCCAAGCAAGAGAAGCATGCTGATGTAGGGAAGACAGCAGGGGTGTCAGCTGCTTTAATGGTCCCCTAACTAGCGAATCCTATTAGAAGACCAAGTTAACTGTAGGCAGTACCAAAGTTGTGCCCAGCTGGGACACGCCTGCTATGCTAAGGGCCTCTGTTTTGGGGCTTTCTGCATATCATTCACACATAATACGTATCAAGCAAAGTAAAAAATCCAGAAGATTTCAGGGGGATTTTAGTTGTCGAAATGAATGAAGGCAGGGGACACATTACATACCCAGGTTGTTTGAAGGAATGTTCTGCTAACCCAGTTCGATTGTGTCTACAGCTGCATGCCATGAGAATTTGTCCTGTGTTCCATCTGATTGTTTGTAATTTTCAGAGACGAGATATGAACTTGCTTCAAACATAAAGAAATTGGCTTTGTAACTTTTTAGTAGGCACCAAAATTTTCAGGAATGCATGTACATTTAGGGAAGGCTGTATTCCTTTGTTTAGAACACTATCAGGAATTGTTTGCCGTTTCAGAAAAATCATGTCGTCAGTGCAACACAGCTTGTAACACTTAAGCTGTTGCCAGCAGATACGTATATGAGTCTGCAGTTCATGGTGATTCCACTTTCTGGTGCAAACATCTAAGTATTGAAGTTTTTCTTATTTTATTTTCATGATTTGAACTGTCAGAAACTGATAGAAACATCTTCCCATTTTGTAGGTTTGCTAGTTTCTTTTAGCATTTACAATAGTTTTTTTGGTGTTATGCATCTTCAATCTATGTAATTTTGTTTCTAAACTTCATGACTTCAATGTAGATTGAATGTTTTGTTATCATAAAGGACCTCCTATTATTTTATTCACTAATATTGCCACAAATTGTTCTTTTTGGCAATATTACCATCCCTGATTTTGTTATTTATTTAAAGCGTATCTATACATTCCTTCCAATTTCTTTTTTTCACATATCAATGCTTCTTTAGTTTTGTCTTTTCTAATATCTAGACTTTTAAACAAAATCTCAATCTTTATCTTTGAATAAAGTAGTTCAATCTAGTCACTTTAAAAACTTATAATTTTGAAACACCAGATGCCACCAGAAGCTGAAGAAGCAAGGAGGAACTCTCCTCATATAGCCCTGCTGACACCTCAACTTCAAATTTCTGGCTTCCAGAACTAGGAGAAAATAAATTTCTGTTACCTTAAGCCACTGAGTTTGCAGTAATTTGGCACGGCAGCCCTGAGAAACAAATACAATAACCTTGACACCTTTGAAGACTTCCATCAGATCTTTTGTAAAATGTCCCTTGGTTTGGATGTGTCTGAAGTTTTCTCATGATTATTCCGGGGTTATGGATTTGGGAGAAGAATATGAGCAAGGTGAAGGGCACATCATATGAGAGGACACAAGATATCAACCTGTTGAATGTTGATGATGTTCACCTTGATCACTTGGTGAAGGTGGTGTTGGCCAGATTTCTCCATTGTAAAGTCACTATTTTTTCCTTTCTATGTTCTGTATGCTAGAAGCGTGTCACTGAGTCCAACCTATGCTCAAAGGGAGAGAATTAAACTCCACCTTCTGTAATTTTACATTCTACTTTGAATCTTGGAGCTGACACATCTTCTTTTTAAATATCCCTGGAATGTTTTCAAAAATTGATCTAGACTTGAGAAAAGCTCTATAAATTCCAGTTGGAGATTCACATGCCACATTCATTAACTATAATAAAATAAAACTATAAATTAACAATAAAAGAACAAATGACATAACAATTCAAAATATGGTCCTACAGTATTTTTTGTCATTGAAGTAATAAAACATGTAGTTATTGGCTTTTAAAATAAATAATAATGATATCAAGAATATATGTCAAAAATTAAGGAACTAAGTCAGTTATACACAGAAGAAATTAACGATGGTAAATGGTTTTATTGTTTAATATAGAAGGAATGATAAATTAAACCTGAGAGTAAGAATTTAAAAAGTAGTAAATAATATTAAAGAAAACATACACTGATTAATTATAAAACGAAAAATGAGAGGATAAGCAAACCCCAGATCAACTTATTTGGTTTGGAGCAGAGCCTAGTGTTAAGATGACACACATTCAGTTGCAGAAGTCATCTGGTTGAACTACTGCAGCTCGGGCAGGAATCTGCACCAGGAGACAAATCTTGGCAATTCAATGTTCAACCTTAACCCTGTGTCTGACAATCACAAGTTTCAGGAGGGGCAGCTTTGTTGTGATTCAATTGTGGGCCACAAGAGCAAGCATCCAGGCCTCTCTTTCAAGTTTCCAGGTTTCAGCATCAGAACCAGACCTTCTGTTTAGGGAACAGCAGCAGCTGCAATTCAGTTTATTCTGGCAGCCATTGAGGAGTCTTCCAGGCTCAGTGAGACATGTATGGTTCTGACTTCATGTAGAGCTAAGAGTGACCAGGAAGGCCCTTCAGACACAAATATACTCCCATGATGGTACAGACATGGTAGGCAAAGCCCTAGGGAGACAGAAAGTCTAGAATCTGCCAAATCTTGGCAAATGAGTTTTGAGTGTATTACCAGGGAGCTATTATTTGCACCCCAACTGTAAGGCAGGATACTCCAGTTATCTAGAAATAATTTATTAGGAGCTGAAGTCCATTTTCTGATTAAGTTAAATGTTTTATCTTGCATTATGAAACTGACCTTTTAATAATGCTCAAATTATAGAAAGAACATTAAAAAATCTGAGCAAAATTCTATCCTCCTAGTTCATTTAAAATAATCCATTCAAATATAAACATTTAAAAGTTTATCTTATTAATTTTTCTTTTTTTCCAAGTTAAGGTAATCTAACAAATATTAGATAAATTAGATAAAATAGGTCTTTCAATGTTTCTATGACAAACTGATTGTTGGAATTCTGTATAGTGATGAGAAAAATAGAAATATAAGTTGAGGATATCTACTATCACTTTTGTATTTTCTTTGTACTTAATGGTTTAACCAATTCAATTAGGCCAAAAACAAGTGAGAAAGAGAAAACAAATGAAAGAGAAAATGAGAGAAATGGAGGGAGAGACAGAAAGGAAGAAAGAAATAATATACAGTACATATTGTAAAAAGGAAATACATGATCAAATTCACAGACATTGTTATCTCCACAAGAGTACCTTTACTTTGGAAACCAGTTGCATGTCCAAGAGTCACCAGACCACCCTCTCCTCTGACCAGCCGGCTACAAATTCAGCCTAGTTTGAATATGTGGGTAGATATTATTTAAATGTAAGGTCGGGCACATTTTCTCTTATGCCTTTTTTTTTTTTTGAGATGGAATATTGCTCTGTCTCCCAAGCTGGAGTGCAGTGGTATGATCTCTACTCACTGCAACCTCTGCCTTCCAGGTTCAAATGATTCTCCTGCTTCAGCCTCCTAAGTAGCTGGGATTACAGGTGCCCACCATCACACCCAGTTAATTTTTGTATTTTTAGTAAAGACAAGGTTTCTCCATGTTGGTCAGCCTGGTATGGAACTCCCAACCTCAAGTGGTCCAACTGCTCCGGCCTCCCAAAGTGCTGGGATTACAGGCGGGAGCCACTGTGGCCAGCCTCTTATGCCTTAATTTGATTGTACTGATATTCTTGATTGATTATTTCTTAACTTTCAAATATTTGGGAAATTAAAACTCAATGAATATATGTATCTATCAATATAAAAGTTCCTTAGAAAAATTGACTTATAGGTTAAAATGTACTAGTGAATGTTCTGGAAGGATCCAATTGCTGGAGGTTTGTTTTAAATGATATAGTTATGTCAGATAAACTCTTAGATAAGCCCTTGCCTTGCCCATTATTACAGTATCTACAATTGCGCAGAGACCAGAAAGATACTGTAATAATGGGCAAGGGCTTATCTAAAATATTTTTTGTTAATGTTGCTCTCTGAGAGGTCTCTAATAGGATATTATCTGCTCCTCTCTGGTGTCTCTTGGGGTCATGAAGTCAGGAAAACTTCAGATGACCCTGCAAGTCAGCCAGCTCTGTGTATGCTCTGCACCTCCCAATTCCAATAGGCCAAGTGCAGAAGGTGAACCGTGGCCTGGTGTCAGTTACTCAGGTCATCCCCAAGGCCAAACAAAACTGCACATGGAAAGCTGTGCACAGCAGGCTTCTCAGTGGTGATTTAGAATCTTGCAGAGAGCAGGGCTTGGCCCTGTCACAGCCCAGGAACAGTGAGCTCTCTCTGCAGTCCTCTTGCATCCTGGTGCTGAATGAACTCATTTTCACTTACACCACTCTTCTGGGAATATGGGTCAAAGGCTGAATGTTTGGAACCACCAAACATTGAGTTGAGCCAGCGATGAGAGGCCTCTGCCTCATGTTGGAATGAAAGAGCAGTTTCTTTCCATCTGCACAGGTCTACTCTCTTATTGTCTTCATAACATGATCTTGTGCTTTCAATTTTTTAAAATTGTGAATAAGTACAAAGACTACTTTGAAAGATGTGAAGAATAGTGTTACAATACACACCCATGAGCACCCTTCCCCTCCGTCTAGTTTGAGAGAGAGAGACCATTACTATCACCTTGGAAGTCTTCCGTGTACTCATCATGAACACTTCTCCCCATCTCAGGGGTTAATATCTATACCCAACTTCGTGTTATTATTCCCTTGTTTTTCATCATAGTCTTACCACAAATGCATGCATTTCTAAAATATACATGTTGTCTATTTTGCATGTTTTTGTACTTTATATAAATGCTATATGTTTTCTTGTGCAATTTGCTTTTTGGGCCCTAAATTATTTTCCAGAGAGTCATTCATGTTGTTGTATGTGGCTGTGATTAATCTAGTTTTCTTTTTTTTTTTTTTTTGATGTGTAGTATTCCTACTAAATAAATATAATATGTTTGTCTGTTTTACTGTTGGCAAATATTTGGTTATTTCCAGTTTTTTGCTGTTTCAAACTCTGTTGCTATGAACATTTTTGTACATGTTTCTGGATGCCCATGTGCAAGAGTTTCTCTAGGATATATACCTAAGAGTGCAATTATCAGATCGGGATATTCACAGCTTCAACTTTATTAGACAATGCTGAGTTGTTTTACAAAGCAGTTGTATAAATTCACAGTTGTTCTGGTCATTTTCTGGTTACTGAACTTTCTTTTCGACACCCAATATTAGACTTTTTCATTTTCCACTTGGATGGGTATACAATGATCTTCCCACTATGGTTTAAATTTGCATTTTTCCTATTACTAATGAAGTTAAGATCTCTTCATATCCAGATTCACCATTCAGGGTAACTCTAATGTTAGAAACCTGTTAATGTCCATTTTTCTATTCATCTTTTTCTCATTGATGTGTTAAAATTCTTAACATCACTTTTGTACAAATCTCTTACCCAGTTTATGTGTTGCAAATATCTCTACTAGTTTGTGGCTTGTCTTTCCACATGATTTTTGTTGTCTTTGGGTAAACAGACATTCTTACTTCTAATGTAGAGAAATTTATTAATATTTTATTTTATGGCTAAGATTTTGTATGTGAAGTTTAGCAAATCCTTTCTTCTCTCAATAGTCATGTAGTTATTATTTTATATTATCTTCTACTTTTTTGCCTTTTATATTTAGAGATTTAATATACTTGGGATTAATTTTTTAATAAGGTGTGAGGTAGAGGTCTATTTCATTATTCAGTTTGTTTTTATTCCATTTGGCTACCTAATTGTTTTAATACCATTGATTAAAAAGCCCATGTTTCACCCTCTGAACCTAGAGTGCAACCTATGTCCTATTCCAGCCATCTATAGATGTGTAAATTTATTTCTAGGCTTTCCATTTTGTTCCATTAATGAATTTGAATATCCTAATACTCATATCACATCATCTTAATTACCATGTCTCTATCATAATTATGATAGGTCAAGTTCACTCACTTCATTGTTCTACAGCAGTAACTTGGCTGTTTTTGACCCTTTGAAGAAGAGTCTGAAATTTTATCCTCCTTGAAAGCTGTCATTTCATGGATGATGACAGAAGACATGAGACTTCTGGATCAGAGACAAAGGACTTTATTACTCGTGTCACAGCAAGCAACATGAGCATGAGCATGTTTGTGTCAGGGCTCTTTGCCTATGAGTCTCATAGAAGTGACGATTGTGGGGAAAAGAAAGAGAGATCAGCCTGTTACTGTGTCTATATAGAAGGAAGCAGACATAAGAGACTCCATTTTGTTCTGTATTTGAGATGCTGTTAATCTGTGACCCTACCCCCAACCTTGTCCTTGCAAGAGACATGTGCTGTGGTGACCTAAGGTTTAAAGGATTTTGGGCTGTGAAGGATGTGCTTTGTTAAACAAGTACCTGAAGGCAGCTTGCTGGTTAAAAAGTCATCACCATTCTCTTAATCTCAACTACCCAGGGACACTTACACGGCCAAAGGTCGCAGGGACCTCTATCTAGGAAAGCTAGGTATTGTCCAAGGTTTCTCCCCGTGTGATAGTCTGGAACAATGCTGCTAAAAGGTTTATGGAGATGTTTGCATATGTATATCAAGGCACAGCATTTTCCTTTGAACTTATTCATGTCACAGAGATCTTTATCCATACGTCTTACTGCTAATTTTCTACCTACAATGATCCTATTATCCTGCTACTTCCTTTTCTTTAAGATGGTAAAGATAATTATCAATAAATACTAAGGGAACTCAGAGACCGGTGCCGGAGTGGGTCCTCTGTAAGCTGAGCGCCGGTCCCCTGGGCCCCACTTTTCTTTCTCTATACTTTGTCTCTGTGTCTTATTTCTTTTCTCAAGTCTCTCGTTCCACCTAACAAGAAACACCCACAGGTGTGGAGGGGCAGGCCACCCCTTCATCTGGCCACAATCTTATTTCTTTTCTCAAGTCTCTTGTTCCACCTAACGAGAAACACCCACAGGTGTGGAGGGGCAGGCCACCCCTTCAGATGATGTAGACCCAGATTGATGCTTGCACACACAGTGGATTGCATTACTGAGAGAAACCCTGAGCTTTGGGAATGCGAATCTTTTATAATAGACAGCATGCTTGCTCTTTCCTCTAAAGGAAGACACTATCTCTGTCTTCCAAAGCTATTTGCCATACAAAAAATCTTTGCAAAAATTAGTTAAGAACAAAGGGCAGTCAGTGCTTCTACTCACAAGATGTGTAGAAGCACCAACAACTCATGGAAAACTGTCTCCCAACTGGCCCCTGATCTTCCATGTATATTCTAAATTTAGTTTGCTATGTACTAAACACACACACACATACACATGCACACACACACAATATATTGAAGATTTGTTTTCAATTTGCCTTGAATCTATAGATTGGAGAAGAACTGACATTTTGTAATATTAAATCTTCTAATTCAAGGCTATGGTGTATCTCTGCATTTATTTAGTTTACCTTAACATCTCAATAAAGTTTCCATAGAAGTCTAGCACTTCTTTTGCTAGTTATTATTTAGCAAAATGATATCTTATCTCTCCTCAAATTCCTGCAGTGTCTCCCTATTTTACTCAGAGTAACACCCAAAGGGGCTCTTCATGATTTAGTTTTCCATTACCCTTCTGCCCTCCTCTCCTATTACTCTCTGCTTTGCTCATCCTGCTTCAATCACATTGACCTCCTTGCTGTACTTTTAATGTGTCAGACACGCTTCTGTCTTAGACCTTAACACTAGCTGTTTCCTCTGCTCATAATGCTTTTCCCTCAGAAATATTGGCATGGCTAACAACTTCATCTCCTTCAGTCTTTGTTCAAATGTCACCTTCTCGATGCGTATCCCAATACCCTATTAAAAATTGCAAACCGCCTCTTACCTGCTGACACTCTTGATTCCTCTCACTCTGCTCAGTACTTTTTTCTTAGTATGCTAAGAAAAAATACTATGCAACTATGTTGTAGCATAAATTACTATCCTACCAAATATCCTACTATTAATTAATTATATTTATCATTATTTCTGTCTCTTCTAACTAAAATGTTAGCTAAAAGAGGCAGGGATCTTTGCATTTTTATATGCTGATGGATTTCTATAGTGGAATAGTACTATGGATGTAGCACTATTAAGGTCACACTTACACGGCCAAAGGTCGCAGGGACCTCTATCTAGGAAAGCTAGGTATTGTCCAAGGTTTCTCCCCGTGTGATAGTCTGGAAATATTATTAGTTTTTCCTAGGTATGTCATATGTTTTGCAATTATAAGTGTATCTATAAAAAAATTAAAGTTTCTATGTTTGCTGCTAATCCATAAAAATAAAATTCATATTTGATAGTCATTTTGGTACTTAGAAATCTCTAAATTCTCTGACTCCCATAACTTATATAGGTTTGTTTGAGTTTTTACACAGAAATCATGTCATCTGGGCAGAATGATGGCTTTTTTCTTCTTTCTTTCTAATATTTATGCCTTTTTGTTTATTTTTCTTGCTTTAATAACTTTCAGTAAAATGTTTCTAGAAATTGTGATGGCAGGCATCTTGGTTTTTTTTTTTAATAGGAATGCTTTCATTGTTTTATATGATACTTACAGTAGATTTTTGGAGGGGATGATCCAAACAAATGTTTAACTACTGAATTAAACATTCAGTAGTTTAATAAATTTTCTTCTGATTCCTAATTTTCTAAGAATTACTTCTTTTAAGAATGAATATTCAAATTTACTATGTATTTTTTGTTGCTATTGAGATACATCACAAAATTTTTGTCTTTTAATGCAGCAAATTACATTATTTCCTATGATCAAATCAACTTGGATTGCTATGAAACATCCAACCTAATCATGCTATATTATCTTTTGTGTACATTGCCCAATTGATTTGTAATTATCTTGTTAAGAAATTTTGCATCTATATTTATGACAGAGATCACTCTTTAATTTCACTTTTTCATACGATCCATGTCAGGTTTTGAAATCAAGTTAATAATATTCTTACAAAATGAGTTAGAAGTACTCCTGGTTTTGTTTTCCCCCTATACACTTGAATAGTTTGTATACGCTTAAAGTAATTTGTATCTTCAATATTTGTTAGATTGCCTGTAAAAACCATCTTGGTCTGGAATTTTCTCTTGTGAAGTTTATGAACTTTTGACCCCATTCCTTTACTACTATTGTACATTTGTTTTCAATTTTATTAATTTCTGAATTGTCAATATTATTTCTTTCCTCATATGTATTTTGTATACATTATGCTTATCCCTCATTTGTAAAATTGAAGGCCTAACTCAATGTTCAGCCATTCTTCTATAAAATAAAGATTTAAGGCTACCAGTTTTTCACTACACATTGCTATAGCTGCTACTCATAAGGTTTTATATGCAGTGTTTTCATTATTGCACAGTTCTAAATGTGTTTTACTTTTATTCATGAATTTTTTGTTAGCGCTTGTGTTATTTAGAATTAGTATACCTGATTTCAAAACAAATGGGTAATTTGGTTTTATTTAGAGAAAAATGTTTATTTTATCCTAATTAAAATTAGGTGAGAAAAATTTCTTCTCTTATGATGCCAGTATTTGAGCTTTTTGAGATTTTATGTCTCAGCAAGTGACCAATATTTGTAAATGTTTTTCTTTTTTTTTTTTTTTTTGAGATGGAGTCTCACTCTATCGCCCAGGCTGAAGTACAAGGGGGTGATCTCGGCTCACTACAAGCTCCGCCTCTGGGGTTCAGGCCATTCTCCTGCCTCAGCCTCCTGAGTCCCTGGGACTACAGGTACCCGCCACCATGCCTAGCTAATTTTTTTTTTTGTTTTGTATTTTTAGTTGAGACGGGGTTTCACTGTGTTAGCCAGGATGGTCTTGGTCTCCTGACCTCGTGATTCGCCCACCTCGGCCTCCCAAAGTGCTGGGATTACAGGCTTGAGCCACCACGCCCGGCCATAAATGTTTCACACATGCTTAAGAGGATATATATTCTGCAGTGTTCTACACATGTTCATTAACATAAGCTTGTTAATTGTGTTAAACATTTTTTATATCTGTAACTGCTTCATTTATAGCTTATTGAAAGATATATGTTAAAGTCTTCAACTAGGATAATGAAATTGTTAAAGTCTCCTCAATTCTTATAATTTTTTTATTATATATTTTGATAGGTATATATAATCTAGAATTTTTGTATATTCCTAGTGAATTTAATTTTTTATCCTGAAATAGGGGCTACACAATTCTTCTAAGAAACATGGGATTTACCAGTTCCCAAAAGTCAGGTACATGATGTTGTATCCAATTTATGAGTCACAGTTGTATTTCTTTCTCACTCACAGTAGGGAATTATCTAAGGCCATGACCTTTGATGAGGTTTTGATAAATTTTTACCTCTCACGGCTTCAGAATATTTTGGAAGTTCTACCGACCTCATAGTACACTTCATGTGAACAGTAACAAAATAGCATCAGTATGAGGAAAAATATAGCAGTTTCATTCCAATAAAAACTGGTAGATATTAACATTTTTCCAAATGGTGAGAATCAATGTCTTTAGTTTTATTTGTTAGGATTATTTGTGGCTATTTCACCTAAAGACTTGGGACTGGATTAGATATTCCCCTATGGCACTGGGGATTTGAAAAAGATGTATGGGAGCAACTTTTAAAAATTAACAGTTTTATATTGAAATACACAATATTTAGAGTCTCTATTTTCTCTGACACCTTTCACTCTCCTGGCCATCAGTGAATGGAAGTTGTGAACTTTGAGCCAAACAGGATCAAGGAAAATGGAATTGGGATTCAACATGAGTTATTACCTCTTGAACTGGAAAGACATGTAAACACGGGAGATGAGGCTGAAAATTGGGTTCAGCCATTCTCTGCCATGAGCACAAAAACGCCATCTGCAATATGCGAAAAAGAGGGAAGTAAAATTTAGAGAAGATGAGAGAAGAGGTAACACATGGCTTCAGGGAGAGAAGCAGACTTGGGTCTTGGTGTCAGCAGAGTTCCTGGTTGTATGTAGTCTTTCTGATAACCAGCTGCTTTTTTTGCTTTCAGATTTTTTGAAATATTCTTGTATCCTTGCAATAAACCACCCTTTCTGGCTTATGCGACTCTGAGTGAATTTCTGTCCTTGCTGATCTGAAACGTTACTGTGCACAACAACTATAGAGCAGCCTTCAGAGCAGTTGGAGAGTCTTGGAACCATTCCCAGGGTTGTGGTTAGTGGTGTCTGAAGCACCTGAAGGGGTTCTTTACAGGAGATAGGTCTTGAATATAGGCTAACAGTTGAGTCTAATGCACTTCAACAACTTGCCACCACCACGTGGCACTTTTGATCCTGTGCATTCCAAGTCATAAGAAATCGTAAGAAATGTGAGTATACACTGAATTCAGTGCTAAATGATTTTATTGAAACTTAAAGAAACTAAACATAACTAGTAGAGAAAACATTCAGAATGACATGGTAAAAACCATTAGAGTGCATATTTTTTTCTGCACAGCACATTCAGATGACTAAATCCATAGTGGCTTTAAAAAACTGTTTAGTACTCCACCTTTTCTCCACAGAAAGAAATGTTCACAATCCATAGTATATTGGTCGTGAAGCACTTTTCTGAGTAAAAAAGCAGGCTTGCCCCTAATAAAGAAAAAAGAAGAAGCCTATATTAATGTTTATTCAAGGACTCTTTTCTTGCAGGGGACTGGGGGAGTAGGGGTTTCCAAACTAGCTATGCATTAATGTCAAGGTTTATCTATCTGGTGTGATGAAATCAATCAATTCAGAGATCTGGAAAACTGCCGTTAAGTTAGGTCCCTAGGTAGACACTTTGTTTTTGTGCCGCTGTTCTTTGAATGTCCAGAAATTCAGTGATTGTCTGAGCTATAGAAAGTTAATAGATTCTATTAGCATTCTCTTTTCCTTTAGCCATTCATGTATTCTTTTGAATATGACTTGAGTCTACTCCTGATTCACACCTGAAAGGCAGCGTTCCGTAATATTTAAGAGCACAGAATCCAGAGCCAAAATGCTTGGAATTGACCCAGGCAAGGATTTTGTGACCTCTCTGTACCTCAGTTTCCTTATCCATAAAGTAGGATTAAAATAGAACCTATAAGATTGCTGTGAAGAACCAATTGAGTTAACACACTTAAAGCACATAGAACAGCAGCTGGCACAGAGCAAGCACTGAACAAATGTTGGCCTTGATGACCATCCCTGCATCACTGGTGCCCACTATGGAAACGCGTGAGGATAGTCTGACAATCCCACCAGCACTAACTTGGGGTGCACAGTAGGGATGCTACTCACCTTGCATCTCCTCAGCCATGTATGTTGGAATCCCACGACACATGTTTGCAATGTTCACTCCTAACTTGCTCAGGTCATCGACTTTGTTTGGGTTGACTGAGTATATCAGGCCCTTGGGAGGTGGTCCTCCTGGTCCCTTACCCTGAAGCTGAGTGTGGAAAAGACAGGTAGAAGGGAAGAATGGGAGAGAATGAATGCCAAGCCCAGTGGTTTGTTCACTTGAGGGGTATTCAAGGCCAACAGTGAGTATTGCTCAGCTAAATTTTTCCATAATCAAGATGAAGAAGGCTATTTCTAGCTTCTTCTGTGTATCTTAACATTTCTAAGTGTCCTAACAGATTTAGCTGGTTTGAAACCTCAGCTTCTCATAAAAACAGAAGTCTGAGGCTAAATTTATTCTGAAACTTGGACCTCATTTGATCATCATAGATTCCTTGGATTGGACTATGTAATAATCATCTTCTGAGAATGCAGTTTATTTATTTTCTCTACCTTGTCAACGAAAGGTACCCATTTATCAGTTATAGGAATATGAACTCAGGCAAACATGTTAAAGCATTATGGATCTCTTCTTTCCACTCACCTGGATTAGTATGGCCAGACAAAATATACAATACCCAGTTACATTTGAATTTCAGACAAACAATGGATCTTTTTTTATTATATCCCAAATATTGCATAGGATATATTATACTAAAAAGAACTGCTGCTTACCTAAAATTCAAACCTAACTGGATATCTTCTATTTGCATTTGCTAAATCTGATAACCCTAACCAACTCTTGCAGAAAAATGTCCTTCACAAAGTACTGAGGGCTCCTATTGGTGTGATCAGAGCTTCGCTCCTCTAACAGTCCAGGTTTCAAGTGCTTTGCTCAGCGGTTGTAGAGGTAGGTGTGAGCCACAGCATTTGATGTGGCAGAAGCTGCCTTCCCTCAGGCAATCACCAATAACTTCCCCCTTTGCGCTGCACACTACAACATACTGTAGTCAGGAGGGAATGACTGTGATCTTCTCGTTATTTACTGAAGGTTGTAAAACATCTCCCCTCACCAAAAATAAAAAGCCTTTTATTTTTACCTTCTTTTCCTTGACCAGTGCATCAAGGGATTGAATGGAGGGCAAGACCTCCTTGTTCATTTTGTGCACAATGCATATCTTCTTTTGAAAGAGTCTGGTTGCAGCAAAGCCCTGTTAAAGTAGATGGCAAATAGTGAGGCATGTATTCTCCAAGGAGCTTTTCTTATCAGAAGTCAGTTCCACCAGCAGAGAGAAATGGAACTCCAAGATCATGATGAGCTGGGATAAGAGCACTGGATGTGGCACTGCTTGGCAATCATATTTATTGCTGACATTTTAAGGACAGACTGCAATTCTGTGAGGACAGAGACTGAGCATCTAACTGGTTTGCTTTATTTTCAGGTTCTAGCATGATGAAAACCCCTCTATATATGTCTGTTTTACTGAAATAGACTTTAGAAGCTATCATGTTTTAGTCTCCATTGATTTTTTCACGGAGACAGGTAAGACAAAAATTATTTTTCCAATTGACCAGATAAAATGGAAACAATAAAGACTTTGCTATTTAAAAGTATTAAGTTCGTTAAATATATAGCTGATAATTGCAGAGTTGAGTCTCCTAACTAGTGCTAAGTGTTCCTTTCTTTGCTCCTCTCTTTCTTTGATTCTCTTTTTCTTTCCTTCTCTTTTTCTCTCCCTTTCTTTCCTTCTTTCCTTCTTTCTTTCTTTTTCTTTCTTTCTTTCTTTCTTTCTTTCTTTCTTTCTTTCTTTCTTTCTTTCTTTCTTTCTTTCTTTCTTTCTCTTTCTTTCTCCCTTTCTCTCTTTCTTTCTTCCTTCCTTCCTTCCTTCCTTCCTTTCTTTCTTTCTTTCTTTCTTTCTTTCTTTCTTTCTTTCTTTCTCTCTCTCTCCTTCTCTCCTTCCTTCCTTCCTTCCCTCCTCCTCCTTCTCCTCCTCCTCTTCTTCCTCCTCCTTCTTCTTTTCTTTCTTTCTTTCTTTCTTTCTTTCTTTCTTTCTTTCTTTCTTT
>NC_045448.1:69342918-69582939 GCF_002776525.5 Piliocolobus tephrosceles | reverse complement strand
TTTCTTTCTTTCTTTCTTTCTTTCTTTCTTTCTTTCTTTCTTTCTTTTTCTTTTCTTTCTTCTTTCTTTCTCTTTCCTCACTTACCAATTAATATTGTCATTTACATTTCCTGAGTTTTAGGTGAAATGTCAATTTCAATCTGTTTAGAAGGGGATCATAAAACCTCCTTTGAAAACAACGTGAGATAGGCTAAGTTTTGGAAGCAGTAATGTTGTACAACATTATTTAGGATATCTGCAGGCAAGGCAAAAGGATGTTCATATTTGTTGTATATACACACAATCCCTTGAACATAGTGTTTATTGGTTTGAATTTTAACTGAGCATGCAATACTTCTTAACAGTAGTTATCTCTAGGGAAAAAAATTGGATGGGCAAAATGGGCATCTTTACTTATAACTGTATGCTTATGTGTAATTAGAATTTGTTTTTAATTTCTTTATGGCTAGCATGCACATTTTTTGTTAAAAAGAAATCCTATTTTTAAACAATAAAGTGAAAATTGCATGTTGGCTACCTACATTTCCATAATCCCAGATGGAATTCCAGGAGTTCCATCCATTGTTGTTGTCAACATTAGCCACGTTGTGTTCATTGTTGACACTCACTGACTGCTGCCCACTTCCAGCATTGTTGTTGTCATCGTTGACGTTGATATTCTGAAGTTTACAAGGGATTGAGAGTGATTTAGTACCACATTTATTTGCAAATGCATTTTGGTAGCAAACTTGAAAAGGTTAGACTTACATAGTCAGCAAGGGCAGGAGCTAGAAAGACTCCAAGAAGTCCAGCAAAGACAATCTGAAATGGTAAACAACAATGATCTCCTGTGCAAAATGATGTCTTCTTTCTTTCTCTATCCAAGCTTATAAAAAATATTCGCTTTTTTTACCAATGTGTTCAGTTCTAGTTTGATGTGTTTTGTTCTTCTCTTGCCTTGCATTTTTTAACCATAAAAGTTTTAATGATAATGTGAAATTGCTGATTAATTGTAAGTAGTTATATAAATGTGATATATAGTTTCAGAATTTTTAGCGTAGGTCCTATGAAAAACTGGAAAAATTGATGAAGAAGGGAAGTTGAGAGCCAGGAAAGCTGCTTTCATCTCATTGCCATCCAGTACTGAGGAAGAAAATGTAATTTTCAAGTAGTGATAAATCAAATTATTGAATCAAATCCCTTTTTAAGTAAAACCCAGAATGTACCATCTTGTTTCTCTTCAGTTTAATAAGTGGCATCATAAAGGTGACTTTGCTAAGATAATACTTCTGGAAATGTCAGAATAGAGTTAAAAAATTTTTAAGACTGGTAAAAATATTAACTTTATAATAAAACATATACTTGGCAAATGAATTTCCTATAAATTATCATTGGTCAGAATTCTGTTTTGTTGAAATATATTAAGTAATATAAACCATAGGTGTTATTAGAAAGTAGAGAACGGCCTTTCTTACCTAGGGCTTTCAAAGACTTGCTATAAATGATTATTTTTTAAATGTAGTCTTCATGATTTTTCTATTTCGGATAAACTCAGCTATAGTTAATGCCAGAGCATCCTACCTTGAATAGATATTTGGATTATTTAAATCTAGTAAAAGAAGAAAGTTATACTTCTTGTGAGTAGTAAGAGGTGGGAGTAAACATTCACTTTTAAGTTATTGAAAATATGTGCATTCTCCTAAATATTAACAAAAATGATTTGGGGTAACTGACAGGGCTTGGTTATTCAGCTTAAATTTGTACTGTGGCTTATGTTACACAGGTTGTTGATGTTCACCTTTCTAATTGTTTTATAAGGTTTAAAATTCTCTCTTTAGCAAAAATCAGAAAATTTACCTGGTTCATATTTTGACCTCCTAAGAAACATATTTGTATCAGTATTGAATTTTGGTCAGTGCCCCCATATAAGAAAGTTACTGTGTTAAAATAAAGCAAACTGTCTTATTTTCTTTGGAAAAAAAAAAGAATAAGTTTCACAATAAATAGCATAGTATAAATGAATACTATGGTTTGAAATGGCTATAAGTTCTAAAAATCACATCTGAAAATGATTTCAGTTAATTTTCCTATTTAACATGGGCTGTTTTCTTCCTAATAGAAATAATCTTTTTATTAAAAAAAGACTTTCCACAGCAATGGATTAGTAGGCAGGTTGGATGCCGATGATGAGAAAGCAAGGATGGAGTGTCTGGCTGGCAAGAGTGATCAGCAGAGGCAATGCCACTAGCAGTGTCCCAGGATACTTGGTTTAATTATTTGTCACAGGGTCCCTGACACTGGTTGTCAGAGCACAGAGCTTTTATGCAGGGTGCCTCCTTCTGGGTACCTAATCTCATTTCCTTTGCCTGGGACAAAACAGTTTTGAGATCTGCTCTAGAGAGTCAAGGTAATTAAAAAAAAAATTTAAATTTTTCTCCCAATAGCTTAAAAAGGAGTTAAAAATTAGTCTCCTAAAAAGTCAGAGGCAGAAGAAATTTTAGAGAACAACCAGTACAATGCAGTCATTTTACAGATAAGGTAACTGAGCTTCAGGGGTTGAGTTGGCCAAACTTATACCTCTTGTTCACAGCAGAACTAGGAGAGAAATCAGATCTAACCTGTGTCTGGAGCTCCCTCTGACCCTTTTAAACTTTGCTGCTATTAAGAGGACCTGGTTCTAGATAATTATTTTACATTTGCAGCGCCATTATAAAGTAGAGTCTGCCGTAACGTTTTCTAGTGCGTAGTATGTTGAAACATGAAAACAGTCATCTGATTCTAGCCCCTTTGCATCCTGTTGTGAGAAACCTGGCACTACTAGTTACTTTGGCTGGATTTCTTGGTCTACCTCCTCCTAGACCCTCAGACTTCTGCCTGGAACCACAGGAGAGATGCTGTGGTAGCTTCATGTTTCAGATGCTTTCTTAAATAAATGGCCATGCTAGAGAACAAGGCAAATCTTTCTTTCTTGGAGACCCATTTTACTGTAACAAATGTGACAAGAAGTCCATCTCACCCACTTATTTTGATAATAAGCTTTTCATCTTGCCTGAACATGCTCAAGAATTTTGGTAAAAGGAGGGATTCAAGAATGAGGCATGATCAGGCACTTTCTAGGGCTTAGGGACTGCTTACCCTGCATGGAGACCAGAATCAGGTGATGTGGAAAGTCATTTTGTTAAAAATAAGTCAGTGTAAGGTGCTCAGACAGCTGTCTAATCTCAGCACAATTATCCTTCTCTATAAAGATGCTTATAAATGCCATGATTACATAAATAAATAGAAAAAAGTTTTTTTCATTATTTCTTCTTCTAAAAAAAAGGGATACATGTGCATAACGTGCAGGTTTGTTACATAGGTATATGTGTGCCATGGTGGTTTGCTGCCCCTATTGATCCGTCCTCTAACTTCCCTCCCTTCACTCTCCACCCCACAACAGGACCTGGTGTGTGTTGTTCCCCTCTCTGTGTCCATGTGTTTGAAAGAGAATTTTTTTAAAACAAATTTCCATGATGGTGCCATAAGAAACAGACCTCCTAAATCTCAGAATGTTGACAGTCTCCAACTATATGGCGGTAAATTCAAAAGGAAAAATCTACTCACTGTGAACTTCATCTTGTCTTCACGAAAGCAGTGGACAGAGGAGCAGGCAAGCATGGACCTGAGTGAGAAGACTTCTCATATTTGTACTTAACCAGGTTGACTCAAACTAGGTGTTACCAGGTGGGGTCAAAGACTTATCATCCTCAATTTCTCCTATCTGTGCCACGACCCAGTGTACCAGGAAACCTTTCAGAATATCTGCATGCTTAGCAAGGAACTTTCACGTGGAGTTGACCTGACTCATCACTTGTTGAAGCTGAAGGTATCACAACAAACTCAATATGATTTATGATAACTTCTCACCCAAGTGAAGCTGTGGGTGTGAGTATTTTACACGTTAACATTGCTCAGATTCAGAAAAAGAGTAGTCCCTAAAATCAAACAAAATCACAGTCGAAAAGCTGTGGGTATACTAGGCCTTCCAGATAGCAGCTCCTATAGGAATGTAGGAATGTAGGAATGGTTTCCTCTCCTTAACTTTTATCTGAGCCCATGGCTATGGTTTTGCTTAGGTTAAACATGTTCTGTGAGCAGCTCCCACCAAACCTATCCCTTTTCTGCAATGTTGAGCTCACTTAATGATAGTACCATGTATCTGGTACAGCCCTTTTTCTCAGCCTCACCTCCAGTTAGTTACTGTCATTTTATCTCTGAAATACCTCTCAACTCTGACCATGCCCACAGCTCCCCTCACCTGGACTTTCACAACAGTCATGCAATTGATCACTCTGGTCATCAGTTTCTTATATTCCAATGCATTTTCTTCATTAACCCTGAGGTTGTCTTTCTGAAGTGCATAGATAGACATGACTCTATCATGCTTGGAAATTTCACTGGCAGCCTACAGAAAGTTCAAAGTCATTGGAATGGCATCTAGGGTCCTTTGTTATAAGATTTCCAAAGGCTTCCCGTCTGCCACTTTATGCTATGTACCTATATTCTAGCCTCACCAGCACTCTCACCATTCCCGGAAAAGTCAAGATATGTATGCCTCCATGCCTTTGTACGTGCTGTTGTTTTATCGTGGAGGGCCACCCCCTAGCCTCTCTCTTGGTAGACTCCTGTTCATTGTTCAAGGCTCAGCTCACATATCACTGTCTCCATCACATCTCCCCCACCTGCTAGATAGAACTTTCCTAGTGTTTGTTTTTTTCCTCTGGGAACTATAAAAGAAATATCTTTTTATTTGCTTCTAGATAATTTAGTTTTCAGAAGTTACATTAAAATAATAAAAAATATTTTCATCAAAAGCAGAGAGTAGAAACTGTCAATTGGGCAGACAAGTAAAAGCTCAAAACAGTTTTGGAGGTGAGTTGGTTTTAATTTTTTCCTGCTTCTTCCTATACAGTGAAGCTAGTAAATTAAATTTACCAAAGAGAAAAACTGTATTTCATTAACTACCAATCTATAAATTTTCCCTTTGGAAACTTCGTGCCCACAATTTTCCTCCTGTACATGGATTGAAACCATAAGATGGGATCACATGGTTATAAAGCTTGATTTGCTATGAACCTCTCTTCAAAAATGTTGGTAGGAATGGATTAGAACAGTTGCAGTGAGATATTACTGATATTTTTAAATGTGTCCACTGATTTCTTTTACATTCACTCTTTATCCACATAAGGTAATAAGCCCGGGGCAAGGGGCAGACATGTGCGAAGAGGCCTTCATTTGCTTTAGGAAACTTCATGTCACTGAAAAGTCAATGAGTAGGCAGCAGGGTCTCTACATTTAAACTCAGCCACTGGTAGTCATCTTGGTACACAGGTGCAGTGCCCAGCACACATTTTGCATGTCATACCAAGGACAAGGGCCTGAAGTTCTGCAGTGGACCTGTGAAATGCTGGCCTGGAAGATGTTCCATGACAGATAGACAGACAGATGGATAGATAGATAGATAGATAGATAGATAGATAGATAGATAGATAGATAGACAGATACATCCATCCATACATGCATACATATATACACATACCTATAGATACATACACATACGTAGATACATAGGTAGAGTTCAGGGTCCAGTAATGCCCCCCTCAGAGACTGACAATTCACGTTCACACACCAAATGGGCTAAGAAATTTATAGGGGAAAAAATCTGTGTTTCATCCAGACTCTTCTCATCTTAGTTGTCTACAGAACCTGATTGCTTTCCCTTTTTCTTTTATTTATTTGTCCTAACATCTAATAATAACTCTGGGGACCCCTGCCTTACTGAAATAATTGTGCTGACTCTGAGGATGCACCCTGGATTTGAAAATCTGTTTGGGGAGCTACTGGATGAAGCTAGGAGCCAGGAGACCTAGATTCTATTTTCCCATCTTTCAGTGAGTCACTTATTTTTTTCCTTTAGACCTTAGGTTTCCTGTGAGTAAAAGAGAAGAAATTCCTCCTTTATACAATATTGTTACTTCAATGTCTCTACAACCAGAAGAACCTCTTTTTCTGTACTTCATGTGGTGTGGGAGGTTGGGGGAGAGGGAGTGTGGGAGTCGAGGTGGGGGTCAACCCTTACCTCAATCCTGGTCTCATCCAAGGCCGAAAGTCCTAATGAAGCATGAGCAAGACTTTTGCCCTGAGAACTATGTTTTGTGTTTCATTCTTCCCATGAAGAAGTATGTCTTCCCAGGAAGACAGAACATACCAATGGTTGTGGTCACCTCCATAGAATCTAAAATATGCAGACAAATATATGGTGCTCAGTAGGCTTCTTATAAAAATTTGACTTGCGTAAAGGAGATGTTAAGCTACAGGATAAGAAGTGTGTTATATTTAGTCATTACTGATTTTGGTGCCATCCTGAGATGGGCTGCCCTACACTGGCTGTGGTGACACATTGAGGGAGTCCCAGTTGATGGTGTGACCTCTGTGGCTTGGGGTTAGTGTGGAACAAACCAGCCCATGGGTAAATAGAGCCTGCCCTGCCTACAGAGATTGACGCTGGGCCATGCCAAGAAACAAGCCCCTATCATCATTTTATCTCACAATGCACACACACCCAAGGCTTCATTCTACTCCACACCCTGTTGTGTTGTGCTCAGTGGAAACTCCCTCTGTGTGGAGCAGATGGGATACATCCCATGTGCAATACGCTCCTGTGTGCAACTGGAGGGAGGCTTGCAAAGGACTAAACTGCTCATTAAAAGATGTCAATCAGATCCCAAATGGTTGGAACCAAAGTGCTTTCCCACAGAAATCAGACTTTTCACATTCCTTCTTGTTCTCTGAGTGGAAGGGAATGTTTGCCTGTACGGCACATTTTAATCATTAAAGATTCTTATTCAAGATTCCGTCTCTGTACAGACCTGTTAATGGGCTGACCTAGTGGTCATTAATACCTATGAAGCTTTTAGTAACCTTGGCTTCCTTTTCATTCTTGCTCCATTTTCTGATAGTTAGGACTCAACTGGCCTTAGTCCATTTGCCTGCAAATGATAATTTATTTGTTTGAATGTGGAAGTGCCTTCATGCAGAGACTCTATTTCAGTCTCCTTGCCTTTACTCTTGTCTTTCTGAGCAAACTGCACACCAGTCTGATGCTCCTTTTTGTGGTCCCAAGTCAAGTGGTTCATTATGAGGTCTGAATACACTTCACTGTGGAGAAATTTCTGCCCCTCCCTGGTCTTGATTTCCCAGCCCGTAGCTAAGACTCTTATGATGGTTCCGGTGACTACAGCCTTGGTGCTTGCAGCAGTGACACACCCTTAGTAAAGGCTCCATATGTACTTATGGCTAGGAATGACACATCTGAAAAATAGCGATAGAAACATGTAAAATAACATTTTAATAGTTATTGCTAGAGAAGCTTCAAGTTCCAGAAAATCCAAACTTAATACATAATTATTTTTGTATAGGGGAGAAATTCTTTTCGAATTACAGCAGAGTGGAGGGAGCACTTTGCATTACTGAACAGATATTTTTGTTGTTTCCTCTGGGACCACTGCCTTCCAAAATACATATAACTCTGGCTTTCTGGGGCTGCTTGTATGTCTGTTCAATTGCATTTGCCAAACCTTCTGGATCCCCTCAGAGGCAGGCAGTGATATATTATGCTTAAGATTAGTTGTTACCTTGAGTGATAGAGTGATATAAATGGGGTTTGGAAAAATCTTGCTAAAAGAAGATCTCTTGAGTAATTGCATCATGTGTATAAAATATATGAAAGTAGAGGTAAAGACCATATTGACCAATAACTTCATTTTTATCATTGTGAAGGACAATCAAGCCTGGTTAAACACTTCTGTTCTGAAAAAGATTTAAAGAAAGTATGCCCATATGAGGAATAGAAATCACAAAGTGACCGCAACTTGTTGCTTTATAATTACCTCCTGGCTAATCCAGAAATAATAACACTACGCCTTGTTCAGTGTTCATATGGAAGCGGTTTAGAAATAATGGTGTAAAAGCACTCATACTGGTGGTGTGTTCATTAAATAACAGCAGTCAGGCTGGGAAATGACTAAACTGCTCATTAAAAGATGAGAATAAGATCCCAAATGGTTGGAACCAAAGTGCTAGCACTGGCAGAGCAGTGCCTAGAGCCAGGGCCTTGCGAGGACCCCGGGCCGCCACACCATGGCTTCCCTGGTGGAAGAGGCCAAAGTAAAGGCCTTGCCCTAAGGCCAGTGAACAATGAAGCACAGTTTTGTGAATCATCGAGTTTTCTGTAGGTTGACCGGTCAGAACTGGTTTCCTTTTCTACGTCTTACATAGAACATAATACACACATATGTAATCTTTTCACTTCTGAAAGAACACATCTTCAGATGGTGACATGGGATCCCCAGGGGTGCCTCAGGGAATTTTGAGTGGCCATGTTTATTCAATTATGCTCTCTCACTACCTACATTCTTAGTCTGTAATTCCTGGAAATGCTTCATAAAATACATCCATCAGGATTCATTCTGGAGTGTGCTTTTCCTTCAGAGGTCCCACTGGATTTCAATAAAAACCTCTCATCCAGGCCAGGAAAGTTCTATCATTTGCTTGCTCAGAAATGGGTCACTGGGCCTAATATCCCCTACTCATTTTCTCATATTGAAAAATAGACCATTAATAGCAATAGGCATGCTGCAGCTAATGCCATACCCCAATTAAGCACAAGTGCTACAGAAGATTTAAAGATGTAAAACAAACTATGTTCACACTACAAGATCCTGAAATCTATATGAGAGGTAAGACTGGCTTTGTAGATGTGTGACTAGTGCAGTTGTGGAGGGCCCACACTTGGAAGAGAACCCCACACTTGGGTTTAGTGCTTGGCAGTTGCCACCTTGAAAATCCTAATACTTTTATTTTTGAATTTGTGTTTTCCAGTGGAGCGAATAGGACAACGGAGCATTTCTTTCATCCTTTGCATTCTTCCTGCTTGGAGCCTTGGTTCACACGTGGTCCTGCATGCCCACCTCTCTGGATGGGCTCTCGATCACCACTCTTCTACTTCTCTCTACTGGTAGTACATGGCTACAAGTACAGGAAACGTTAAGGTCAGACACATACGCCCAGATGCTGAGTTGCAGTGGCCACTTAAGCTGCAAAAATCCCTATGCCTAAGGGAGTGTGTGACAATAAATAGCAAATCAAAAACACTGTCACAAGTTGAGAGACAGAGATAACCTATGGATGAAAGGAAAAAGCTTTTTTTCCCTGCTATCTGAACAAGGGATCCCACATTTTCATTTTGCATTGGGCATTGCAAATTGCGTAGCTAGTCCTGATGGGAGGCAAGACACACACATAGTATAGACGCACCAAAGCAAGATGAGAAGAGGATGAGGTTTTGAGAGGCTTTGACCTGTCCAAGGTTACATGGCAGGTAAGAACGGAGTGATGAATTCACATAACCCTGGAGCCTGTGTTCTTTCCTTTATGCCAAATGAGCGGTAGAGACAGACGTTTAAAAGAATGTGCCATCTCTTAGCTGGAATGGTTACAGAGGCTTCATGCAGCAGATGGGCCTTGGCTAAGTCCTGTGGGATAGACTGACATAGACAGAGAGAGAGGGGTGGATCAGGCCACTCCAGCCTATAGGAGCAGCAGAGTCAGGTGGTGTGAACTGGAGGTTCAGTAGTTGTGAGGAGACTGTCTTATGGCATTCTTAACACTCTCAGATTTGCTTTTGAGGTTGCTAAATATCCTCATTTAGTCACAGTTAGAGAAAAAATTGACTCAGGATTACCTAACTTATCAAAAACCTACGATTTACTACACACTGAGATCAAGATATTACAGGGATTTAATCGTCACCAATTGCCACTTGAAACTTCCCTTTCTCTTTGGCCCAATACTTCCCTGCATGTCTGAAGGTTCTTTTCTCTTTTCCACACCCACACGTTTAAATAGCCTTGAGCTCCTCCCAGTAAATTAATATTTTAGTTAGTGGCCATGGGTGTTTCCCTAAAAACATAGTCACTTAACTTTTTCATAATTGACACACCTTTCAATTTGATTTAGCTTTTTCATAAAGGATCATCAAGCACATAGAAAGGAAAGTATATAAATAGGTATATACTTTTTAGAAATGTAAATGTACTTTATTATTTAGAATTTCATGACTCACCTTGAAATAGAATGTATATAGAGATGATATATGATGGAATCTCTGGATATCTATTAGGCTGTGAGTCTCCTTCCTTCCTTTCTTCCTTAATTTCCTTCCTTCCTTAATTTTCTTCCTTCCTTCCTTTATTCCTTCCTTCCTTAATTTCCTTCCTTCCTTCCTCTCTCTCTCTCTGTCTCTCTCTCTCTCACTCTCTCTATCTCTCTTTCTCTCTTTCTTTCTTTCAACAGAGTTTCACTTTTGTTGCCCAGGCTGGAGTGCAATGGTGCAATCTTGGCTCATTGCAACCTCCACTTCCCGGGTTTAAGTGATTCTCCTGCCTCAGCCTCCTGAGTATCTGGGATAACAGGTGCCCGCCACAATGCCTGGCTAATTTTTTTGTATTTTTAGTAGAGACAGGGTTTTCCCATGTTGGCCAGGCTGGTCTCGAACTCCTGACCTCAGATGATCCACCCACTTTGGCCTCCCAAAGTGCTGGGCTGTGAGTTTCTTGAGACAGAACTCATACTACTTGTGCCCAGCACACTTCCTGCCCTCAAATGAAATTCTGATACAAAAAAGGTTCTACTAATGTTCGCCACTTTTCTCAAATCTAGAAGAGGCCAATTTCCCAGAAAACCCCCTTCTCTCTTCTTGGGTGGGAGCCAATATAGAAAATAATTTAAACTTAAAACTGATTCTTATTGGACCTGTCATCAGTGGAACTCAGCTTTCGTGACCTGTCGCCAGCTTCTTCCCTCTTCCCTCCAGTGACTGTTCAAATCCTTGCCAGATTATCCAAGTCCTCTCTGTCACTCCGATTTTCAACCTAACAGCCTATTGCATGCAGACACTCAAAGGTATCAGGCTTCTTGAACTGTCATCCCTCCATCTTCCATTTTGTCTTCACCCAAACTTCATTCCCTCTCATCTTGGAGGAATACGTTCTTACTATATCATTTCTAAGACCAGCATTTCTATCTCTGATTTTCATCTTCCTCCATCAAATAGCTGTCTTTTTTCTTAAACTTCAGTCTCTTCCTTTTTGATTTGCTTCTTCTTTTTGATTTGCTTCTTCTTTTTGATTTGTATAGCCAAATTTTCTCAATACTAACAAAATAAAGCAAAACATAAAAACTTTCCCGTAAGTCTACTTTCCTCACAAAAGGAGACCTTATATCTCCCCTCCTCTTTACATCCCTTAAAAAAATCACATACATTTTCTGATTCTACTTCCCCACCTACCATCATGGCTCAACCCACTGCAACTGGGCTCCAGTATTGGTGAGACCAAAGTGAGGAGGACAAAGATCCTAACTTCAAAATTGCTGACATGCCACTCTCTTTTCAGTACTCATCTAACTTCTTTGTACTTTTTGATCCTGCAATAAAAAATTATCTCGTTTCTTTACTTCTGTGACATCCCTTTCTGCCATTTGTACTTCCTCAGCCTCCTGAGTAGCTGGGATTACAGGCATGTGCCGCCATGCCCAGCTAATTTTGTATTTTTAGTAGAGACAGGGTTTCTCCATGTTGGTCAGTCTGGTCTCAAACTCCTAACCTCAGGTGATCCACCCGCCTCAGCCTCCCAAAGTGCTGGGATTACAGGCATGAGCCAGATTAACTCTGCCACTTTCTGTCTTTTACTTGATGTATTCAGATCATTCACATCTAAAATGATTCTTGATGTAGTTAGATTAATATCTATCATGGCTATAATTTCTCTGTTCATTCCATTTGTTTTTTGTTTCTGTTTTTCTTCCTCTCTTTTTTGTCTTCTCTGGTTTTAGCTGAGGATTTTATATCATTCAATTTTCTCTCCTCTGTTAGCATATCGATTATACCTTTTAAGATGTTTCTTAGTGATTGCCGATTTTGCAATGTGCATTCACAACTAATCTAGATCTACTTTCAAATATCACTCTACTGCTTCATGGGAAGGACAGGTACCTTTCAACAGAGTACTTCCAGTTCCTCCCTCCTATCCTTTATAACATGATGCCATTCATTTTACTTATTCATATGCTATAATCTCAAAATACAGTTATTATTATTACCTTGAATAAATATTGATCAATTAAGAATAGTAAAAATGAAAGATTTTATTTTACCTTCATGTATTTCTCCTTGGATGCTTTTTTTTTTCTTTATGCAGATCTGAGTTTCTTACCTATATCCTTTTCCTTCTGCCTAAAAAACTTCTTTCGATATTTCCTTAGAGGGCTGGTTTGCTGATGATACATTTCTTCACTTTTTGCTTGTCTAAGAAAGTCTTTGTTTCTCCTTCAATTTTTTAAGGATAATTTTTGCTGAATGTATAATTCTCAATCAGTGATTTTTTTCTTTTATCACTTTAAATATCTCACTCTAATATCTTTGTGCTTGCGTGATTTCTGAGAGACATCTAATGTAATTTTATCCTTTTTCCTTTATTGGTATGGTGTTTTTTTGTTTTTTGTTTTTTTTCTCCTGGCTTCTTTCAAGATTCCTTTTTTGTCTTTGGGTTTTTTTTTTTTTTTTTTTTTTTTTTTAGTTTGAATATGATATGCCCAGGTGTAGATTTCTTTGGTATTTATTCTGCTTAGTTTCATTAAACTTCCTGGATCTGTGATTTGGTGTCTGTCATTGTATTTGGAATGTTCTTGGCCATTATTAGTTCAATGGTTTTTTCTGCTCCTTTTTCTCTTTATTTCCCTTCTGGTGTTTCAGTTATATATATTTTACACCTTTACAAAATGTTCCATAATTCTTAAATAACTGTTCATTTTTTAAATTTTTTCTTCTCTTTGTATTTCAATTTGAGATGTTTCTATTGGCATACCTTCCAGTTCACTTACTCTTTCATCTTGCATGTCCACTCTATCAATGAACTCATCAAAGGCATTGTTCATTTCTGTTCCAGTGTTTTTGATTTACATTTTTTCCTTTTAATTCTTTCTTGGAGTTGCCAACTCTCTGCTTACATTACCCATCTGCTCTTGCATGTTGTCTACTTTTTCCATTAGTGCTCTTAGCATTGTAGTCATAGTTATTTTTAAATTCCCTATTTGATAATTTCAACATCCTGCCATATATGAGTCTGGTTCTGTTGCTTGCTTTGTCTCTTCAGACAGTTTTTAAATTGTTTTGGCTTTTAGCATGACTTGTTATTTTTTTATTGAAAGTTGGATACAACCTATTGGGTGATAGGAACTGAGGTGAATAGGCATTTTGCATGAGGTTTTATGTTAGTCTTTGTAGGAGTTGGATTGTGCTTACTGTTGTGTATAGGTGACAAGAGTGTCACTCAACATAATGCACTGAGATTCACATAACAGTTCATTTGAAAGGCATTTGGATTGTTTCCAGTTTTGCAAATATTCATGTACAGATTCTAAAGGGCCCATATATTTTCATTTCTCTTTGGTAAATACCTAGAAGTGGGATCCCTAGGTCATATGATAATTATATTTAACTTTATGATGAATTACCAAATTGTTTTCCAAAGTGGTTTACCATCTTGCATTTCTGCCAGCAATGCATGATTATTCTAGTTGCTCTGCTCTTTGACAATGCTTGGACTTTTCAATTTTGTTTTGTTTTGTTTGCTTATTTGTTGTTTTAGTCATTCTAATTGATGTATAGTGGCATCACATCATGGTTTTAATTTGCATTTCCCTAATTACCAATGATGCTGAGCATCTTTTTAAGCACCTATTTGCCATCTGTATATCTTCTTTGGTAAACCATCTTTTCAAATCTTTGACTGTTTTTAAAATTTGAGTGTATGCTTTCTTATTATTGAATATGGGAGTTACATATATATTCTAGGTATAAATTCTTTATCAGATGTACATATCAGATATGTATTTTACAAGTATTTTTTCCCAGTCTGCCTCTTATTTTTATATTTTTTGACTGTCTTTGGGAGAGCAAAAGTTTTTACTTTACTGAGCTCCAATTTATGAATTTTCTGTTTGTGAATTTTTAAGGATGATGTTAACTCAAGGTATTTCATAGGTGTTCTTTCTTAGAGTGAGGACATTCCTTTCTACTTCTAGGTTTCTGAGAGTTATTATCTTGAGT
The DNA here is from genome assembly GCF_002776525.5 of Piliocolobus tephrosceles. Taxonomy (NCBI): domain Eukaryota; kingdom Metazoa; phylum Chordata; class Mammalia; order Primates; family Cercopithecidae; genus Piliocolobus; species Piliocolobus tephrosceles. Next base: position 69,568,754 of record NC_045448.1, on the reverse strand, counting down.
GTATGTTGAATTTTGTCAAATGATTTGCTGCACCTATCAAGATGAACACATGGTTTTTCATTTTTAGTGTACAATATATTAGATTATAGTAAGTCCTCACTTAATATCATGAATAGGTTCATGGAAACTGCAACTTTAGGTGAAATGATGTATAAAAAAATCAGGCCAGGCACGGTGGCTCATGCCTGTAATCCCAGCACTTCGAGAGGCTGAGGCAGGCGGATCACGAGGTCAGGAGATTGAGACCATCCTGGCCAACATGGTGAAACTAAATACAAAAATACAAAAAATTAACTGGGTGTGGTGACACATGCCTGTAGACCCAGCTATTCAGGAGGCTGAGGCAGGAGAATCGCTTGAACCCAGGAGATTGCAGTGAGCCAAGATCACGCCATTGCACTCCAGCCTGGGCAACAAGAGCGTAACTCCATCTCAAAAAAAAAAAAAAGTCAATTTTACCACAGGACTTTTCAACTTAACTCTCATTGATATAAATGAGAGTTAAGTTCCTGAGGCCTATTTCTGGTCACAAAAACATCATCAAACTTCTAAATAAAGACCAAAAACATGTTTTATATTAAACATTGAAATAAATACAAGCTATACATACATACATTTAAGAAACATTCATAAAAATAAATAAGATAATTGTTTTCCCAGTTTCTGGTGAATCAGCGAGTGAAGGTGGTGTAGTAGTGGTGGGTTAAATCAAGGAAGAGATTTTGCTAAGAGAAAATTATATGGAGTGCTTCTTGCCACCATACAGTTATGAAACAAACAATAACAAATATAGTGGGATCACTGGGCACTGCTTATTGATATGCATTTTTATGACTGGCATATACTTTATGACTTTTTATTTGACAAATATTTGTATTCATTCCTTCATTTTCCAGCCGCTATTCTGGTTCAGGGTGGTAGGCATCTGGAGCCTATCCTGGAAGCTCAGAGCATAAGGTAGGAACCCACCCTAGATAGGATGTCATCCCATTGCAGGGCACACTCACGCACACACTCACCCTCACTCTTGTTGGGACCATGTAGACATGCCTAGTCACTGAATGGGCACATGTCTGGGATGTGGGAGGAAACTGGAGTGCCTGGAAAAAACCCACACAGGCATGGGGAGGACATGCAAACTCCACACAGAGAGTGAGTGACCTTGTCTGGAAATCAATTTTTTTCTCATCAGCATTATAATGAAACACTTTGAACTAAACAATGTTATTTGATTATCTGCTGTGTGTTGATTGATTTTCAAATGTTAAACAAACCTTACAGTCCCAGGAAAAACTTCACTTGCGTTATGTATTATTAATTTTATTCACTGCTGTATTTGATATACTAATATTTTTTATTTTTTTTCAGGAGGAATACTGATCTGTAATTTCTTTTTATATATTATTTTTGTCTATTTTTGGTGTCAAAGTAATATTGGCCTCATAGAATGAGTTGGGAAGTATGCTCTCCTCTTGTATTTTCTAGAATAATTTGTATAGAATTCAGATTATTTCTTCCTTAAATGTTTGGTAGAGTTCACCTGTGAAGTCACATGGGCCTGGAGCTTCCTCTGGGGAAAGGTTTCTAACTACAAATTCAATTTCTTTAATTGATATAGGGCCATTCAGGTTATTTATTTCTTCTTGAGTGATCTTTGGTGTTTGTGTCTTGCAAGAAGTTTTCCATTTCATCTAAGTTGCTGAATTTGTGGATATAAAATTGTTTGTAATATTTCCTGGTTATTCATTTAATGAGTGTAAGATCAGTATTGATGTCCCCTTTTTAATGCTGATATGAATAGTGCATGTCTTCTTTTTTTTTCTTTTCTTGAACAGTCTGGTTAGAGATTTATCAATTTGATTGATTATTAAAATAAGCCATTGGTGTTTTTCATTGATTTACTTTTGTTTTTCTATTTTCAATTTCATTGATTCCTGCTCTTATCTTATTACTTCTTGTTTTGCGCTTGATTTAGGTTTAATTTGATATTTATTTTCAAATTTAAGGTAGATGCCTCAATAATTTATTTGAGATCTTTCCTTTGTCTAATATAAGTATTTAATGCTATAAATTTCTCTGTAAGTATTGCTTAAGCTGCATCTCATAAATATTCATATATTGTATTTTCACTTTCATTGAATTAAAAATGTTTTTAAAATTTCCCTGTGACTTCCTGTTTAGTCCACGCCTTATTTAGAAATGATTAAAAAATAATAATTGGGGATTTTTTAGACGTTATAGTTCCATTTTAATTTAATACTGCTGTTTAAATGTATAATTCCCTAATAATTTATGAAGTTTGGTATGTTTTACTTGTAATAAATATTGATAATATTATTAGATAAATTTATTGAGAGCTTACTCTATGTGAGCAATTATTCTAAATATTTTATGTACGTGAACTTTTCAATGTTCACACTGATGCTTTGAGGAGGCATTTTGTTATTCTTTCTTTCCAAATGAGGTTGCTGAGGCACACAGTGAGAAATTAGGGAACTTGGAATTCAAATCCAGGTAGGATGTTTCTGAGGCCTCAACTGTTTACCACCTCCTATGATTGCTCCTCTCCTTCTAATCAGGTCATTTACCCATTAAAAAACAACAACAACAACAACACAAAACCTGGCCAGGCGCGGTGGCTCAGGTGTGTAATCCTAGCACTTTGGAAGGCCAAGGTGGGTGGATCACCTGAGGTCAGGAGTTAGAAACCAGCCAGGCCAACATGGTGAAACCCCATCTCTACTAAAAATACAAAAATTAGCCAGGCGTGGTGGCGCGTGCCTGCAGTCCCAGCTACTTGGGAGGCTTAGGCAGGAGAATTGCTTCACCCGGGAGGTGGAGGTTGCGGTGAGCCGAGATCTTGCCACTGCACTCCAATCTGGGCAACAGAGCAAGACTCTGTCTCAAAAAGAAAAAAAAAAATTCTATGTGTCAACTATTTTTTTGTGGATTTATTAAAACTATATGTAAGTTGAAGATACTACTCATTGTCTCCCTCATACATTAGAAGTATTTTAATTCATTACCATGCCATTTTCTGCCATACCCCAAGCAGGGCTCAAAAACTACTATTGGGAGGAAAAAGACTCGGCTTTAAATAGCCTTGGGATGAGGGTTTAGTTATGTGGGAAAAGCTGATGCATAATAGATCCTACCATAAACAAAAATTAATTCCAAATTAATTTTAAAAATAAATGTAAATAATATATATGATATGAAATCCATAAAAAACTGGAAGAAAATATAGGTAAACTTTAATCTGATTTTGGCAATGAAAAGGATTTTCTAAGCCTAAAAGTATTGAAATAAATCATATGAAAAAGACATATAAGCCTAGCTGCATGAAATGCAAAAGATCATCAATTGTTTTTTTTAAAACCAAAATTTAAAAGCAGGTGTGACTTCTCCATGTTGTCAGTCTGAACCTCCATCTGCCAGCTGAGTGATGCCAGGAAAAACATGAAGCCATGTGGGAAGATGGCAGCCACATAAGAAGGAAGCTAGAATCCACAAATCATTCCATGGAGGAGCATTACCCACCATAAGCATCATCTGCTTTGGACTTTATGTGAGTGAGAAATAGAAGTTTATTTTGTGAAAGGACTGAGATTTAGGCATTGCTTGTTGGAGTAGTTAGTGCCAATATTCTGACTAATGAAGGTCATTGTGATAGGGACACTGCAGTAATAAGAATGTGCAATAGAGCTTGGGCTGATGGATTGGAAAAAAAGATACAAATGAGAGAGGCATTACAGAGGAAAACTGACAGAAGAATCAACGATGACTCAAGGGTAGCCCAAAGACCTGATAAATTGTCAACAGAAATAACAATGTTCAGAAAAAAGAACAGCTTTGGCAAAGGAGTGCAACAATTTTTATTTTAGACATGGTGAGCTTGATATAGTATATGCTGCCTGGAAAATAAGAAAAGAGTTACAGAAGGAGAGAGAGAGAGAGAGAGAGACAGAGAGCATGAATGTGCTTCAGATAAATATTGTAAAAACAGAGGATTTAAATTTTGTAATTTAAAAACTAATAGTTATAATGGGTCTAAATAGGTCTAAATGTCAAGAAAGGCAACTAACCAAATCAATAGTGAGAGTAGATTTTACTGTTTGGTTTGAACAGTACAATAGTGAGAAAAAGACATCTGTAAAGATGTCTAAGCTACTTAAAGACATAAACAAAGGTATTACATATATAAGGAAGAGTAAAATTAGTAAATAAAACAGGCCGAAATAAAACAGCATATTACTGTGAAAAAAACAAATTAGAAACATTACATTACACTGGGAGCAGGTTTCACAGAAGCAACAGTAAGTGCCAGAAGGCAATCTAGTAATATCTTCACAATGCTACAAAGAAAATAACTGTCAACCTGTAACTACTATCCAAAAGTGAGAGGAAAATAAATACTTATTTGAACATAGAAAAACAAAAGAATTTAGCAACAATAAGCTTCCAACAAAAGAACTATTAAGAGATATATTTAAGCAAAAAGAAAATAGAGTATTTGAGCTATAAGAAATAATTAGCATAAGATTGATAAAATGTCTTAGTAAATGTAATTATCCATTGATGGTACACTTAACTATTTTGAGGTTTTGTGTGTGTGTGTGTGTGTGTGTGTGTGTGTGTGTGGTTTTTTTTTTGTAACAGTCTCACTCTGTTGCCCAGGCTGAAGTGCAGTGGCGTGATCTCAGCTCACTGCACTCTGCCTTCCTGGTTCAAGCGATTCTCTAGCCTCAGCCTCCCAAGCAGCTGGGATTACAGGCATGCACCACCATGCCCAGCTAATTTTTGTATTTTAGTAGAGACGTGGTTTCACCATGTTGGCCAGGCTGGTCTTGAACTCCTGACCGCAAGTGATCTGCTGGCCTTAGCCTTCCAAAGTGCTGGGATTATAGGCATTAGCCACTGCTCCTGGCCTGTGTGATTTTTTTTAGAGGTGAAAATAAAACTACATAATTATAGCACTCTTGGGATAGAAAGCATGTTCATAAAAGTACTGAGTTTCTATGTCTTTGGGGAAGAACAAAACATAGGATGATTTTTGGATTCATAGGAATATGGATAATTAAGTATATTTGTTAAAATTTCAAAGGAAGCCCTAAATAATAAAAAATTTACATATTTCATAAAGATAAGGGGAAAAGGAGACTATGCAATCTTTATCAGTACAAAGAAGGCAAAAAATATAGGAATGAATGCTAAGAAAGAGAGCAATAAGTGTACAATAAAATAAGACTAGAAAAAAGTCTAAATTGTATTAGTAATCACAATATAGGAAACGATGACATTCACATATTAAAAGAGTTTTTCAGACTGTAGAATGAATAAAACTTGGTAAAATACTATAAGCTAGAGAAACATCTAAGGTAATGCCACACAGAAAAGTTAAAAATAAAGTGAACAAAGAAGTCTACTATCCAGATAGTCCTAAAAAGGCAAACCAAAGGTGAAAAGAAATGAATATAAATAGAGGCGCAGTGGGACATATTACATAAGAATGAAAGACAGTTCTCCAGTACGATACACTGAAGATGAATTTGCATATTCCAAAGGGCATTGTTGTGAATGTCATCAAACAAAAACTCAAAAACATTACATAGAAACAGACAAAAGTACAGTCCTAAGAAAGGTTTTTAACATGCCTCCAGTAGAATTAGTTAGATCTGGTAGATAAAAAATTAGGAATAACATAGAATATTTGAAAAGTAAAATTAACAAGCTTGATCTAAGGGAAATATCCATTTTAAATGTAATCTGATGATATAAAATATACATTTATTTCAAACATTGGAAGGTTTATAGATGACGAAAGAGAAAGAGAGAGGGAAAAGAGAGGAAAAGGTGAAGAAAGAGGGAGAGAAAGGAGAACAATCTTTACTCAAGAAACTGAAAAATATTCTCGACAACTTGTGGATTAAAGAGAAAATCACAATAGAAATTAAGAAATATTAAGAACTGATCAAAATAGTTGTGCGACACAAATAAAGAGTACTTAGAGGTAAATATTTATTGCTGAATTCTATGCTTTAAAAAATAGCAAGAGATTTAATAGAAATGGGTGGCTTTCACCTCAAGAAGTTACATAAATAACAACAGAATAATTCTGAAGGAAGTGAAAATTAAAAAAAAACTAATAAAGGTAGAAATCAATGAAATGAAAAACAACTAAGCGATACAGAAAATTCACAAAAATAGCCAAGACAGTGTTTAAAACTGGCAAGGCTGGAAGGTTTGCTCTGCCAGATATTAAAACTTACTTATAAAGACAGTGAAATTAAGACTGGGAGGCATTGTAATTTGGATGGACAAATAGAATGATAGAATAGACAATAAATAGACTAACACATACATGGAAACTATATGACACTATAAATTAGTGAAAAAAACCTGAATTATTCAATAACGGATGCTGGGACAACTGGATACCCAAATGAAGAAAAAAATTAGATTGCAACCTAATACTATATTAAAACATAACAGTAAAATTAAATGTAAGACGCAAGACTTTAAGAAAATGTCGGAAAATACATTAAAGACCTTGGAAGCATTTCTTAAGCAAGACTAAAAAGCACAAATTAGAGAAGAAAATATTGCTAATTTCAACAACATCAAAATATAAATAAAACTTCTATATAGCAAAGGACACCATAAACAAAGCTAAATGATGAGCTACATAGACCAGGAGATTATTAGAGAACTCTTATTCAGAATATGAAAAGAATTCCTACATAGCAATAAAAAATGGACAAGAATGAGAAAAAGGGGAAAGGATATGAACTAGCAAATAGTTGACTCTGCACACTCCTGTGACCCAAGCAAGCCATACACTACAGGACACTTTTGAACAGCTACAAAAACATCTGTGTCAGCACTGTTTGTATTAGCAAAGCAATGGCCCATATAGAAGAGTGAATAAATGGGCGTTTGGGTTGGTTCCGAGTCTTTGCTATTGTGAGAGACTGGATAAAGAAAATGTGGTACATATATACAATGGAATACTATGCAGCCATTAAAAAGGATGAGTTCATGTCCTTTGTAGGGACATGGATGAAGCTGGAAGCCATCATTCTTAGCAAACTAACACAAGAACAGAAAACCAAACACCGCATGTTCTCACTCATAAGTGGGAGTTGAACAATGAGAACACATGGACACAGGGAGGGGAACATTATGCCTGTTGGGGACTGGAGGACAGGGGGAGGGATAGCATTAAGAGAAATACCTAACGTAGATGACGGGTTGATGGGTGCAACAAACCATCATGGCTTGTGTATACCTATGTAACAATCTGCATGTTCTGCACATGTATCCCAGAACTTAAAGTATAATAATAATTTTTTAAAAAGAGTAGACAAATGAACATGAATACCTTCATTCATTGAAGTATTACTTTAAACCTTTTGGTGCTTTACCAACTAAAGAATATTGGACTGAATGTCAGAAGGCCTGAGGGAGAGTTATCTTTACCAGAACTATATACTAACTATATATGATCTTAGGCAAATTCCTTAACCTGTTTGGCTCTTAGTTTCCTTGTAAGAGCTTTAGATGGGACTTGAAACAGTGTTCAATCTGAATAACACACGGAAGTTTTAGAAGTCCACATGTCCGCACCCCTTTTCAGACCTACTGCGTCAGGGTATCCAAAGGTGGGCACGGTCAGCACCAGGCCCTTCCAGGTCAGCAATTTCACTCCCTCAGCGGGGAGCTGGGAGTGAAGACAGGAATTGCGTTCGTAACAATGTTTACAAGCACCACTTCTCATTTTAGTTTTCACTTCTGAGTTGTGGGTAGGCCTGACAATTTCCAAGTCTATCTTTCAGTCAGGGAGCATTCTGGAAACAGAAGCCTCCTTGCTAATGCTCCTGTCTCAGCAAGGCAAGGAGTTACAGTGACCCAGCAACTAATCAGAGAGGCTGTAGCATTTTCAGAGTTAAGAGTGTGGATTCTGGAGTTAAAGTGGGCTCAGATCCCAATCCCTGCCTTTCAAAGTTGTGTGATCCCAGAGAGTTACTTAACTTCCCTGCACCTTGATTTTCCTATCTGTAAAATGGAACAGGATAGAAGGTAACTTCTAGGGTTGATATGAGAATCAGATGAATCAATACATCCAAAGTGTTTGGAAAGTGTTGAAACATATTGAGTGCTCTACAAACGCTAGCAATGATCGTTATTAGACTATAGACCCAGAACTCCTGAGGACAGGAGGGGGACATGGTAGAGGATAGCATGTAATACTTTCGTTAGCCTAATGTCTACGGGCATTGCTGGTTTGCTTTCCTGAGTCTCTGAAGCCAGATATGAGAGAAAATTTGCAGGTGCATTACAAAACTGTAATCCTTTCTGCAACTGCTATCTCAGAAAGATTTAATAAAACTGTGTGTTTTACATCCACCCTCACTGAACAGCCAGGGTAGAGGGATTCCAGTGGACTAGGTGGCCCTTAACTTGCCCAGATGTCTACTTTTTGAGAGCCCCATTTTTGTTTAAAGCTGCTAGTTAGGAAGTTGTTTCAGCTGTAGAGCAAGGCCATTATTTATGTTATCTCTTTGCTTACGGTGGTGATTCTCAATATTTTACATTTTGCATTTTACTGGGTTTTTTATTTTTGTTTTGAGATGGAATCTTGCTCTGTCACCCAGGCTAGAGTGCAGTGGCATGATCTCAGCTCACTGCAGCCTCTGCCTCCCAGGTTCAAGCAATTCTTCTGCCTCTGCCTTCCGGGTAGCTGGGACTACAGGTGGGCACCATCACGCCTGGCTAATTTTTTTGTATTTTTAGTAGAGACGGGGTTTCACCATGTGGTCCAGGCTGGTCTCAAACTTCTGACCTCAGGTGATCTGCCCAGCTTGGTCTCCCAAATTGCCGGGATTACAGGCATGAGCCACTGCGCCCAGCCACAATTTACTGTTTGTTGTTGTTGTTGTTGTTGTTTGTTTTGTTTTTAAATTTCCCTTCCTGGGTTCATGATTATACTCTGACATTAACTAGCCATTTCTAGTTGTCATGTTTAAAAAAATTACACAAATTAAACTTTATTCTCTCTTGTTTTCTTCAAACTGAGAATTTCTCAACATTCTACAAGATAACTAAACCTCTCTAACTTACAGTTTTGGGCGAAGCTTAATGTAAAAATTTGGTTAACCCTGATAATAGGGGAGAATGCCTTCTGGGTCTTGTTCCTCATGAATTTCTGGAAACTGACACCAAATCTAAAGGGAAGAATGAAGAAAGTCCTAGACTGTTTGTTCTCCAAGCAGACCTCCCCAGCCACTGTCTTGGCACCCAGTCTCACATCCGTTCCCTCTGTGGAAGAATTCAGCCGGCAGAAGAGTGGTGAAAAGACATCGAGTTGGAGCCCAACTCAGACCTTAAGGAAGCACTCTTCCTTTAGGAGGAGATGTTGGGAATTTGTCCTTATAGACCTACAAAATGTATGCATAGAACAAGCATCATGCAATATTTTTAAAGGGTGGAAATTAAAATCTCAAGTGCAGCATAGTACGGATAGCAGGGAATATTTACAGAGTGACCAAGTGGTGAACTTTCATGACTGACTAATGAACTTCATTGATATCAGGTATGTGGTTGGATTTCAATTCTGATAAAGGAGTTTGCTGGGGTGTGCCAGAGATATAGACATGGTCTTTTCCAAAGTGATCATTTGAAAAAGAGATATCCACATTTTCAAGCCCATATAAAGGATAGAACCTGCACGGGGCAGCTTTACTTACTCCAGCACCTTCCTCCCCCAGGCAAAATGAAAATCCTTGTGAGTATTTGTTTCTGCTTCTTAACACTGTTGTGGTGACTGCTTGCAGACAATGCTTGTATACAATATGCCATGGATTTTGGGAGTCTTAGACAGATACTGTGCATGCTTCTAAGCTTCTGTGATTGAATTAATGATACCTTTGGCAGAAATAGTGTTGAATAAGTCTGACTTTTTTTGTCCTTTGCCTGTTTTGAGATGTTTACTTAAAAGAACATACAAAAATACAAAGAAATCTCTAGATAATTTTGATTTGGAGGATGTTTGATAATAATCCTTTATTATGAGCTTCATAGGGAATTTGGGCTATTTAAAACAACTACATTTGCTATCTAAGAGAGAAGTTGTAATTTAAAAATAATATCAGTAGTAGTAATAATAGTACCTCTTATTTCTCAAATGCATACTAAGCCTTAGACTAAGCATTTCACGTGAATAATTTCATCTATTCATTGCAACAACCCTATGAGCTGAGTAGTATTCTCCCCATTTTACAGATAAGGAGACTGAGAGTCAGAGGACTGTGATTTTCCCAAGCCCATAAATGTGGGATTTAGAATGTAATTTATCCATCTTCATCCCCATTTGCAGGCGCAATCATGGCAAAATTAAGCAGCCAGAGTGTCTTCAATGGCCTCCCGTTATGACTAAATTCTCCCTTGGGACTAAAGTGTTAAAGATTGTCAACTTAAAGAGCTCCCTCTCTCAGGGCTGTCTTGATTTCCCAAATTGAGACCTAACCCTGAAGCACAAAATTATTATATGACCATGGTGTATTAACCACAGTGTTGGATGGGAGATCATTTGGGGGCAGAGGACACTCCCCAAGCTCTCTCTAATCATACCATTAAAGTGGTTTAGCCCTTTGACTACTTGTTCAAACCACTATTTTAAACTCATTAAATAGAATATACAGGAGTATCATATGTTGCTAGAGCTGGTCTGTGGTAAGAGAAGGTGTATCCCTATGGAAGGTTGAATATCTGCACACAGGTCTTTGTTAGATGCTCTACTCCCAGTCCCCAGAAGATAAATATTAAGGGTGGGTTGGAGAGGGAAGTAGGAAAGTCCCACTGACAGTTCTTAAAAATATCCCACTTCCCCAAGACTCCTTTCTTCAGTAGTTTTCAATGACAGCGCAGTCAACTCTGTACTGATGTAGTTTTCAGTGACAGTACAGTTCACTGATGTTCAGAAGAGAGGGCACAAAACCTGGGTTAGCATGTTGGAGCAGACTCCTACAGAACTACAGCAAAACATCAGAACTGCCTCAGTGTCGGCTCACGACCTGTGGGCCCAGCACTTGTATGATAGTATCACTAAGGCATGGGTTGTAGGAGAATATGGGGGTTTTCCTTGATGTCAGCCTCAAAAGTTAATTGTGCTCTCAAGCATTCTATTTTCATAGTTTCCCTTAGGAACCTGTTGTGTCTTTATCACCCATGATTCATTTTAAATCTGTATTACCCTCTCAGTCTTAAGGGATTAAAGTTTTTGTTTTTGGTTTTTTGTTTCATTTTGTTTTGTTATGTTTTGTTTTTTTACAGGAGGACACAATTTGACCACTGTTATCCAAAGCCAATGTGACTCATACCAGGGTATTTCCATAGTAAAATGAGTCCTTCACTGCTCACCTGCCCCAAGTTTCTCCTATTATCTAGATGGTGATAATGCTAGAAAGAGTTTGGAATTAGGTGGCAAATGTAGAACCATGTGTGTGCCTGGCAAATAGAATGAACTCAACAAACGCCTGTCAAATGAGTGAATGTGTATGCTTCACACTTTGGAAAGGGAGTGCTGTCACTGTCTCTAGGTGTACATTTTCTGGGATATCTGTGCCTTTCCTGTCCAGTGTTCTCTCCTGTCCCCACCCTCAATGACTACCCTATAGAGAATGGATGTGGTGGGTCTGTTTTTCAGGTGGCATTTCTGGTGGCGCTGACCATCTTTGGGATGCAATCTTATGGATATGAGGTGAGTTGGTTTCCTATGGGCTTTATCTCTTAGAGATGTTGGGAGAGGAAAAGGAAGGTACAAGAGAGCCTGAAAGACGGTAGAGAAGCCATATACCTTATTTGGGATGGAATCTCAGAAACAAACAATAATGGAAACAATGAGCTTGGCTATTCCTTTCCAACCACAATACCTTCGCAAAAGTAAGCCATTGCTTTAAAATTTAGTCAGTCTCATTTCTCCTGTGATATCACTGCGTCTCCCATATATAATATAGTAAACTCTAAGGAAAAGCTTTGCATTCTTATGGCATCACAAGCTTTTGGATTGGGACCCCAGTGGAGAGTTTTAATTTTTAATCCCTTGTTCATAGCAGGCAGATGCTTAATTTTGTTGAAAGAGTTGCCTTTCAAATGTATAAGATTTATGGAAAACCTTTTTGTCTTTCTTTTCAATCTAGGTTTTTAACATCATCAGCCCAAGCAGCCATGGTGACAATGTTCAGGAGACAGTGACGATTGACAATGAAAAAAATACTGCCATTGTCAACATCCATGCAGGATCATGCTCTTCTACCACAATTTTTGACTATAAACATGTAAGCAGCAAATGAATTTTCATATTCTTCAGGACTAGTTTTCTAAAGAGCAGAGAGATCGATCTATCTATCTATTTATTTATCTATCTATCTATCTGTATGGCATCATACATATTTGAATTCTTAGATTTAACCTTGTAATTCTTTAAGAATTCCTCACTTTCACTTTTCTCTTTAAATAATCAAGCAATTGATTAAAAAACAAAACCATTTTGAAGAAAAACATATGACCGGAAACATAGGCATTTACTTGACCTTTTCAGGTAGAAATTGGAAGAGTGATGCTATTATCCCACTACAGGCTCAGAAAGTGCGGAGAAGAGTAACCAAAGTTCAAAGCAAAGCCTGGCATGCAGACACTCAAACACATTTGTTGAATGAATAAATGAATGAATAGTGCTTCTAACACAGAACATCATGCAGAAAAAGAACACTTGGTCGCGCACAGTGGCTCATGCCTGTAATCCCAGCACCTAGGGAGTCTGAGGCAAGAGGATCTCTTGAGCCCAGGAGTTGGAGACTGGCCTGGGCAATATGGCGAGATCTCATCTCTACCAAAAATACAAAAATTAGCTGGGTGTGATAGTGCATGCCTGTGGTCCCACCTACTCGGGAGGCTGAGGTGGGAGGATTGCTAGAGCCCAGGAAGTTAAGGCTGCAGTGAGCTGAGATTACACCACTGCACTCCAGCCTAGGTGACAGAACGAGATCCTGTCTCAAAAATAAATAAATAAATAAATAAATAAATAAATAAATAAACAATCAAAAAGCAATCACAGCATAGCAGAAATCCAGAGCAACTGTACACATTTAATTATGTACATAGGGTAGGCAATAAATCGTACTTTTTCTGTAAAAAAGAGAGTTTGCTAACTAAAAGCACTAAACTATTTTCAAGTGTTAGATACTGGCATTAACAATAAGTCATAGAAATCTCCTCTGAAAACTTATCCTTCATCATTTATTTATTCATTTGTTTTCCATTTGTTCCACCAACCAATTGTGAACCTGCTTCTACCCAGGTTCCGAGATACGCACTGTGGATATAAGTAGGTTCCAGCTCATCTCACTAGACTTTTGAACATGCTCTCTGTCCCTTTTCTTCCAGAAATGTCTTAACATTCCTCTTTTCCATTGGTGTTGGCAGTTCAATGGCACATTTGAAAGTATAGAGTCATTACAAGATGTGGTTTAAAAGGAAGTGGCACTGAAATTGTTTTTAAGCAACTATCATGGAAATCCCAAAGCTGTCTTAAAAAAAAAAAACCAGAGTAGTGAGGACTTGCTTTAAGCTTCTTCCATTATCACCAGGCTCAGCCTCTGTCTATTTTTGAATTTTAGGAACCCACAATTTGTGAGAATTGAAAAATAGGAACCAGAAAGATTTCTATTAGATATAGCTTTCTAGGGTATATCATTATTTGGAACTCTCTAGAGACAATTTTCACTCCAGGTGAAGACTCAGTGGGCTTAGGTCCCTTCTGGCCCCAGGGTCTTCACCCTCCATTGCTCTCTCAATCCCACCTTATTCCAACCCATCTCTATCCAGCCACCTTGGGTTTGAGGTGGAGAAGGGATGAAGAAAACTGGACAGGAAGAAAAGATGGTAAATGAGGAGAAGATAGATGAGACATGTGTGTGGGGGTGCATGAGTGTGGGTGTGGGTATGCTTATGAGAGTTTCTAAAGCAGCACTGTCTAATAGAACTTTCTGCAGTGCTGGAAGTGTTCTAGATTTGCATTTCCAATAGGGAAGGCACCAGTCCTTGTGGTTATTGAGTACACAAAATGTGTAACAGAAGAAGTTCATTTTAAATTTTATCTAATTTGAATTTACATTTAGATAGTGGCATACAGCTAATAACTATCATATTGGACAGCACAGTTCTAAAGAATATTCTATGTATCCCAAATTGGGGAGGAGGCAGAATAAAATTAATGGAAAGAGGCCAGATGCAGTAGCTGACGCCTGTAATCTCAGCACTTTGGGAGCCCAAGGTGGGTGAATCACTTGAGATCAGGAGTTCGAGACCAGCCTGGCTAGCATGGTAAAACTCCATCTCTACTAAACACACAAAATTAGCTGGGTGTGGTCATGCACACCTGTAGTCCCAGCTACTCTGGAGGCTGAGGCAGGAGAGTTGCTTGAACCAGGGAGGTGGAGGCTTCAGTGAACTGAGATTGCACCACTGCACTCCAGCTGGGCAACAGATTGAACGTCAGTTTCAAATAATAATAATAATAATAATAATAATAATAATAATAATAATAATAGAAAGAGACAGAGAAGTGCTTCTTCTCAATCTTTCAAACCTCAAACTGCAGACCCTGGTTCCATAACATGAAAAGCAGAATACAGTCGTGGGTTTGCACAAATTTCAAAGGGGTAGAAATGACGAGAAGAAAAATGAAAACATTATGTAAAAGAAGTCAAGTGGATAAAGTCGATTGCAGGTTGGAAAGCAATCCCATCATATATTCAAGTCTTTCTCCCAAGGTTCAGACATCATCTTCACCAAGTTCAGATTCAGGGAACTGGGGAGGATCAGTAACTGTACTCTTGCTGCCTCAGGGCTACATTGCATCCAGGGTGCTCTCCCGAAGAGCCTGCTTTATCCTGAAGATGGACCTTCAGAACATCCCTCCTCTGAACAATCTTCAACGATACATCTATGAGAAACAGGTAATTCTGGGGCACTCTTGAGTATTCTCTATTCTTAAGCCAGGCAATACTGGCATTTATGGAGAAATGAAGAGAGTGAGGGAGAAGATCATACTATCATGCCTTACCATAAATATGATACTCAACTTATTAAAGTTATTAAAGTGTTTTAACTTTTATTTTATTATTTTTTAAGAGCAGAAGCAAATCTCAGCTTGATTTCCACCGCATAGTTCTAAATACAAGAACTTATAATAAATTCCAGTGACATAGCAAGGACTGATCAGCTTATCTTCTCAGAGCAGGGCTATGAGAAATGGTGATTGGAAGAATAATAAGAGAAGTTCTAATATTCAATGACACAAAGATGCAAAGAAATAATACAGTATAGTGAATATATACAAACACTGCACTTAACTAGAGACCCAAGGTTTAAGTCTCCCTCCACAACTTCTTATAGGTGCCACCTTTGACATGGGACTTACCTTCTTTGGGCTTCATTGCCACCAGAGGTAAAATAACACTGGTAATTACTAACGAGGCTACTTCACTGATAGAGTGCTCAAAAAGAGATGATGCCTTGAGATCCCTAACTTTTTTCTGTTTAATAATCTGAAACAGAAAAATCATCACAATTTAGAATAAGGTACACCAATTTTTGTCAATTTATTTTATGTTGTTTTCTGTTATACCGATCTAGACTCTGGACAACATATTCTCCAACAAATACATCTGGGTCAAGTACAACCCTCTGGAGTCTCTGATCACAGACATCGATTGGTTTCTGCTTGGGTCACCCATTGAGAAACTCTGCAAACATATCCCCTTGTATAAGGGGGAAGTGGTTGAAAACACACGTGAGTACCAATAAGTCATTCATTCACCAAATATTTTCTGAAAGCTACTATGTGCCAGGTGCTCTGCTGCGTGCCATGTGAAATACAAATAAATGGAAACAGTACTTAGTTCAGTTTGTTTTGGGAATTCATTACATGCCATGTGTGTAAATTGTGCTAAATGTTAGGAATACAGAAATGAATTAAACTGTCTCCAAGGAACATATAATCTAGTGAAGAAGCTGACAAGTGAAAAGAGAGGATGGAATAAAGGATTCCTGGGTGCCAATGAAAAACTACTCGATTCTTGTTTACTTTCATATGTAAGAATTTCAGGTAGCAAAAAGTCTATTCTGGGCCCTTAGAATAGCATCTTTTGGAAGATAATAAGAAGGAAGTCACTAAGAAATGCTCTCAGCATCTAGAATAGAATTGGTGCAGGAAAGAGGAGGCAAAGTGAACTTACAGACAGGGAGTAAAAACCCTGATTCATCTGGGTAACATATGCCACTGCAGATATTACTGTCATTTTTATACAAAGTTTCTAAACATGGCAGAGCAGCCAGAGTGAAAGAGGTCGGGCCAGCTGATGATGAACACAACAAAGGAAATTTCTCAGAGTAGTGGAAGGTAGATAAAGAAGAGTTCATGTTTATTATACATCTACTGCCCAGAAAAAAATTTTAAGTGCTCATTCATAGAGCAAATAAAGGCACATAGGTATGCCATTGATACAGAATGGCATAATATCACTGGGATTGAGCCAACCAGCACTTCCAAAAGTTGTCAGTTTTATTTAAGCAAATACGTTATTATTCTAATAATTGCAATAATATGTTTTTTAATGCTCTTTCTTTGAAAAATTTCTCCTTTTCCAGATAATGTCGGTGCTAGAGATTGTGCAAAGACTGGGTTCCCGGGCATCTTGGGAATTTCAATCTGTGCAGACATTCATGTTTAGGATGATCAGCCCTCTTGTTTTATCTTTTCAAAGAAATACATACTTGGTTTACAATCAAAAGTCAAATTAAATTCTTTCCCAATGCCCCAACTAATTTTGAGATTCAGTCAGAAAACATAAATGCTGTATTTACAGATTTTTTTGGTGTTTGTTGTTTTTTGAAAGCAGCAAAGGGAATACAAGCAATGTCTATGTCACTATATAGAAGAAATAAAATTGCCAGAATTTTAAATAATGTGCATAATGTGTGGAAATTCCCAGATAATACCACTGGGTCACATGCAGACTAGTCAGCTGGGGTCGAACTTCCATTTAGGCATCTGCTGTCTGGATCAGCTTCCCATCTAACCATCCAAATATATGGGGGCAAATGGGTAGAGCAGAGGCTCACATGGTGGTGGCATTGACCTTGCTAGGGGAGGGACATGGCATACCCTTATCAAACAACTTGAATGCTCAGGTGAAGGCTTTTAGGGCCATTCATATGAGTTAAAATGTCTTTTAACTCACCGAAGCAGTAGACTCAACCTGAGTAAACATTATTATAATATGTGTTGTCCTGGAGTGAGAAAGGAGAAAGGGAGAGAGGAAGGAGCACCTAACACCCAGGAAAAGATGCACCATACTGAAGATCGTAACAGGAGTGAAAACGTAACTAGAAATGCCAGGTCAATATATAGCAGAAAAGCAACTTCCTATGTTTCAAATAAATTGCACATTGTGTACAAATTTCAGATCGTGAAGCTGAGTCACACATGAAAGGTCGGCTGAATGCAAATTCAGGGCAAAGAGGAATTACTTTAACAACAATTTATTCTCTTGCGGCAGACCTCTGGGATTCTAGCTTCAGAGACCCCCGGCCTTCGCGTTTGAGCTGACATGGGACTCTCACTAGAGATTAGATGGAGAAAGGGCTTCAGCAGGCACGGAGCTGGAGGCTTTGTCTGTGAGACAGCTCCGCGGGAGCACTCATCCCCCAGGGCTCCTTGTCTCCCTCTGAGAGGCTCTGGCCCCATATAACCACCAGAATGGGAGAAGAAGGGCTTCCCCGTGGGATTAGGGCATATCTGTTCCGCAGGCCCACCTGCCTGCCAGTCCCTTCCAGGATTCCTGCCCGGCCACTCCACAGGGGTGTGTACACAGTGCAGCCTCAGCTGCTCATCCTGGGTGCTTTGCTCCACTTGAGTGCATTCCGGCAGCCTGGGAGCTGTTTGGATTCCCCCAGTGCACACAGATCCCAGGGTCCAGGGGAGGGAGCTGTGAGCAGATCGGACGTCCCAGGGCTACGGTCTGTGGCTCCGGACTGCGGAACTGGGCCCGGTGCTTCAGCAGAAGAGGAGCCCAAACTCTCAGAAAACTCTCAGAGAGGGGTGAGCCACACAGGTTCGTGGGCTGGTGTGGAACCTAGGCGTGCCTCCCTCCGCAGAGCTGGTCCAGTAAGGGTGGGGCCTGTCTCCCTGCTGGACCTCTGCCTGAAGGAGCCCTATGACCTGGAACACCTAACAACAACAAAAAGTCGCGGCCACAGTGCCAGTGATCAGGGGTCCTTCCCCCCAAGACCCAGGAGGGGACCTGGTAAGGGGTTACCCCTCTTATCCTTGCACCACAGAGCACGGCCTCAAAGGCCTGGATACACAAAGGAGCCAGGTGGCAGAATGAGAGCCTAGCTACCGCCCATTGCTCTCAGGCGCCATCTACTGGATTTCAGCCCAAACTACAACACGAAAAACTGCTAATTTTCCTTCCTGCCAGGCGGAGGACTAGAATTCAACAGACTGTTTAGAGCCTTAGCCCTCTGAAAACTTCCAGAAATGAAGCCAACTGACTATATTCAGTTTACACCAAAGTTAAAGGAATACCAACCCTCCCAGATGAGACAGAATCAGTGCAAGAACTGTAGCAATTAAAACCAGAGTGTCCCCTTACTTCCAAATGAGCGCACTAGCTCCGCAGCAATTGTTCTTAACCAATCTGAAATGACGGGCATGGAATTCAGAATCTGAATAGCAATGAAGCTTATAGATATCCAGGAGAAAACTGAAATCCAATCCAAGGAAACCAAGCAATCCAGTGAAATGGTTTAAGAGCTGAAAAATGAAATAGCAATTTTACAAAAGACCCAATCTGAGCTTGTTGAGTTGAAAAAAGAATTTCATAATACAATCAGAAGTATTAACAGTAGAATAGACCAAGCTGAGGAAAGAATCTCAGAGCTCGAAGCCTGGTTCTTTGAATCAGCTTAGACAAAAATAAAGAAAAAAGAGCTTTAAGAAATGAACACAATCTTGTTCATTGGGTCTTGTCTTTTTATCAAGCTTGTGTGAGATTTTGAACCTGTCATTGTGTTGTTATGTAGACTTCATAACATAGAAATTACTATGTTATGACATCAAAATTCAGGAAGAAATAAACAATTCTTTGAAATTACTAAAAAAGGAGATATACCTTACCAAAATCTCTGGGGTACAACTAAAGCATTGTTAAGAGGAAAGTTTATAGCACTAAATGCCTTAATAAAGAAGTTAGGAAGAACCAGGCATCATCTTGGTTTCCCCAACCCCCTTTCTCCTGTGACGGGTCCTTTGCTGGGAGTGGACAGGTAAAATCCTCATTCCCCAAAGGGTAGGGACTTTTAGAAAGTGACCCATCCTATGGTACATGGTTTCTTCTTGACCACACTGGGACTCAAGAACAAATTAGTCTTTCCCTTTTTATGAATCACTTAAAAAGTGGCACTACCACCTTCCACAGGAGATATTGCTACTTTTTAAACGAGTTTTAAAAAGGAGAAGGCTAATTTCTTCCCTGCTGGCTCTCCTACCCACACCCTGTAGATAGCACCACCCAGGGTGCAGGCTGGGGCAGGGTGTGATGGGAAGGGAAGCAGTTGTGTCCCAGTTCTGGAGAAAGGCTTGCAGACTGCCTTTGGCAGGATTTTTCTGTAATTAGCCATCTCCTGGGCAGAATGAAGGGAATTTCCCAGCCTGTTTCCTGCCTGCGCAGGTTCCTCAAATCCAGGGATGAACTATTAATACTTTCTGCAGGGCCAGCCCTCCTTTTGATTTTATCATGGTGCCAGTTCCAGGGCTTTGAGGGTTACAAGGGAACCAGGCTTCCAGTGGGGTGGGGCCGGGGGAAGGTAGACTGCTTCTCATCTACAGTTGGAGAAGATTCCAGAAGGAAAATACTGTCTGGCTTCACTGTTCTCTCTGGGTTGTACTACTTAAGCCCCCTGAGGCTCCCCAGATCAGTGGCAGAGATGGCAGTGTCTGCCCAAAGGCAGGACGCCATGGAGGGGCAGCAAGTGGAGACAGCTCAGCTGAGGACTCTGGGGGCTGTGGGTTCCCTGGCCCCTTCTCCCAGTTGTAAGAGGCGGCACTGAATATGTCAGCCTATGTCAATGACAGGGGCTGCCCCAAGGGAGGAAGACAAGAAGAGAGATGATTTCCCTGCTTGGAAGATCACTGGGATCATTCCAAGCCCCCCCCCCCCACCAAAAAAGTAGCTTTTTCTGCATCTATTGAGATAATCATGTGGTTTTTGTCTTTGGTTCTGTTTATATGCTGGATTACGTTTATTGATTTGTGAATGTTGAACCAGCCTTGCATCCCAGGGATGAAGCCCACTTGATCATGGTGGATAAGCTTTTTGATGTGCTGCTGAATCCGGTTTGCCAGTATTTTATCGAGGATTTTTGCATCGATGTTCATCAGGGATATTGGTTTAAAATTCTCTTTTTTTGTTGTGTCTCTGCCAGGCTTTGGTATCAGGATGATGTTGGCCTCATAAAATGAGTTAGGGAGGATTCCCTCCTTTTCTATTGATTGGAATAGTTTCAGAAGGAATGGTATCAGCTCCTCTTTGTACCTCTGGTAGAATTTGGCTGTGAATCCGTCTGGTCCTGGACTTTTCTTTGGTTGGTAGGCTATTAATTATTGCCTCAATTTCAAAGCCTGTTACTGGTCTACTTAGTGATTCAACTTCTTCCTGCTTTAGTCTTGGGAGGGTGTATGTGTCCAGGAATTTATCCATTTCTTCTAGATTTTCTAGTTTATTTGTGTAGAGGTGTTTATAGTATTCTCTGATGGTAGTGTGTATTTCTGTGGGATTGGTGGTGATATCCCCTTTATCATTTTTTATTGCATCTATTTGATTCTTCTCTCTTTTCTTCTTTATTGGTCTTGCTAGTGGTCTATCAATTTTGTTGATCTTTTCAAAAAACCAGGTCCTGGATTCATTGACTTTTTGAAGGGTTTCTTGTGTCTTTATCTTCAGTTCTGCTCTGATCTCAGTTATTTCTTGCTTTCTGCTAGCTTTTGAATATGTTGCTCTTGCTTCTCTAGTTCTTTTAATTGTGATGTTAGGTTGTTGATTTTAGATCTTTCCTGCTTTCTCTTGTGAGCATTTAGTGCTATAAATTTCCCTCTACACACTGCTTTAAGTGTGTCCCAGAGATTCTGGGACATTGTGTCTTTGTTCTCATTGGTTTCAAAGAACATCTTTATTTCTGCCTTCATTTCGTTATGTACCCAGTAGTCATTCAGGAGCAGGTTTTTCAGTTTCCATGTAGTTGTGTGGTTTTGAGTGGGTTTCTTAATCCTGAGTTGTAATTTGATTGCATTGTGGTCTGAGAGACAGTTTGTTGTAATTTCTGTTCTTTTACATTTGCTGAGGAGTGCTTTACTTCCAACTATGTGGTTAATTTTGGAATAAGTGCGATGTGGTGCTGAGAAGAATGTATATTCTGTTGATTTGGGGTGGAGAGTTCTGTAGATGTCTATTAGGTCTGCTTGGTGCAGAGCTGAGTTCAAGTTCTGGATATCCTTGTTAACCTTCTGTCTCATTGATCTGTCTAGTATTGACAGTGCGGTGTTAAAGTCTCCCATTATTATTGTGTGGGAGTCTAAGTCTCTTTTTAGGTCTCTCAGGACTTGCTTTATGAATCTGGGTGCTCCTGTATTGGGTGCATATATATTTAGGATAGTTAGCTCTTCTTGTTGAATTGATCCCTTTACCATTATGTAACGGCCTTCTTTGTCCCTTTTGATCTTTGTTGGTTTAAAGTCTGTTTTATCAGAGACTAGGATTGCAACCCCTGCTTTTTTTTGTTTTTGTTTTTGTTTTTTGCTTTCCATTTGCTTGGTAGATCTTCCTCCATCCCTTTCTTTTGAGCCTATGTGTGTCTCTGCACATGAGATGGGTCTCCTGAATACAGCACACTGATGGGTCTTGACTCTTTATCCAATTTGCTAATCTGTGTCTTTTAATTGGGGGCATTTAGCTCATTTACATTTAAGGTTAATATTGTTATGTATGAATTTGATCCTGTCATTATGATGTTAGCTGGTTATTTTGTCCATTAGTTGATGCAGTTTCTTCCTAGCATCAATGGTCTTTACAGCTTGGCATGTCTTTGCAATGACTGGTACTGGTTGTTCCTTTCCATGTTTAGTGGTTCCTTCAGGATCTCTTGTAAGGTAGGCCTGGTGGTGACACAATCTCTCAGCATTTGCTTGTCCGTAAATGATTTTATTTCTCCTTCACTTACGAAGTTTAGTTTGGCTGGATATGAAATTCTGAGTTGAAAATTCTTTTCTTTAAGAATGTTGAATATTGGCCCCCACTTTCTTCTGACTTGTAGAGTTTCTGCCAAGAAATCCACTGTTAGTCTGATGGGCTTGCCTTTGTGGGTAACATGACCTTTCTCTCCGGCTGCCCTTAGCATTTTTTCCTTCATTTCAACTTTCGCGAATCTGACAATTATATGTCTTGGGGTTGCTTTCTTGAGGAGTATCTTTGTGGTGTTCTCTGTATTTCCTGAATTTGAATGTTGGCCTGCCTTGCTAGGTTGGGGAAGTTCTCCTGGATAATATCCTGAAGAGTGTTTTCCAGCTTGGTTCCATTCTCCCCATCACTTTCAGGTATACCATTTCAGTAGGCAGAGGAGAAAGGATGATCCTTGATCATCCTTCTGAACCCCAGCCCCTCAAGTTCTCCCTGTTTTCCTGCTGGATCTTCCTGTTATGAAGAAACCTTGTTCATTGGGTTAACTTATATTAAGATGTAAATGACTGACAGCAGCCTAATGGGAAGTGGTTATTGACTATCTGGACTAGAAAGCGGCTCTTCAAGTCTTGTCTAGTAGTTTTCCCAACTGGTTACCACTGCTCCCCGACCACATCCCTAGCAGGAGTGCCAGCCACTGAGATGTTCCTTTTCCAGAGTGATCTATAACTATTAGAGTTTTGCCTTCCAACCTCTGGGCAGCTTGCAGAAGAGGAAACTGGAGATCCTAAAGCAATGAGACTCTAATGATGGGATGCTGGACACTGTGTTGCTTGGGCAGGGGGAGATGAGGCTTTGGGTCAAGCAAGGATATCTACCCACTGTCAAATCCCACTGATGAGATGACTGAACTTAACGTCCCGATAAAGCTAAGTTAGCTCCCCATTCTCAACAAGCCCCGCTCTCAGGAAATCATCTCTGCAACCAGAGGCGAATACATCCTAGGCCCCATTGTTTTTATATCCAGTAACAAATAAATAGAACAAACCCAACAAGTGTTATTAGAATTTGTCAATGACCTAAAATTCACACTGTGCCTTTTGACTCACCCATGGTCTTGGCCTTGGTTGCTAACACACCTTCTTTTTGCTGCCGAGCAAAGTAGGCGGGGTCATCTCTGCACATGTCCTTAATGGGCATTCCATACTGTGCTAAGTTCTTGACCCAGCTGGGTAAAACAGTGTGGGTCAGGCCGCAAGTAGATGGGTAATGCTTAAAAGCCTGGTAGGGGTGACACATCAAAATGGTGAGGCAACATTTGTGGGTGGCACAGCAGACAGGACAAAAAGGATCTGAGACCCTGGCCCATGAGTAAGTGGAGGCAGTGCATGGGGTGATAAAATTGACCAGAATAGCTCTGAACCTTGAAGTCTCTAACAGCAATATCCTCTCTGGCCACAAGGTGATGACATTACTCCAGAAAAATCTGCCTGTGCATTCAGGTGACTTTTCCTGTCCATTCCTTTCACCCTTTTAAACTTAATAATTCATTTGGTCTTTAATGCTTTCTCATCTCTAATGAAAATATAGAATGCTTCAATTTTTTTGTTGCATTATATTATGCTTTTGCTTGTTAAATCGGATGGGATACTTTCAGCTTTTCTCTTAAAAAAATTGATAAGTTGCCTTATTTTTATGTGACCTGAAGTGTATCTTTTTTACCCCCCGGAGAGTCAGCACCTCCTGCCATGGATATCAGTGTCGGCCAAGTGTGCTGTGCAGGCTACTTAAGCAAATGACAGCATATTTCAATGACTTGCCCAGGACCACCTGCTGGTTTTTAACTTACTGGACTACTTTTGTCATTTAAGAAGCTGAGGGAAAGAGAGCGTCAGCAGTCCTGGGCTTATTTTCAACTGAAGAGAATATGTGTGGATATGTTTAGGGGGTAGGCAGAAGAGAAAGAAGGTAGGGGAATGTGAATATTCTATCAATTCACTCTGGTATTTTCATTCAACAATTTATATTCACTAACATGTAGCTCAAACCCTTCCGTAATTCATCAAAATGAGATCACCGCATAGAACTGTTATTTGATTAAATTATGACTTGACTTGAATGAGCCATCAACTGCACCTGGAGTCCTTGGTACGCTGGTAGAATTTCATGGGCCTTAAGAACAAGCTTGACCCAAGTCTCTCTGTGTGCACAGCCTTGTCCTAGGAGGTTGTATGCAGAGTTGGAAAACACCAAACTAAAAGGGAACCACAGTGAACCAGCCTCATTTACCTGCTTGTCCAGGGCCTTGCTAATGTCATCCAAACTTGGGAAGACCACTTGGTCCATCTTGGCCAGAGCACAGGCCATCTTGTTAAATAGGTTAGCCGCCAACAGGGCCTTAAAGCAGCACAGCAGAAACACGTCATTCCTGCAGTCACAATATCAATGGACATCCACTCTCTATCAGTGTGGCATGACTGCTCTTCTGACTGTGATGTACAGCACCCAGCAGAGTGCCACTCTGGGCACCAGAAAAACACCAGCATCAGGACTGCTGACACGTGCAGAGCCCTGCTACTCCCAGGGCTTTTGGCACTGTCCCGTGATGTGGGTGAGAAAAGGAATCTCTCAGGCCATTCTGCACACAGTGAGTGGACAGGTGGGATGGGAGGGATAGGGAGTTAGATCTAATAATAAGGCTGACTTGCAGGTCCTGTTCTGCCACTTAGCAACCATCATGGTCCTCAGTGGGCTCCACAATCCTCTGTTTGTTCATCTGAAAGCAGAAATAATGATAGCCCCTCTTCCACAGGGGTGCTGTGAAGATGACAGGAGAAACTCACTGCTTGTGAGAGCTTGTGAGGGCACTGTGAAAATTACGGAGTGCTCTCTGAACGTACCAGGTTGTCAGGAACCTTGGGCCAGGCCCTCTAGACTCAGATTCTAGCCCTGGGTCCGCCACTGACTCCATGAGTCCCTGGGCCTTTCATCTGGCCTCTCACAGCCTGGAGTAGAGCAGTGGTTCTCCAGCTGTGTCTGACTGAGCCAAAGGTTCGCCTGCTGGAGTAGTTCTGGCTTCTTCTCCAGCCAGAGTAGTTCTGGCTTCTTCTGTTCCATGTCATAGACTACCACGGAATATTTTTGTTTGAAGAAAAGTCTCCATGGCATAGAGCAGAGTTAAAAATCACTTGCCTGTGTAGACTGTGTGCCCTCTAGCAGGATTCAGGGGACATTACCTTGAGGAAATCAGGAGTGGGTTAGGTGACTAGCGAGGAAAGTGGTCAGGGAAGGGAGCACAGCAGATACAGGCTGGAGCAGAGAGAAAGCCTGTGCCTGAGGTGCCCGTCCTGAGATGTCCAGAGTGATGGAGGGGATGTCATGGATGTGAGTGGGGGTGGGGCCAGATGGGAGAGAGCGGGGCCAGATGGGACAGGGCCCTGCCAGACAGAACAAGGAGTGTGTGCTTCTACTTCAGTTAACTCTTCAGAATCCTGCCAGGTAGAAATGGTACCTATTGGTGCTGATTTGCAGATGGGGAAACTGAGACACACAAAGGCTGAGTGATGTCCCTGGGGTTATAGTGCTTTTCTTTCAGAGAGCCAGGCCAAGCACACAGGTGGAGCCTTCTCAATATTGTGTCTTTCTGCTAGGTCTTACCATCGAAAGTGATGGGCAAGTTGCAGTCAGATTTCTAAAACTGAAAATATATCATTCTTTTTCTTAGGAAATTAGCATTAAAATCAGGAGTCAAGACAAAATAACTTCTACAGCACATATCAGTTACAAGACACGGAGGCTTCTGAGATCAGAGACCTTCAGTGGACGTGTGAAGTCAACATCTCACAGGAACATAGGGGATGTAGGATCCCTATACACCAGCTGGAATTCCCCGTATATTTTTTGGCTCAAAAAGAAGTCACTGCAACTGCAGGAAAGCTGTGCAGGTAAGCTGTTCCCTTACCTAGTAATGTGCATGTCCATCAAGGACCTAAACCTAGAGAAGGCAAATGTCTTCTCTTCTCTGGAAAAGCACAAGGCTACGTTTTGGAACAGACATGGCTTTCTTTCACATTGTAATGAATGAGTTTCTCATCTTACATTCTTGTAGTCTAGGATTCCGTCCCACTCACTGAAAACATTGTTGTCTCAGATGCTGACCATACTTTGAAAGGCACTGACATGGATAATTTGAGTCCCAACAGATCCATTAAGAGGATGGTTGTCACGGATATTCTGGAGAAAACCAAGCAACAATGAGAAAAGTTGAAATTTCAGAGTTCCTACTTTGCCCATGCCTTGCAGGTTTTAGAGGTACCCACAGGAAATTTGAGGAGGTTGCCCTTAATTATCACTTTTTTAAATGCTTCTGCTAAAGGAGGACTAGACAGGTTGAACTCTCTCCATCCTTACTCACTATCACGGCTAGGGATGGGGTTAGGAAGAAGACCACAAAGATAGAAGATGCAAACTGAAATGGAAACAAATATCAGGGCATTTTTGCCTTAGCTTCGGGTGAACTCAGAGTCCAGAGCCCCAAGCCCTGCTGGGCTGGAGCCTTCTTTAAATGATCTCTAATTCCCGTCATCTTTCATGGCATGGGGGACCCAGTGTATCAGGAGACTGTCACTCAGTATGGTTGATATGCTGGCTACTCAGGAGACAAAGCTTTATATAATTCAGTCAAGGATACCTTTTGCTTTACTCTACATGTATTGCTAATCACTGGGCTAAATATTAGGCAGCCTGCCCAGCCACTTGATGCGCACCCGGGGAAGGACCATCTCAGGCCAAATCGTAAAATAAGTGGTGAGAACTCAGTTTCTCAGTCTTCATTTTCTGCACCTTCCCCTCTCTTTCCAAGCATTTGAGACTCCCTCTATGCCCTCTCTGGAAACTGATATCCTCCTGATTTCCTTTCCTCTAGATTCTCCACTTTGCCTGAGAATAAAAGACCATGAGCCACTTATTTGCACTTTATTTTGATATAGATTATGCTAATTAAATGTGACTAATTATTGGAATATTTGCAGCTAATAATTTCTTCTCAGTGTGGCCTACCTTGCTTGTTGAGGGAATTTTAATCATCAGAGAGTAAGTCAGAGAGAATTGGTGGGAACAGAAACAGGACACAGTGAGAAAGTGCACAATGAATGTTTCCCTACGTTCCATCCTCATCCTCATCTGGTCTACTGAAGGCTCAGGAACTCCCCTTCTCCCCCACCCCACAATATCCCACACAATATCCCATATGTAACGAAAGCAAACAAAGGTGAGATACATATACAAAAGAAAAGAAAACAGCTACTCTATGAATAATCATCATGATACTGCAAGGCTAATAGAGGAAATATATGAGCTGCAAATAGCAACACTATGTTATGAAACTGTTAGGGTTGGTATATATTAAATATGTCTGAAACTTTCCTTCACTGGAAATTTGTAAATAAGACAAGTCTAGGAAGAGAGGACCCTAAAATATGAATATCTACGTAACCCCCAAGGATTCTGGACCTTTAAGATCTTAGTTATTACCTCCTTTGGGAGAGACTCTTTGTTCAGACATTCCAAAACAGAGAGGCTATGTTTTTTCGAATTAATATTTGAAAATTCTAAATTCTACTTGAGTTTAATTTGAAAAGTCCATGGGGAAAAAAGAACTTCTCCCTGGCTATTTTGGTTCTGAGAACATAATCACCTACATTTGAAATTAGAAAATATACTCACAAGATGTTTCATGGTATCTCATGCCCCATGCAACAGCATGCATAGGAGAATTTTCCATGTCCCATTTATTTTCTAAATCTGGTTTATATAGTCCTATGCCTTTCAACTATTGCCATGATAAGGGGTTCTGGGTAGTTTCCTATGATCTGGATACCATTTAGGGAGGAAAAAAGGCAAGTTTATGTAATCACAGTTATTGCTTTTCTTTAACTACATCTGAGTATTTCTCTTTACCCTGATACCAAGGTAAACCTTGGTTCCAAGGTAAACATGGCATATGAGCAAGTCTTTGTGGGCTGGTATGCCCATGACCTTAGTAACTAAGGTGAACATTGCAAACATTGTCGCACAAAATGGTTCTGATATAAAAATCAATGAGCTCACTGTTTCTACTTCTCAATTCCCTGAAAGTGTTTTTACTAACAGTGTGGGTGATTGAGACAAACCTCATGAAACCAAAATAGACAGCCTGCACTACACAATTAGACTGATTGAAAAGCAATCTGGTCTCGCTCTTCATCCAAACCAAAAATCATGTGGTTGGTCCTGCGCTGCCCTCTGTCTACCCATCAAGCTGACCTAATTTCACTTCTTCAAACATCCACCCTGGTGGACTTTCCTGATGTCCTGATATTTTGCTCCTGCTACATGGTTTGTTTCTCTCCTCTGACCTCTTATTTCAGGGCACGTTTTTCCATAAAGAACATTTTGACCAGCCCTGGATGTCCTGAGACATAGGAAAATATTGCCTTCATATAATAAGTCAAGAATCAATTCAGGCCTTTTCATACATTATCTGTTTTTTTTTTTTTCCTCAAGCTCTGACTGGTGGTGGCCCAGCTACCTGGATCAAATTCCAGAAGGCCAGAACCAAACAGATACTTCTTCTGAGAACATATGCTCTGTATGGGCAAGTCTGGGCACTGGAATGACCCAGGGGGGAAAAACAGACAGCTCCGTCCTTACAGTGCTTAATAAAAATTGGCCACAGGAACATCAAGTAGTTGCATTTTGGGGGCTATACGTTCCATCCTCATCCTCATCTGGTCTACTGAAGGCTCTGATAATATCATAATGTTTTTATGAAACATAAATCATAAATGTTTGCCATTTATCTTGCAGGGCTCAGATAATATCATACTCATATCTCTGTTGCTTTCAGTAATTCAAAAACACCACGCACAGACCACAAACTCAATAGTTATTGAATTATTAATGAAGTTATTAAAGAAGTTGGAATCATCACAGTTCCATGCCTGTACCTTACTTTGGCTATTTATATTTTTTATTGTGTTATATCTATTTGTACAGTTGTCTGGTCAGGATGTTAAATTGGACATTTATGTCACTTGATTATCAATTTTGTGAGGTTAGAGACTTTGTTTTGTTCTCTGCTGTAGTTCTAGTGTCTAATATTTAAAACAGTACCTGACACAGAGTAGGTTTTGTTTTGTTTTGTTTTCTGAGGTGGAGTCTCACTCTGTCACCCAGGCTGGAGTGCAGTGGCCTGATGTTGGCTCACTGCAACCTTCACCTCCCGGGTTCAAGCAATTCTCCTGCTTTAGCCTCCTGAGTAGCTGGGATTACAGGCACACACCACCACACCCAGCTAATTTTTTGTATCTTTAGTAGAGATAGGGTTTCACCATGTTGGCCAGGTTGGTTTCAAACTCCTGACCCTCATGATCTGCCCACCGCAGCCTCCCAAAGTGCTGGCATTACAGGCGTGAGCCACTGCACCGAACCACATGGGGTAGGTTTTTAAAAATATCTATGTTAAGTGAATAAATGAACAGATTGCACTGATGGCGTACTATTCATCTCTGAATCTCCTGGAGTACTTAGCAGTGTCTGGTACATAGTCAGTGCACAGTAAATATCTGTTGAATTTAATGGCAAATAATGGAATCAAGTATGACAATATGAATGAGGAAGACAATTAAAACCTGAACAGCATAGCATGTACAGGGATAAATGATCCTCTTTATAAACTCCAGTATGGGTCAATTGTAAGGTTGGCAGAGAGACATCATTAATATTTTTGTTCTTGGATTTGAGGGTAGGAGGTGAAGAAAAAGGAAAATGAAAGTCAGCTATCTACAAAGTTGTTTGCCATTTATCTTGCATCCTGGAACCTTTGACAAGAAAAAGACTCTTGCTGGATCCCTGGTTCTGTTCTGTGTTTGCTAAACATGCTTTGATCTTCTCCTTAATGTACTTATTGCCTGCTGTGAACCAGAAACTTCCTCATTCTTATTTCACACTTACTAATTTCATCCTGAAATGCAGGCTTCTATATTTATCCCTGTAATAGTACTGCTATTTCCCTAGTCTTTCCACCTTTGCAGAACTCCATGAGCATCACAACCAAGGAATTCTTTTTTTAATTAGTAAACTTTGCCCATGCAAAACTACATACTTGTATTTTCATATACTTGTGTTTCTTTGTTTCCTTTTCTTTTCTTTTCTTTTCTTTTTCTTTTTCTTTTTCTTTTTTTTTTTTTTTTTGGTTTTTGAGATGGAGTCTCGGTCTGTTGTCTCGGCTAGAGTGAATCTCGGCTTACTGCAACCTCCACCTCCTGGGTTCAAGCGATTCTCCTGCCTCAGCCTCCTGAGTAGCTGGGATTACAGCGAAGGGACCACACCTGGCTAATTTTGTATTTTTAGTAGAGACAGGGTTTCACCATGTTTGCCAGGCTGGTCTCGAACTCCTGACCTCAGGTGATCCACCCACCTCGGCCTCCCAAAGTGCTGGGATTACAGGTGTGAGCCACTGTGCCTGGCCCATATACTTGTATTTCTTCCCTAATCTCTAAGCAAATGAAAAATGTAAGTCAGTAACCCAATCACATCATTATGGCCCACATACAAACTCTCCTTCTCATGTTCTTGTTTGGTTTGGTTTGGTTGTTTTTCATTAGCTCTTTCCATTCAGTCTGATACACATGAGGACGCCTGGCCTTCTTCATGCATGTGCTACTTATTTTCCATCTCTATATTCAATTATGATTATATTCATTTGTTTCCTATGGTTCTTTTCAACCCTCTCCCTCTTCTACCCTGCGGTTCTTCCTCTCTTACCTTCTTCATCTCCTGCATTTCTATATACATCCAGGAACCCAGGATTCCTACCTTCCAGGACACCAACTGCCCTGACCCCGCTGTGCTCCTGTTAGCTCTTCTCCTTCTGGCTCAGTTTCCCTGGATGTTTCTGTGCCTTTTCTTTTGTCCTTAATATTTTCTCTAAAGCAGGAACCTCTGAGTAGGCACAGTATTTTAGCACACGTTATCTTGCGGCGTCTTGTATCTATCCTGAGCTACTTATTTTTCTCTCTATGTGCACCCAATCTTAACGGCTTGATTTACCCCACTTCTTTCTGAAGTTCATTCCAGGTAAATTGGCAGCCAGGGTTCCCAGCCCACCCCATCTTGTTAGGCAGCTGACACAGTCTTTTACAAAGCTGAATTCTCTTATTTCCAATGTTTTTATTCAATTGAAAACTTCAAACAGCCTGATCACTTTTTGTTTTCTCTCCAAATGAAAAGCAGCCAGCCTTTGGCTCCCTTGCTTCCATGAAGGCATCCGAATAGTGTGACACCCAAGTCAAGACTTTGGTAACATTTCAGTGATCTGCCTAACTTTCAGGAATGTGTTGATCAGCAATCTGATTGGGGCAGGATCTTGGAAGCTCTGACTCATGAGATGACACAGCCGTGCCTATTGTCTTATTGGAGTACATTCTGGGAGCTGAGGGTTGTAACCTTGGCAAAGCTGCCACTTCAGAGAAGGGAGGGAAGTGGCCCTCAGCTTGGGCAGTAGGACATGCCTAGGAGGGGTTGAGGAATCTATCTGCTAGCATGTAATAACCCGTGAAAGAACACTGGGAGACAGGAAGAGGGGACAAGATCCCCTTCCTTAGTTCCCTTACAACATCCCCAATATGCTATTATGAGTTAGATGTCTTGTTGTCAGAGATCAGTACTCCCACTACTTAGGAGATTCTTGCCTCAAAGAAACTTTGGGTTTCCAGGAAATTGTTGCAAGATATAGGTTCTCATTATAACACATGTGCATGAAGCAACTTCTGCACATACTCAGTCATGATCTACTCATTCCCCCAACAGATACTATTCACATGCCATGTTTTCCTTGCTTTCTATCATGTGTTCCTAAGGCTGCCTCCTGTACTCCACTTTTGGTGGTCAAATTTAGGCTGAGTGGATGATACATTAATTCATTATTATCTCTTATGTAAGGGAGAATGGGGTGTGGTCACTAGCTTTCCGGATGGTGTCCAAGGACACTTGCTTTCAGGAATTCATATCCTTGTATAGGTCCCACTCACTCTGAATAGCATTGACCTGTGCAACCAATGGGATATTGTGGAAATAATGGTATGGAACTTTCTAGGTTAGTTCATAAAAGACATTGTGATTTTTGCCTTGTACATTCATGGATCATTTGCTCTGGAGGAGCCAGCTGCCATGTTTTAAGATGCTCAAGTAGGCTCATGGAGAGGTCTATGTAGCAAGAAACTGAAGCCTTCTGCTAAGAGCAATGTGAGGAGCCATCTTGGAAGCAGATCTGCCAGCCCCAGTCAAGCCTTCAGAGGACTGCAGCCCAGGGCACCATCTTGACTAAAACCCAATGAGCTAGTCTAGCAGGAACCACCCAGCTAAGCCCTCCTGGATTCCTGACTCTCAAAAACTGGGTAATGTAATACATGTTAATTGTGTTCATGTTTTGGATAATTTATTATGCCATAAGAGAGCTAATTGTTTAAAAACTGAGGTTAAATTCATATGAAATAAATTAACTATTTCAAAGTGACAATTCACTGGCGTTTAGCACAGTCAAGAAGTTGTGCAACCATCATGTCTGTCTAGCTCTGGAACATTTTCATCACCCCGAAAGGAACTTGATAATCATTAAGCAGTTACTTTCATTCTCCCTTCCCTCAGACTTTGGCACACACCAATCTGCTTTCTGTCTGCATGGATTTACCTATTCTGTGTATTTTATCAAGTGGAATCATACAATATATATACTTTTGTGTCTGGATTTTTTTACTTAACATAGTGTGTTTTCAAGGTTCATTCACATGGCAATATCAGTGCTTCATTCCACTTTATCGCTGAACACTATTGCTTTGTATGCATATGTCATAGTTTGTTTACCCATCGATCTGTCGATGAACATTTGGATTGCTTCTACTTTTTGGGTATTATGAATAGTGCTGCTATGAACATGTGTGTACGTGTATGTATTTGGGTACTTGCTTTCAAATTTGTGTATACCCAAATTCTTTTGGGTATGCACAGTCAGGAGAGTGGAATTTCTGGGTCCTATGGTAATTTTATGTTTAGCTTTTTGAGGAATCATCAAACCATCCGCATCAAAACTTATTTTTTTGATTATATCCATTCTAGTGGGGGTAAGATGGTACCCCATTGTGGTTTGGATTTGCATTTTCCTAATGAAAAAGTAAGTTATTTAAAACTTATTCCAAATTTATGCTATGAAGGCGTAAATTTGGTCCATAGGAGAAATAATACATTGAAGTGTCCCAGTCATTAACTCATTAATTAACTCACTTTTTGAACAAACATTCCTTGAGCATCTTCTACGGAATAGGTCCTGGGGGTTGTGGAGTTCTCAAAGTTGAATGAAACAAAGTCTTTTCCCCTAAAGAGCCTTCTGTCAACTAGGGGAGATGAGATGTTTATCATAGCAGAGACTTGTCATCTATTCCAACTGTAAGCAGTTTTGAAAGGGACATGGGGAAGCATTAGAGGACTTAACCTCACATTAAGGAAAGTAGATTTAAGACTTGCCTGGGATCCAGAAGCCAAGCTTCTGAGAGTTCATGAACCAACATTGCCAACTTCATGATTTTGTCCAGGGCTAAACCCTCCCAGGCTGAGTAAGTGAGCACTTGCCATGGCTCCCACCCACTCCTCTTTGCCTGTCAGCACATTTGGGCTCCCCAGGGTGGCCTGGCTTTCCCTCTCCTGGAGGACAGCCCAGTTGGCAATACAACTGCTTTGCTTGTATCCTAAGTTTAGGATTGGGGGAGTTGGTAGGAGAGAGGATTGGATTTTGTTTTGTTTTGTTTTGTTTTGTTTTTTTTGGCCTTTCAACTCTCAATTTCAAACCCTGAGCCTGGACTTTGAGTCAGGCTTCATTCATTTTGCTCCTGGCATCAATAACAGTCTTTGCCTGTGCCAAGAATGACCCCTGCCTGTTCTGGTGCTGCCACATTTCTTTCCATTCCTTCACTGAGACAGATTGGGAAGTGTAATATCTTCTCAGACTCAAGTTGAACTTGGCATTTTACCGGATTATACTGATCACCACTAGGCCTTCATTTGTTCTCTCTCTCTTCTGGCTAGAGTCTACAAGTCCTACGCAGCCTACCCTATATCTTTTATGATATTATCTTCTTTTGTTTGCTGGGTTTGCTTTTATGCCTTTCCAATGGATTCAATTCATTTCATTTTAACAAATACATCAAAGTATCTACAATGTGCCAGACACTATAATAGTATTGAGGAGACAGAAATGAACACGTTAGACCTGGTCCCTGACCTGATGCTGCTGACAGCCTATTAAGGAGTATGGCATCCATTCATTCAATTGATCATTTACCCAACAAATGTTTATTGAGTTCTTACTGTGAGCTAGGTGGAATTCTAGGTGTTAAGAACACAATGGTGAGCTACATAGATTTGAGCCTTCATGTCAAGGAATTCTTAGTTTGTGGAGGAGGTAAGAACTTAGTACATAAACATGTCTGTTATCTACTCCTGCTCCATGTCTTCACTTCCTTCCATATGCAGCTTAAATTCTGTGGCCAATTACCTTCCTGTGTTATAATCACTCTCTTGAACATACCCTCCACTCCCTTGTCTCATTCTTGCTTCAATGAACTCTCTTAATTAAACCACATCGTTGCCTACTTGGTGGCTATGCTGAGTGGTCTAGCTTTAAATTCAGATTCACTTACCTCTAGGGTGACCTTAAAACTCACAGGAAATTATACTGTATTTTTCAAGTCCAATCACACTGTCATTCTGCCAGACAACTATTGCATGTTTTTCGTCTCTCCCCAAACTTCTGATATCTCTCCCCCATCCTCATTCTCAGATGACAGTCTTGTGTGGTTTGTGGTATTTAGCTTGATTCCTGACTTTTCAACATATTCCTTGTATTGCAGGGGGCAGAAGTCTCAAAACTCTATTTTCCAAACTATTGTCAGCTGCTTTCCAGTTAGCATATGCCAAGGAGACCCTGACACAGATTAGAAAGCAGGAGGAGGAGAGAAATCATTCTTATTCTGGATTTGACAATGGCAGCTGCCTGCAGGCAACTGCAGCTTCCAGCCACACCAGCATTTCCAGCACTTACAGAGGAGATAGCTCCTGCTCAGCATTGGCAGCAGTTCAGCCTGCAAGTCACTAGTCCCCTTACAGGTCCCGTCTCTCCCATTGTCTTCTTCAGTCCTTCCAGCCTTTTGCACCCAATTCCTTCCATTAAAATTCTCTCTGCTTGAGAATGTTTCAAGTTTTCCAAATTGGTCACTGATTGATAAAACTTGTTCCTTATTTCATTGAGAATATGGAAGCTATCTGAAAACAACTTCCATATCCTCCTACCACCATGTCTACCCACCTTCCAGCATCTGTGTGTATAAACTCTAGCTTCTCTCTTATTTCTTAGGACTGGCTGTCTGCGTTCCTAGCCCAGTTTCCACCTCTGCATTGATCCTAGACCTTATTGCTTCTGGCTCACTCACGCATTTCTATCATCATCAATTTCTCTTCCCTGCATTGCCTATTTGTTTGCTTCTTTTCCAGATCATTCCTGTGAGCAAAAATGTATGCGTTTTGCCTCCCATATTCAAACAAAATAAAATGACAATAATGATAGAAATAAAACAGAAAAAAATTCCTCTCCTTTCTGCACTTCCCACCCTAAGTACTACCCTCTTTTCTATTCTTCCATTAGCAGCAGAATCCCTTGAAAGAGTGGTTCATACTGTCTCCTCCTGGTTTCCCTTGAACCTACTCCAATCAGGCTTAAGCTCGAACAGTACACTGAAACTGCCTTAAATACATCTAATGACCTCCACAATACTAAATGCAATGGTCAATTCTCAGCCCCACTCTTCCTTGACCAACCAGCAGTCTTTGACACAGCTGAGTCCCCTCCAACCCTTCAGTGGACCTCCAGAACACCACACGTGTGTGGCTTTGCTCTATCCTTCTGACCACTCCTTCTGCTTTGCATCTTCCCAATCCCAAGTTAAGGAGTGTCCTCAACCTTAGCTCCTGGGCCTTTCCTCTCTTCTGTCTCTATTTAGCTCATTTCGTGATTGCATTTAGTGTCATGGTTTTAAATATAATCTCTATGCTGACAACTTCCAATATACATTTCCAGCCCAGGTCTCTTTCTTGAGCTCTAGACTCACATGTCTAATGTTCTCCTTGATGTCTAATGATCTAAAAATCAGCCTGTTCAAAAGTGATCTCCAATTGTTCCACCACCCACAAACCTGCTGCATCACAGGCAGCAGGTCTTTCTTATCTCAGGGAATGGAAGCACTATGACATTGGAACCATCTCCACTCTGTTTCCCACCTGATTTGGCTATGTCCCCACCCAAATCTCACCTTGAACTGTAATAAGGGTGGGGCCAGGTGGAGATCATTGAATCCTGGGGGCGGTTTCCCCCATACTTTTCTTGTGGTAGTGAATAAGTCTCATGAGGCCTGGTGGTTTTATAAATGGGAGTTCCCCTGCACAAGCCCTCTTGCCTGCCACTGTGTAAGGTGTTGCTTTGCTCTTTCTTCTTCTGCCATGATTGTGAGGCCTCCCCAGCCATGTGGAACTGTGAGTCGGTTAAACCTCTTTCCTTTATAAATTACCCGTCTCGGGTATGTCTTTATTAGCAGCGTGAGAACAGACTAACACACCACCCATATCCACGGTATCAGGAGATCTCCCCAGCCCTACCTTCACAATATATACAGGATTAAATAACTTCTCATCAACTCTACTGCTTCTACCCTTGTTTAATCCACCCCCATCTCTTACCCAGAATATTTTGAAAGTCTCTTAACAGGTGTTTGCCAGAGTGCCCTTTTTAAACTGTAAGGCAGATCATGTCACTCCCCTGATTCAAACCCAGCTTAGCTTCCCATCTCACTCAGCAGAAAAGCCACATGAGCCACATGGCCTACCAGGTCCCACACCCACAGAGTCAGGCCTCCACTTCCTCTGCCTTCACCACCTGCTACTTCTCCTCTGCACCCTCAGCTCCTGTTATCCTGGCTTCTTTGCTGTTCTTTACCTGGGGCTTTTGCATATTCTGTTCCACCCATCTAGAATAGTTCCCCTCAGGAATTCTTTTCCTTCTTCTCTACAGTTTTTTTAGGTCTTTATAAAAATGTAACTTCAATTAGGCCTCCCCAGGGGGCCCTATCGAAAACTGCAAATGGCATCCTTAACCCTGACATCTCTATCCCTGTTCCCTGCTTTGTTTTTCTCTCGCACACCGAATGTAACCTAACATACTATGTGTTTTACCTATGGATTCCTTTGCTTATGCTCTTGCCTTTCACTGGGATGTAAGCTCATGAAGATAGGGCCTTTGTCTACTGGCTTCCTGCTTTAGCCCCAGCCCATAACACTATGCAGAGCACCTAAGAGAAATTCAATGATTGTGAATGAAGGAGCAAATAATTAAAAGGTGCCTCAAGCAAAAGAAGAGTGCCATGAGAGAGAACAGCAGTCAGGACCCACTTTAGATATGGTGGGTGTGGGGGAGGTGGGAGGAGCCAGGCCCTCTGGCAAGTGGCTTTTAGGATAAGACCTTAGGAGTGTGGGTTGGGGAATAAAAAGTAGCTTGATCCACTGCTTTGGTTTGCTGGACAATGAGAGGTTTCCCAGGATGTGGGACTTTGAACGCTAACAGGAAAGTGCCAGGCAAACCAGGATGAATTGGTGACTTTAGGGGAAGGGGAAGAGAATGTCCCTGGTGGAGGGTGGGACAAGGTCAAGTACTCTGCTGGAAAAGCCTTGGGCCAGGCTAGGCAGAGCCCTGTAAGGTGCGGCAGCAGTGTTTTCTATCACCTGTGCAATGGGGGGTCACCAGAGGGTTTTTGTAGAACCCTTTCTAGCTCTCATGTGGAGAATGGGTTGGAGCCCAGTAAGAGAGAAGCGTGGGGACCTGTTTTCTCCAGGGGAGGAAGGTCGTGAAAAGTGGTTTGGGTTCTGTGAGGACCTAGTCAGATTCATCCTAGGGTATTGGGAGGGGGCCGAGGTTGAGTTATTGCTTCCTCACATCTGGGTGCTGGGAAGAGTGGGCAGACTCTGAATCTACCTATTATAATTTTGTTTAATACCAGCACTTACTGCAAATTGCAAAGTAGGTGAGATTGGAGTGTTTTTTTGATAAAGAGAGAGCTTGTCAAGGGGAATTTCTGAGCCATTTTCCACATCAACTCAATAGAGGTGTTAATCCTCAATCTGGATAACAGAATAATTCAACTACTGACTTTGGCTTTAAACTCCACTGCAGATTAACCAACTGTCAAGGACCTCAGCTGCCAGCAGACAGGCCTCGATGACAAAGAATGTCAGACACCAACGGCAGGCACCGCAGACACTCCAGGCCTGACTCCTCCCCTTGGAAAGCACAGGGGCAGTGCTGGTGAACTTCTGGATGGCCCTGGGTAGTTGATTGCTGGCTGCTACCATACCCTAACAGGGCAGGAAGAAACCTGTTTTGTGCCAGATGACAGGGTGGGATTTCCGGGTTTTGACTCTTTAAGACATAAATTGTGATCTAGAAAGACACTGGCCTGCACACGAGCATCATCAAAAGTTTTGTTCTTCTAAAAATAAATTTTAAACAGAATGGCAAAATTATTAAGCATCTTGAAAACTCAGTTGACTTTAGTGCTCTCACATGGTATGATTATTTTTGCATAATGTCTCCTGTTATTTTCCTATGCAAATTTATCTATTAACATAGTTTCTATAAGTGAAAGTATATTCTTATTTCTTTTATTATGGATTTCTATTACTCACTCACATTCTGATAGAAAATCGGGTTACTTTTTCTAATTATACACACAACTTCACAAAGAACATCTTTGTGTGAAAACAATGTTATTGTTTTGAATTATTTTCTTAAGATAAACTCTTAGAAGTAAATCTAAGTCAAACTTTTTAAACACAATATAATAATACATGTATATCATCGCTGCCACATTGCTTTCTAAAGTATTAAATTTAACTTCTTGTAGTATAGGAGTATGTAAATTTTGTAATAACAATTTCTTTTATTTTTCAGTTTTGTAATTTAGTAGTTATGACATCACATCTCATCTTTGTTTCAATTTTATTTCCTTGATTACTGATGAGATCAAATATTTTTTCATAAAATCCCTGTCTTCTGTTCTTTATTTCTTCCTTTCCTATCTAGTGCAATTTGCAGTTCTTGTATGAGCTTCCTCTTCTTTCCAATGGGTCTACCAGAAGTTTTACCTAGTAGGATTATTGAAGGCATTGATTACTCAGAACAACGCTGGTGAGTAGCCATGGGCTTGAGTTTGATATCATCAACTGGCTGGCTTTGAATGCAGACTCTGACATTTGAATGCTAATGAGACATAGAAAGGTCATTTTGCCAAGAGCAAGTGGGATTGGAGATATCACTGTGGCTGTCTTTGGAAAATGCCACCTGTCACGTTAATCATTTTCTTTTTCTTGTCTTTTTAAAAATAGACACGTAGTCTCACTATGTTGCTCAGCTTGGTCTCAAATTCCTGGGCTCAAACAATCTTCCCACCTTGGCCTCCCAAAGTGCTGAGATTACAGGCGTGAGCCACCACACCAGGCCTATAACTGTAGCTTTTGAATATTATTTTTCTCTCCCTTTTCCTTATTTTTCAAATTTGTCTTGTTTATTCTTGCTCATTTATTTTTCCATATGAATTTTAGAACTGTCTTATCAAGGGCTTTTGACTGGCAATGCATTGACTTATTAACTAAATTGGGGGATAACCAACAGATCATTTGCAATTTGTAAATTTGCCAAGCCTTTTCTTTCTCTTTGTTTCTGCTTACCATCCCTTAACTGTAGCACGCCATTCACAAAGCAGCCACATAGTGGGTGTAGAAGCAAGGAAGGTGAACCTCAGGCCCTTTTTGGTGTTTCTTGAGACCTGGCACGAGGTACAAGGGAAAGAGTGAGTTTGCTAGACAGAATGAGGCTGCAATTATCTACATATAAGATCTTGCACTTATTTGGCCTAGCTTACAGACATTTCATTTTCATTTTCTTTGGATAAATGAAGCGCAATCGTTCCCCATTTTATTTATTTATTTATTTATTTATTTATTTATTTATTTATTTATTTATGAGACGAAGTCTTGCTCTGTCGTCCAGGCTAGAGTGCAGTGGTGCAATCTTGGCTCACTGCAACCTCTGCCTTCTGGGTTCAAGCAATTCTCCCACCTCAGCCTCCCGAGTAGCTGGGATTACAGGGGTGCACTACCATGCCTGGCTAATTTTTGTAGTTTTTGATAGAGATGGGGTTTCACCATGTTGGCCAGGCTGGTCTCGAAATCCTGACCTCAGGTGATCCACCCGTCTCAGCCTCCCAGAGTGTTGGGATTATAGGCATGAGCCACCGTGCCCAGCCTCTTTCTTTTATAGATGACAAAGTAAAGCCCTCAGAAGAGAGACAACCTGTCTACAAGGAGGACACAGAGCCCATGTCCTCTTGTATCAAGGTTACTCTTTTCTACACTATCCAAAAAGAATAAAAAACAAGTGGAAATGAAATCCAAGGCAATGGCTGGAAAACGGGTGCAGGACCATCATCCCCATGTTCAGAATCCTGGCCTCAGCCTCCATGTGCCTCTCAGCTCTGTGTAGGTAGTCACCAAGCCGGGCCATTGTCCTTCATGGTATATCTCACATCTGTCTTTCCTCTCCTCACAATATCATTTCTATCTCACCTCTGACTGGTATCCAGGACCCCAGTTTTCCCCTCCAGTCCATCCCCTTCGCTAGGGTAAAAATTTTCATTAGTCAGAGGTGGGAAAATGGGGACAAACAAAGTTATTGTTTCCAGAATGAGATGCCTGGGGTTGAGCTAGCTGACGGGACTACAGAAGCAGGCTGGGCCTTCTGGGAATATTTTGGTGGGTTGATGGAAGAGATGTCAAGGGCATGCCCACCGCACCTCTCCTGGCTCCTACTGGGACACCCACAAGGAGCCTCCTGAAAGTTCTCCAAGGGGCTGGGGATTATTGTTTGTTGACTCCAGGGCACGGTCAGAGCAGGCAAGCAAGTTGGGGCAATCACCAGGCAGCTCCCGGCAGCAGCAGGCAGCACAGGGCAGCCCCTCCAGTGCCTATCTTGGAAAGGCTGCTGAAGAAAGAATGAGCAGCCACACTGGGCTTGCTTTCCAAAATGACTCTTGCTGAGTCACTGTGGCAATGTGACCCTGGGCCACGCCTCTTGGCACCTGCTATTTTACTTCCGATAGCTTGAAGAAGAGAAATTAGAAGCCTCAGTGTTGCCTTATAAGGCAAATAGGGGCAATTCTTTGGGAAGGAAGGGCTGTGACTCAGGGAGGCCTGCAGAGGAGAGGGAGAAGTGGCTGCGCACAGATCAGAGGTTTGCATACGCACACATACACATGCACACACACGCTCACACATGAGCAGGGGACAAGCTTCCTTCACCCATTCTACATACATGTACACACTCTTTTGTCTTTTGTGAATTCTTTTCCTTTTAAACACACAGAACCTGGATTCACCTATACCAGTATGGTGGTGTGGGGTAGCTGGGGGGATGTTTATTTCCACCCTTCAGTAAGCAGCTCTGCATAAATTGTGCCTTGAGGAAGAAGACCTCAGATCTGAGGTTAGAAGGCCACTGCTTGTGATGCGCTGAA
Organism: Piliocolobus tephrosceles; assembly: GCF_002776525.5. Taxonomy (NCBI): domain Eukaryota; kingdom Metazoa; phylum Chordata; class Mammalia; order Primates; family Cercopithecidae; genus Piliocolobus; species Piliocolobus tephrosceles. The sequence goes on along the minus strand of NC_045448.1, from coordinate 69,526,753 downwards.
GCTCAGAGGTCACCCCTCATCCGATTCTCCACACCATCCCTCAGAAAACCACCTCAATGATCCAAAACAGAGACTCAGGTATATGACTGAAGAGGTCCTGGACCTTCAGAGATACAATTACCTGCTCCTTAGAAGCACTCCAGAGTTTATCAAAGCCTACTTCAGCTGAGGAAAGCTCTGTGCCTCCCCTCAGCAGCCACCCATGATGTCTGTTTGCTTGAGAAGCACCATGGTTGCTTCTCTAAGTCCCCTGCCAGCCCCACCTGCAGGAGCTGGGATTGGGATGGGTCAAGTTTCCACAGCTACTTTCTTAGTGTCGGAATCACTCCAAGGCCCTGCACACTACGTACTTGACAGCTTTCATCTCAAATACTCCCTTTGCCTCTGTCTGGCTTGATTCAGTGTCTGGTCCATACTGTTTTCCAGGTCTATTCACTTAAGGCATATATCTGAGTCACCTACCACCCTCATGTCTAACACTGCTCTCCTTATGAGCAGCTATCCCAGGACAACAGAGGAGAAGGCGATGATGAGATAGACCATTCCGTCGCACCCTCAACCCCAAGCTACTAAGGCCATCAGGTTAGTCTCCTCCATCAGGAGAGGAAAATGACTTTGGATAGAATATTAAATATGAGTTGTGCATTAAAAAAGAGAATCAGAGAGGCGATGTAGTTTATTGAAGGCCACATAGCTATTGTTTCTGTGCCTCCTTTTAAACCAAATAATCATGAGTCACAATTTATTGACTGTTTCCTATGAATCTAACCCCATGCTAGCTTCTTTTGTCATCTCATTTAATTCTCATTATTATGGTTATTAGTTTAAGTGTGGGGAAACTTAGACTCATAAATTTTGCAGCTTACTCAAATTCTGATTCAATAGGGAATCATTCTAATAGTTGTTAGAATTATGGAATTAAGGTTAGTATTATGAAATTAAAATATTAGATTTTATTTAAAATCAAAGTTAGTATTATGAAATTAAAATATTAGATTAGAAAACTCAGAACTTAAGTTTGACAGCTGCTCTGTATCTTGCATTTGGGAATTCAGATCTCATTCAAAAAAATTTTTTTTTGAGAAGGTGAGAGCTAGAATGCATTAGCAAATGCATGCCTTTGCTGGGCCCCCATACCACCCCTTCCTCCTCTACAACCACCCTGCACACACACACACGCACACGCACCCCGCAGGTTTTCAACGTCAACTGCCATAGAGAAAAACATTTTCAGGGGGGCCAGTAACAGTCCCAACTTGTTCTCATATCAATGATGTCACCTGACCAAGAAGTCTACTCCAATTTGCTCACTGAATTAAATCAAAAACTGAACAGCAGAGGTAGTTAGCTTCTGTTAGGGTATTTAATTTTAGAAACTAAACAGCCTGCTGGTAAATTTAATGTCATCACTTCTCATGACTTAGTTAAGAAAGATAAGTGCTGGAATAATCACTAAGTAGGGGCTTTTGTTGTTCAAAGTAAAAATGCAATTTTGATCAAATAAAGTAACATTCCGGCTGGGTGCAGTGGCTCACGCCTGTAATCCCAGAACTTTGGGAGGCTGAGGTGGTCTAATTGCTTGAGACCAGGAATTTGAGACCAGCCTGGCCAACATGGTGAAGCCCTGTCTCTACTAAAAATACAAAAATTATCTGGACATGGTGGCGCAGCCGCTCGGGAGGCTGAGGCATGAGAATCACTTGAACGTGGCAGGCAGAGGTTGCAGTGAGCCAAGATTACACCACTGCACTCCAGCCTGGGCGACAGAGCAAGACACTCTTCAAAAATAATAATAATAACATTCCTTTTTAATGGTCTCATTTGCTAGGAACAATGTATTGGAAGAAATAATACATAAAGTAGAATATATTGTACATTTTGTAAGCAAATGGGCACCAGTTCCATAACAATTATGTATCATTTACTTTTATTTTGACACAGTTACAAAGTTATACAAAAGTTGCAAGTAGAAGAGCTTTATTTTCCTTACTCATTTGAGTATAAATTGGCATCTTGACATCCCTTATTCCTGAATATTTTTAATTTTTATGAATACATAATAGTTGTATATATTTATGAGGCAGATGTGATATTTTGACACATATATGCAATGTGTAATGATTGAATCAGGGTAACTGGGATATCCATTACCTCAAGAATTTATTATTTCCCTATATTGGGAACATTCCAAATCCATTCCTCTAGTTATTTCAAAATATACAATAAATTATTGTTAACTGTACCTTAATATGCTATTGAACACTAGATCTTATTTCTACTATTTGACTGCATTTTTGTCCTATTACTGGACCCCTTTTTATCTTCACCTGTCCACTACCCTTCCCAGCCTCTGGTAACCATCATTCTACTCCCTACTTCCACAAGATCAATTTTTTTTTTAGATCCTAACTATGAGTGAGAACATGTGATATTTCTGTCTATGTCTGGCTTATTTTACTTAATATGATGTCCTCCTGTTCCATTCATTTTGTTACAAATAACAGGATTTCATTCCTTTTTATGGTGGAATAATATTCCATTGGGTATATGTGCTACATTTTCTTGATCCATTCATCCATTGATGCCCTTAGATTAACTCCATACCTTGGCTATTGTGAATAGTGCTACAATAAACATGGGAGTGCAGATATCTCTTCAATATACTGATTTCATTTCTTTTCAATATGTACCCAACAGTGGGACTGTTGGATCATATGGGAGCTCTCATTTTAGTTTCTTGAGGAACAGCCATACTGTTTCTATACTGTATTAATTTACATTCCCACCAACAGTGTATAAGTATTCCCATTTCTTGGCATCCTTGTCAGAATCTTTATTTATTTATTTTTATAAAAGATATTTTAACTGGAGTGAGATCATATCTCATGTGGTTTTGATTTGTATTTTTCTGATGATTAGTGATGGTAAGCATTTTTTCATATAGCTATTGGCCATTTGTAAGTCCTCTTTTAAGAAATGTCTATTCAGATATTTTGCCTGTTTTTAATCAGATTATTTTATTTTTTGCAATGGAGTTGTTTGGGTTTCTTATATATCTGGTTATTAATCCCTTGTCAGTTAAATAGTTTGCAAATATTTTCTCCCATTCTGTAGGCTGCTTCTTTGTTGATTGTTTCTTTTGCTGTACAGAAACTTTTTAGCTTGTTGTGATCCCATTTGTCCATTTTTTGCTTTAGTTGCCTGTGCTTTTGAGTTCTTACTCAAAAAATCGTTGCCCAGATCAATGTCCTGAAGTATTTCCCCGATGTTTCCTTCTAGCGGTTTCATAGTTTCAGGTCTTACATTTAAGTATTTAATCCATTTTGGTTTGATTTTCATACATAGTAAGAGATAAGAATGTAGTTTCATTCTTCTGGACATTGATATCCAATTTTCCCAATACTATTGCAGAAGAGACTCTCCTTTCCCCAGTGTATGTTCTTGGTGCCTTCATCAAAAACAAACTTGTTAGTTTGTTTGTAAATGTGTAGATTATTTCTGGGTTCTCTGTTCTGTTCCGTTGGTCTATTGTCTGCTTTTATGCCAGTACCATGCTGGTTCTGTTACTGTAGCTTTGTAGCATAATTTGAAGTCAGGTAATGTGATGCCTCCAGCTTTGTTCTTTTTGCTCAGGATTACTTTGTCTACTCAGGGTCTTTTATAGTTCCATACACATTTTAGGATTTTTTTTCTATTTCCATAAAGAATGTCATTGGCATTTTGATAGGGATTGTGTTGAATCTGCAGATCACTTTGGGTAGTATGGACATTTTAACAATATGGATTGTTCTAATCCATGAACATGAGGGCTATCTTTCTGTTTTTGTGTGTCCTTTTTAATAACTTTCATCAATGTTTTACAGTTTTTGTTGTAGAGATCTTTCACTGCTTTGGTTAAGTTTATTTCGAAGTTTGTTGTTTTTTGGCAGCTATTGTTAATAGGATTGCTTTCTTGGTTTCTTTTTCAGATTGTTTGCTGTTGGCATATATAAATGCTATTGATTTTTTGTCTGTTGTTTTTGTATCCTGCAGCTTTACTGAATTTGTTTATCAGTTCTAATGGATTTTTTAGCTGAGTCTTTAGGTTTTTCTAAATGTAAGATTATATCATGTGCAAACAAGAATAATTTGACTTCTTCCTTCCTAATTTGGATGCCCTTTATTTCGTTTTCTTATTTAATCGCTCTGACTAGGGCTCTCCATACTATGTTCAAGAAAAGGGGTAAAAGTGGGCATCCTTGTCTTGTCTAGATCTTAAAGGAAAATATTTCAGTTTTTCCGATTAAGTATGATACTAGCTGTGGGTTTCTTATATATGGCCTTTATTATGTTGAGGTATGTTATTTTACACCCAGTTTGTTGAGATGATTTTTATCATGAAGGGATGCTGAATTTTATTAAATGCCATCTTGACATCTATTAAAATGATCATGTAGTTTTTGTCCTTCATTCTGTTAATATAATATATCATGTTTACTGATTTGCACATGTTGAACCATCTTTACATCCCAACTTTTTATTGTGCTGTTGAATTTGATTTCCTAGTATTTTATTGAAGATTTTTACACCTATGTTCATCAGAGATAGTGACATTGAATTTGGTTTCCTAGTATTTTATTGAGGATTTTTACATCTATGTTCATCAGAGATATTGACATATAGTTTTCTTTTTCTTTTTGTTGTGTCTTTGTGTGGTTTCGGTATCAGGGTAATGCTGGCCTCACAGACTGAATTTGGAAGTATTCTCCCCTCCTTGGTTTTTTGGGAATTGTTTGAGTAGGTTTGTTATTAGTTCTTTAGATATTTGGTAGAATTCAGCAGTGAATCCATCCGATCCCAGGTTTTTCTTTGATGGGAGACTTTTTATTACTGTTTCTAGCTCATTACTTGTTATTGTTTTTTCAGTTTGTGTTTTTTCATGGCTCAATATTGTTAGGTTTTATGTGTCTAGGAATTTATGCATTTCTTCTAGGTTTTCCAGTTCCTTGGTATACAGTTGTTCATAATAGTCTCTAATGATTCTTTGCATTTCTATGGTCTCAGCTGTTGTCTCCTTTTTTAAAATTTCTGATTTTATTTATTTAGATCTTCTCTCTTTTTTCTTTGTTTACTAAAAGTTTGTCAATTTTGTTTATGTTTTTCAAAATACCAACTTTTTATTTCATTGATCTTCTGTATTGATTTTTTAGTCTCAATTTTACTTATTTCTGCTCTGATCTTTATTATTTCTTTCCTCTTACTAACTTTGGGTTTGGTATGTTCTTGCTTTTCTAGTTCCTTGAGATTCGTCATTAGGTTGTTTATTTAAACTTTCTCCTTTTTTGATATAGGTACTAATTATCTACTTTTTTGATATACGTACTATAAACTTCTCTCTTAGTATTGTTTTTGCTGCATCTCATAGATTTGGGGATGTTTTATTTCCACTTTCATTGTTTTAAGAAATTCTAAAATTTCCTTCCTAATTTCTTCATTGACCCATTGATCATTCAGGAGCATGTTGTTTAATTTTCATATTAGTATAGTTTCCAAGATTCCTGTTGTTACTGATTACTAGTTTTATTTCTTTGTAGTTAGAAAGGATACTTGATATGATTTCACTTTTTTAAAAAAAATTTGAGACTTGTATTGTGGCTTAACATATGATCTATTTTTGAGACTGTTCCACGTCCTGAGGAGAAGAATGTGTATTCTGCAGCTGTTGAACGAAATGTTATATAAATGTTTGTTAGGAGCATTTGGTCTAAGTACAGATTAAGTACAATATTTCTTTGTTGATTTTGTGTCTAGATGATCTCTCCAATGCTGAAAGCGGGGTGTTGAAGTCCCTAACCATTATTTTATTGGGGTCTATCTCTCTCTTTAGCTCCAATAATATTTGGTTTCTATATCTGTGTGCTCCAGCATCAGGTGCCTATATGTTTACAGTTGTTATATCTTCTTGCTGAATTGATCCTTTATCATTATTTAATAGCTTTCTTTCACAGTTTTTTCTTAAAATCTGTTTTATCTGAGATTACCATAGTTATCTTAAAATCTGTTTTATCTGAGATAACCATAGTTACTTCTGCTATTTTTCTTTTCTTTTTTTTTTTTTGTGGAGGGGGGGGAAGGTTTTGTTTGCATAGAATTTTTTTCCATATGTTTATTTTCAGGTTATGTGTGTCTTCATTGGTAAAGTGACTTTCTTTAGCATACAGTTGGGTTTTGCTTTTTGCTTCTTTTATCTTGCTGCTTTTAGGATCCTTTCCTTGTCATTGACCTTTGAGAATTTGATTTTCATATGCCTTGATTTAGTCTTATTTGAATGGAATCTTCTTGGTGTTCTTTGACCTTCCTGTGCCTGGATATTCATGTCTTTCTCTGGGTTTGGAAACTTCTCTGTTACTATTTCGTTGAAAAACTTTCTGCCTTTATCTCTTACATCTTATATTCTGCCTACATCCTCTTCGAGGCCAACAACTCTTCATTTGCCATTTTGAGACTATTTTGTAGATCTTGTAGGTGTATTTTAATTCATTTTTCTTCTCTGACTGTATATTTTCAAATAGCCTGTCTTCAAGCTCACCATTATTTCTTCTGCTTGATCAATTCTGCTGTTGAGACACTCTGATGCACTTTGCAGTTTGTCAATTGAATTTTTTAGCTCCTGGATTTCTGTTTGATTTTTAAAATTATTTCAATCTCCTTGTTAAATTTCTCTGATAGAATTCTGAGCTTTTTCTCCATTATCTTGAAGCTAATTGAGCTTCGTCAAGACGTCCATTTTTAATTCACTGTCTGAGAGGTTACATATCTGTCACTCCAGGATTGATAACTGGTGCCTTGTTTAGTTTGTTTGATGATGTCACATTTTCTTGGATGTTCCTGATGCTTGTGGACATTCATCAACGTCTGAGCATTGAAGAGTTAGGTGTTTATTCCAGTCTTTGCAGGCTGGCCTTGTTTGTATTCATTCTTTGTGAGAAGGCTTTCCAAGAATTCAAAGGGGATTGAGTGTTTTTACCTAAGCCTGTGATCACTTCAGCATTTCAGTCATTTCAGCACTAGAGGACACCCTAAGCCCAGATATGCTGCAGCTCTTGCAGACTCACAGATGCACAGCCTTGGTGAACTTGGGGAAGATAGAAAATTCCCTGGGTTCCCAGGCAAAGTCCTTCACTCTCTTCCCTCTCTTTGCCCCAAGAAGGAGTCTCTCTATGCTGGACTGCTTGGAGTTTAGAGAAGGGTGACACAGGCACTTCTGTTGCTACCATAGTTAGCACCACTCTGGGTTGTGCCTGAAGCCCACATCCTCCTAGAACAGCACAGTACTGAGGCTCATCCAAGGCCCATACCTGCTACTGCCTGGCTGTTGCTGATATTTATTCAAGATACAAGGCAATTTTAGTCAGCAGGTAGTGAATCATGTTGGACCTCAGTCCATCCCACCTGCACAGCAGATTCCCTTCTGGCCTGAGGTGAGCCTAGAAATGCTCTGGGAGCAAAGGCCTGGAGTAGAAGGCTTCAGGATTCCACCCAGCACTTGACTGTGGCTGAGCTGGTACCCAGTTACAAAACAAAGTCCTCTGTAATCTTCCCTCTCCTTCCCCTAAGCAGGATGAGTCTGTCTCCATCCTGCAATGCCTGCAGTTAGGGGAGGGATGATGCAGGAACTTCCCTGGTCACTGCAGCTGGTATCACACAGGGTTGCACCTCAAACCCACAGCCTCCAAGAATAGTGAACCACCAGGGCTTGCCCAAGAACTTCAGTTCTTTTGGCATGACTGTCACTTAAATTTATTTGGGGGCCCCAGGCCACTTTAGTCAGTTGGTAGTGAAGCTAGTTAAGACTTGGTTTCCTCCTTCTGGGGCAGAGGATTTCCCTCTGGTCCAGTGCTGGTCTAAATGCTTCCTCCTTGGGCACTGGTGGACTTCTGCCCAGTGTTGTATTTCTTCATGACAGGGCAACATGGAGTTTCAATGCAAAGTCCTGCAATCACCTTGCTGTCCTTCCCCTAAGCACAGAGATTCTGCCTGCACTGCACTGCCTGGGATTGGGACAAGGGTGGTGTAGGCAATGAATGAAGAAAGACACATCTTCAATGTGTCTTTCCTTGATATTATGTTAAAACCAGGTACTGTGATTGCTTATCTCATTTTTTTTTTGGTTCCTATTGAATGTGCTTTCTTGTGTAAACAGTCGTTCAATTTGATGTTCCTAAGGGAGGCATGATTGCTGGATGGTTCTATTCAGCCATCTTGCTCTGCCTCCTCTTCCTCCTGAATCCTTTTTTGTATTTTCTATAAACCAGGACATTTTTCTAGATAACCACAAAACAGCCAGCACAATCAGGAAATGGACATTGGTACATTGTTGCCATATAATCTTTAAGCCCCAATCAAGTTTTGCCAACTATCCCATTAATGTCCTTTATAGAAAAAGGAGCCAGTTCAGAATCATGAGTTATTTGGTTGTCATGCTTCCTTAGTCCCTTCCAGTTTGGAACACTTCCTCAATCTTTCCTTCATTTTAATGATCTTAATACGTTTGAAGATTACACACTAGTTATTTAGTGGAATATCCCTGAGTTTACAGTTCAGTTGATGCATCCTTATGGTTGGATTCCAGCTGTCATTCAGGTTGTATTCATCCTTGTCAGAAATAGCACTAAAGTGTTGCTGTGTTCTTCTTGTTGCCTCCCATCAGGTGGCACATGATTTTGTTTTGATCTAACACTGTTTCTGCCCACTCAGATCACTTGACTAGGGTGGCTTCTGCCAAGCTTTTCCACTGTAGCTACTCTTTTCCCTTTGTACTTACTAAGAATTTTGTTGAGAGATACTTGGGAACTATGTATATATTCCATTTCTCATCAAATGTTCAATTTATTCATTTATTTTATTTACATCAGCATGGACGTGGCATCCTATTCAATTCAGTGGGTTGTAATCCATTACGATTATTTTTCATTTTGATGCTCAGATTGTTCCTGATTTGCCCAGAGGATTGCCTCACACTGACTTCTATGTCCTATAGATATGCTCTTATTATGCATTGAGTATTTCCTACTGCTGGGCACAAGATATTCCAGGCTCAACTTAAAATTTTCCTGCCCTGATCCTGCAATCAGCCATTTCTTCAAGTAGCAATGATTCCTTTTACAAGAGAATAGTATTAAGAAACCAGGATCTGAGCTCAATATATGCTCATTGCCATTGGAGTAGGTCTGCCCTAGGCCTTCTCAGTGGACAGAGCTAGGGAATATGTGTATGCATATACATATACACCAATATATGTAGAAATATAAAAACATAGATGGAAACATGCTACATAATATATTTATATATTGGTAAATTATCAATTTATTTTCTATATTTATATCTATATCTATCTATATATATATCATGTCTATCTATCTAATGAAAACCTCAGCTCACACCAGTATCTTCAATTTACTTATTTCTTTTTTCTTTTTTATTTACTGAGGTAGGGTCTCACTATGTTGCCCAGGCTGGTCTCAAACTCATGGGCTCAAGTGATCCTCCTGCCTTGCCCTCACAAAGTGCTGGGATTATAGGTGTGAACCACTGTGCTCAGTCCTTTCAATTTAAATTTAATACTAGGGTTCATTTTAGTTTCTCATTTTCCATATTTGTAACTCCCTTCTCTGACAGTGAGAAACCTGGCTTCTGTTATCCTTCATATATTTATTTCTTTGCTCTGTCATCCTGCATGCCACCAATTTCCCATGGCCAGCAGCACCCCTTCCACTGTGTGGGTGCCCTCCTTACCACACTCAGGCTCTGCTTGCCCACCCTGGCTATGGCCCTCTCTTTACCATATGGACACCCTCCTTGCCTGCTTAGATCCTGACACCCTTCCTTGGGTGATATAGTTTGGATGTTGTCCCCTCTAAATTTCATGATGAATTGTAATCACCATTGTTGGAAGTGGAGCCTGGTGACAGGTGTTTGGGCCATGGTGGCCAATTCTTCATAGCTTGGTTATGTCCTTGTGATAGTGTGACACCTCTCTTTGCATTACACCTGCTTGGCCATGTGATGTGCCTGCTCCTGCTGCACCTCCTGCCATGTTCCTGGTGGCTCCCCAGAAGCTGAGCAGAGGCTAGCACATGCTTGTAAAGTCTGCAGAACTCTGAGTCAACTAAACTTCTTTTCTTAATAAATTACCCAGCCTTGGGTATTTCTTTATAGTAATGCAAGAATGGACTAATATACTGGGCAACAATGATTCCTACTCTCACTTTATCCTCCCTGGCATGGGTATCTACTTAGCAGTGCCCCACCTAATGGATTTAGGGAAATGTTATTATGTTGCTCAGGAAGGGAAAGAAAGAGACTAGAAGGAGCTCATTTATTTGTGTTTTGCAAGATAAAGGAGAGGAGAGCTCTTCTACCATAGCACTTGTGAATGTCTATAGTTGTGACTATTTTGAGTGGCTTAGAGTTAAAGGGAATAAATCTGAAACTAATACCCTGAAAGTTTTGCACCAAAGGGTGTTCTAAAGTAGATAGTCTTTGTTCAAAGACAGTCTCAACAAGCTGCAATGACCGGACTCCGCTGTACTCCAGCCTGGAAGGCAGAGTGAGACTTTGTCTCCAAAAGAAAAAAAAAAAAAAAAAGAAAAACAAAATATGAACAAAGCCTCCAAGAAGTCTGGGATTATGTTAAATGGCCAAACCTAAGAATAATCGGTGTTCCTGAGGAGGAAGAGAATTCTAAAAGCTTGGAAAATATATTTGGGGGAAAATTGAGGAAAATTTCCCTGGCCTTGCTAGAGTCCTAGACATCCAAATACAAGATGCACAAAAAACACCTGGGAAATTCATTGCAAAAAGATCTTCACCTAGGCACATTGTCATCGGGTTATCCAAAGTTAAGATGAAGGAAAGAATCTTAAGATCTGTGAGACAGAAGCACTAGGTAACCAATAAGGGAAAACCTATCAGATTAACAGCAGATTTCTTAGCAGAAACCCCACAATCTAGAAGGGATTGGGGCCCTGTCTTCAGCCTCGTCAAACAAAACAATTATCAGTCAAGAATTTGGTATTCAGTGAAACTAATCATCATATATGAAGGAAAAATAGTTTTTTTTTTTTCAGACAAGCAAATGCTCAGAGAATTTGCCATTACCAAGCCACCACTACAAGAGCTGCTAAAAGGAGTTCTAAATCTTGAAACAAATCCTGGAAATACATCAAAACAGTACCTCTTTAAAGTATAAATCACATAGGACCTATAAAACAAAAATGCAAGTTAAAGAGCAAAAAGAAAAAAACAAAAAAACCAGGCCAGGCACAGTGGCTCACACCTGTTATAATCCCAGCACTTTGGGAGGCCAAGGTGGGCAGATCACTTGAGGTCAGGAGTTCAAAACCAGCCTGGTCAACATGGTGAAACCCCATCTCTACTAAAAATACAAAAAAATTAGCTGGACTTGGTGGCAGACACCTGTAATCCCAGCTACACGGGAGGCTGAGGGCAGGAGAATTGCTTGAACCCAGGAGGTGGAGATTGCAGCAAACTGAGGTTGTGCCACTGCACTCCTATCTGGGTGCCAAAGTGAGAGCTTGTCTCAACAACAACAAAAAAAACCTATGCAGGCAACAAAGAGCACGATAAGTGCAATTGTACCTCACATTTCAACAGTAACATTGAATGTAAATGACCTCAATGCTCCACTTAAAAGATGCAAAACTGCAGAATGAATAAGAACTCACCAACCAACTATCTGCTGCCTTCAGGAGACTCACCTAACATATAAGAACTCACATAAACTTCAAGTAAAAGGGTGGAAAAGGCATTTCATGCAAATGGACACCAAAAGCAAGCAGGGGTAGCTATTCTTATATCAGACAAAACAAATTTTAAAGCATCAGCAGTTAAAAAAGACAAAGAGGGACATTACATAATGATAAAAGGACTAATCTAACAGGAAAATATCACAATCCTAAACATATATGCAACTAACACTGGAGCTCCCAAATTTATAAAACAATTGCTAATAGATCTAAGAAATGAGATAGCAACACAATAATAGTGGGGGACTTCAATACTCCACTGACAGCACAAGGCAGGATATAAAGACAGAAAGTCAACAAAGAAACAATGGATTTAAACTACACCTCAGAACAAATGGACTTAACAGATATATACAGAACATTTCATCCAACAACTGCAGAATACACATTCTATTCAACAGTGCATGGAACTTTCTCCAAGATAAACCATATGATAGGCCATAAAATGAGTCTCAATAAATTTAAGAAAATTGAAATTACATCAAGCATGCTCTCAGATCACAGTGGAATAAAACTGGAAATCAACTCCAAAAGGAACCTTCAAAACCATACAAATACATGGAAATTTGGTAACCTGATCCTGAATGAGCACTGGGTCAAAAACAAAATCAAGATGGAAATTAAAAAATTCTTCAAACTGAATGACAATAATGACACAACCTATCAAAACCTCTGGGATACAGCAAAGGCGGTGCTAAGAGGAAAATTCACAGCCCTAAATGCTTATAACAAAAAGACTGAAAGAGCACAAACTGACATTCTAAGGTCACAGCTCAAGGAACTAGAGAAACAAAGACAAACCAAACCCAAACCCAGGAGAAGAAAGGAAATAAACAAGATCAGAGCAGAATTAAATGAAATTGAAACAAAAAAAAAATACAAATGATAAATGAAACAAGAACCTGGTTCTTTGAAAAGATAAATAAAATTGATAGGCCATTAGCAAGATTAACCAAGAAAAGAAGAGAGAAAAATCCAAAAACCTCACTAAGAAACGAAACAGGAGATATTACAACTGACACCACTGAAATACAAAAGATCATTCAAGGCTACTATGAATACCTTTGTGCACATAAACTAGAAAACCTAGAAGAGATGGATAAATTCCTGGAAAAATACAACTCTCCTAGCTTAAATTAGGAAGAATTAGATACCCTGAACAGACCAATAACAAGCAGTGAGACTGAAATGCTAATTTAAAAATTACCGACAAGAAAAGTCCAGGACCAGATTCATAGCAGAATTCTACCAGACATTCAAAGACTTGGTACCCATCCTTTTGACACTATTCCACAAGATAGAGAAAGAAGGAACCCTCCCTCATTCATTCTATGAAGCCAGCATCACCCCAATACCAAAACCAGGAAAGGACATAACCAAAAAAGAAAACTACAGACTGATATCCTTGATGAACACGGGTGCTAAAATCCTTGACAACATACTAGCTAGCCAAATCCAACAATGTATCAAAAAGATCATCCACCATGACCAAGTAGGTTTCAAACAAGAGATGCAGGGATGGTTTAATATACACAAGTCAGTAAATGTGATACACCACATAAACAGAATTAAAACAAAAATCACATGATCATCTCAATAGATGCAGAAAAAGCATTAGACAAAATCTGGTATCCCTTTACAATTAAACTCTCTGCAAAATAGGCATATAAGGGACATACCTTAATGTAATAAAAGACATCTATGACAAACCCACAGCCAACATAATACTGAAAGAGGAAAAGTTGAAAGCATTCCCTCCGAAAACTGGAACAAGACAAGGATGCCCATTTTTACCACTCCTCTTCAACATAGTACTGCAAGTCCTAGACAGAGCAGTCAGACAAGAGAAAGAAATAAAGGGCATCCAAATCCATAGAGAGGAAGTTAAACTGTCACTGTTTGCTGATGACATGATCATTTACCTTGGAAATACTAAGGACTCCTCCAGGAAGCTCCTAGAACTGATAAAATAATTCAGCAAAGTTTCCATATACAAGATTAATGTACACAAATCAGTAGCTCTTCTATATACCAACAGTGACCAAGCAAAGAATCAAACCCTTTTATAAGGGCTGCAAAAAAATAAAATAAAATACTTAGGAATATACTTAACCAAGAAATTGAAATACCTCTATGAGGAAAACTGTGAAACACTGCTGAAAGAAATCATAGATGACACGAACAAATGGAAACACATCCCATGCTCATGGGTGGGTAGAATCAATATTGTGAAAATGACCATGCTGCCAAAAGCAGTCTACAAATTCAATGCAATCCCCATCCAAATACCACTATCATTCTTCACAGAATTAGAAAAAAACATTATAAAATTCATATGGAACCGATAAAGAGCCCGCATAGCCAAAGCAATACTAACCAAAAAGAACAAATCTGGAGGCATCACACTACCTGATTTCAAACTATACTATAAGGCCATAGTCACCAAAACAGCATGGTACTGGTATAAAAATAGGCACATAGATCAATGGAACGTAATAGAGAACCCAGAAATAAATACAAATGTTTACATCCAACTGATCCTTGACAAAGCAAACAAAAATGTAAACTGGAGAAAGGACACCATTTTCAACAAATGGTGCTGGGATAATTGACTAGCCACATGTAGGAGAATGAAACTGGATCCTCATCTCTTACATTATACAAAAATCAACTGAAGATGGATTAAGGACTTAAACCTAAAATCTGAAACTGTAAAAGTTCTAGAAGATAGCATTGGAAAAACCCTTCTAGACATTGGCTTAGGCAAGGATTTCATGACCAAGAACCCAAAAGCAACTGCAATAAAAACAAAAGTAAATAGCTGAGACCTAATTAATTAATTAATTGCTTTTGCATGGCAAGAGGAACAGTCAGCAGAGTAAACAGACAACCCACAGAGTGGGAGAAAAGATAGCATTGGAAAAACCCTTCTAGACATTGGCTTAGGCAAGGATTTCATGACCAAGAACCCAAAAGCAACTGCAATAAAAACAAAAGTAAATAGCTGAGACCTAATTAATTAATTAATTGCTTTTACATGGCAAGAGGAACAGTCAGCAGAGTAAACAGACAACCCACAGAGTGGGAGAAAATCTTCATGATCTATATGTCTGACAAAGGATTAATATCCAGAATCTACAATGAACTCAAACAAATCAGTAAGAAATAAACAAACAATCCCATCCAAAAGTGGACTAAAGACATGAATAGACTATTCTGAAAATAAGATATACAAATGGCCAACAAACATAAAAAATGCTCAACATCACTAATGATCAGGGAATGCAAATCAAAACCACAATGTGATACCATCTTACTCCTGCAAGAATGGCCATAATCAAAAAAAAAAAAAAAAAAAAAAAAGTAGATGTTGGCATGGATGTAGTGAACAGGGAACACTTCTACACTGCTGGTGGAAATGTACAGTCACTATGGAAAACAGTGTGGAGATTCCTTAGAGAGCTAAAAGTAGGTCTACCATTTGATCCAGCAATCCCACTACTGGGTATCTACCCAGAGGAAAAAAGTCATTATTAGAAAAAGATACTTGCACATGCATGTTTATAGCAGCACAATCCACAACTGCAAAGCTGTGGAACCAACCCAAATGTCCATCAATCAACGAGTGATAAAGAAACTGTGAGGTATATATATATATGATAGAATACTATGTAACCACAAAAAGGAATGAATTGACAGCATTTGCAGTGACCTGGATGACATTGGAGTCTATTATTCTAAGTGAAGTAACTCAGGAATGGAAAACCAAACATCGTATGTTCTCATTGATATGTGGGAGCTAAACTGTGAGGACGCAAAGGCATAAGAATGATACAACGGACTTCGGGGACTTGGGGGAAAGAGTGGGAGTCGGGTGAGGAATAAAAGACTACAAATACGGTGCAGTGTATACTGCTCAGGTGATGGGTCTACCAAAATCTCACCCATCACCACTGAAGAAGCTGCTCATGTAACCAAATACCTCCTGTACCCCAATAACCTATGGGAAAAAATGACAGAAGCAATCTGTGAATAAGAACCCTGTGAAAATCTCTCTTTGTGATTTGTTCCTCAACCTTCAGGGGACAGCGGGGAGTTCCGACAGTGGGGAGCATGGGAATCAGCTTGCGGTTCCAATCTTGGCTGCATAACCCATTCATGGAGGGCCATGGCACAAATCATTCACCTGCTGAGTGTCAGCCCTCTTGCGAGTCAAACCTGATAATCCCTGGCTCTTCTTAGAGTTGGACGGCTCATTCCCACAGCACTCTGTATGTTCTTCACATTGTTCCTCTTGCTTTCCTTCAGGGCAAAGATCAGACGTCACTCACGGTCTCCCGTGCGCCAGTCCAGGTCTGGCAAATATGGGCATCGAATAGGCCTTTGTGGGTAAACGGATGCATGACTGAGTGGGTTTCTGCTTGTCAGGTCTCGCTCCCTCTTTGGAAGCACACGCCCTTAGCACACATTAGAGCTCACTCTCAGATTGCATTGCCAAGAAGTCATGCTTATTAGGACCGCTGGTGCACTGGAAGGGCTTACATCCACCCGCCCTCATAAAAATCCCCGATTCTCAGATAAGGAGAGGAAGTGGCTGCCGCAGGAATTTGATCTGAGATAACCCGTTCCACCACGCTTGGTGGACTGTGGTGTGCATCTGCAATGCGCGGCCACTTGTCGCACGAGGCAGCGGCCGCCACAGGCTCTAAAGGAATGTGTGTCCAATATTGGGTGCTGAAAGGCTGGAAGGAGAAGCAGATCTCAGGACGTGTCAGGGCGGCTGATTCGCTGTGATGGAAAGGGTGTGATCCTTCCCTGGGTAGCAAGACGGGGACAGGGTCGTGGGGAAGAATGTGGAGGGGATTAGAAGGGCTTGCTTCCATTTTCTAACATTTCATATCTATTTCCCTTTAATCTTTTGACCTGGCCTTTTCTAAAAGTGGGTTTTAATAAACTAAAAGGCGACAACGCCTCTTGTGCTCATTTGTGGAGTTTATAAAGAGCCCATCCCCTTGGAGATGAGGAAACATGTAAGACAGCAGTCGCAGGAGCCCAGATTCTTCAGCTTCACAGTGGTGGTGACGGGGGCAGCAAATGTGCACAAGAGCCAACTGGTTGACTCCTATTCTTGGAGGAAGAAGGGATAATTGACACTTCCCAAAAATACCTTGACAGGCATCCCATCCGTTTAATTGGATAATTTATTATTGGAAAGATCTCCGGATTTATGACCAAGGATCTGGGTGTCTACCCCAGCTTTGCCACTTACTGGTTCTGTCAGGGAAAAGAAGACTCGCGTGAGCCTTAGCGTCTCCATCTGTACAGTTAATATCCTACTATCGTGCGGCTCCAATATGAAAGTGGCTTTGAAAAAGGCAAAGAGCTACAAATATGCAAAAATAGTTATCATTATGGACTTCCTCTCTTTTAAAACACACATGTTCCTTGGAGGATTAAACCTACTCTCATTCACTCCTTAGTGTTAATTGCTTGCTTAAAACTCCTAACTGTAACTAGTGAAAAAATGAGATTTTTTTTTTTTTTCCGCTGAGCTCACACCACAAGCTGATGGGGGAGGGATTTTGGAGTGGGGCAGTTGCAAGGAAGGTGTTATAGAGAGATTTGCTATTGGATGCTAGTGTGGTATGGTGGCAATGCTATGGACTCACCCAGAGTTGGGTTCAGATCTTAGTTCTGTTAGATTCTGACTATGTCACCTGGGAAAAGTCATTAAACATCCTCAGGCCTAAGGTTTTTCACTGACAATAAAATAATGCAGGGCTTCAGTAAATGATCTGTCAGCACTAATATTCTTGGATTCTGTGCTTAGGTTGTGACAGTAAAATACACGTTGGAAAATTCACTACTGTCTAATTTGTGATACACTATTATCTGGAATTATTACCTAAGAATAGTTAGGAATGTTGCTCATGAAGTGATAATTCAGGCCTGAGCTAGGGATAGATAATTTCTGTCATTTGTAGAACCCCCAGCACAAAGTGCAGTACCTGGGGCACAGTAGGTGTTTATGTGTTATGCAGACTATTTACACAGTGCAAACCCTTATTTTAACGGAAGGAGGTCAACTCTTGCACCACTGACAGTGTTTTTAGATAATTCAGTCCATTTTTCAGGGATTGCCCCTGCTAATTCTTCTTTTTGTAGATACAAAGGAGTATTTTAATAATAAAAAGAAGCAATTTGAATATCTAACAATAAGAGATTCACTAAGTAAGTCTAAGGATATGCAAATAACTGGAATGTTATGCAACCGTTTAATAAAGATTACATAAATTTACATGGGCATAAAAAGATATTTGGGTTATATTGGTAAATTTAAAATGTAGTTGACTAAACAGCTCCCAAAGCATGGGAAAAAGTCCAGAAGGTTACACATCAAAATGCTTAAAGAAGTTATATATATATTCATGGAAGGATTAAAGGTTTTCAAAATGAATTTTTTCTTCTTCTTTTCTTCTGTTATTTTTAAAATCTTAATTGAGATATAATTTACATACCCTACAACACACCATTTAAAATGTATAATTTAATGACTTTTAGTGTATTCCCAGGGTTGTGCAACCATCATCATAGTCAATTTTAGAACGTTTTCATTACCACAAAAAGAAACCTCATACCACTTAGCAATCAACCCCTGCCCCACCTCCCCCACAGCATCCCGTTGGCAACCTCCAATCTACTTTCAGTCTCTATAGATTTGCAAACGTCCTCCTAATTTATGTTTTACATTCAAATTTACAACAATCAAGTTTGGTTTTCAGTAGACTTTGCCAGAGAGCCCATCCGGCGATTGTGCATCAAAACGACTATCACTTCACTGTCTCCTCTGGACCAAAACCAGGGAGTAGAGTCACCTCTACAATTAAGGGTGGTTTTTAGACCTGGTAGTAATGTTGCTTAGCATATGGGTTGAGGTGTGGGGATCCCAAATTTCTTGTCACTTCTCATGGTGCTCTCATCCCTAACTGGAGAGAGAGTTTTATACCTTCTAGCTCCTTTTATTTCTAATCAAAGATATCTTTTCATTTTTTGAGGAGAGGCAGAGATATAAGGGAAACCCTCACCCTTAACACCCATTGTCATGTTATGATTTTCACAGCTTTGTTTTTCATCAAGAATCACTGGTTTGAAGTCAGATGGTTTATATATGACAGATCTAGTTCCCAAACGCAACCAGGCCAGCTCATAAATATTTACTATTTATGTTTTAAAAATGATTCTGTCAACTTGCTCTTAGGTATCAGAAATGAAATTTTATAGCCAATGAAAATGGTGTGATTAAAAATAGTTGCCTGTTTCCTAAAGTCCAAATATCTCATACATATGAATTTGTTATTCTAATATTCATTTACTATCTCCTATGTAGAGAGCCTCAAGTTTAGTGCTTAATTACTCAAAGTATAATCCTGGCTTACATAAACTTATAATTTGGAGGCTTGGTTGCAGTCTTTGGACACTATGGTTCTTTCCTCATTTGCACTGTAAAGGAGATTTATGATGACAACCAACATAAACCCATCTAGAAAATAAAGCATATGTTAAGTTGATCCACGTACAGTTATCAATATTCTACCATTTTTGACATCCAAAAATGGCAATTTCAGAAGTTTCAGTCCAATAAAAAAAAACTTGCACTAAATAATGATAGCGATTGCTTACAATTTTTCAGCAGTTGGACCTGAAATACGTTATAATCACTATTTGATTTGGTCTCACAACAACCCCATGAGGTAGGAAATATTCTGATCTCCATTTTTTGGAAAACAGAGTCTCAGAAAGATTCAGTCATCGTTTGAATTCATATGGTCAATAAGTGGTCTTATTGTGTGTTATATCAAAAGGTTTGTGTGATGCAAAAAGACCGTGCTCTTAAATATTGTATTAAATAAAACATCAAAAGGAGTTGGAGAGAAAATAAGGGCTATGAAGAAGTCCTTATTCAAGTTTCTAGCACACAGCATATGCTTAATAAATGTTAGCAGCATACATGAGCAAGAAAGCAGAGAAAGGAATGGTTAATGCTAACAAAAGCCCAATGAAATGCTTCCCATATCCTCTTGTATTCCAAAGGGTACAGAACAATCTCCCTCATGCAGTAACATCTCCCAGTGGGCCCCATCTCCACCCCTTTTGTCAGTTAACTCTGATCCCTGTCAAGAATTTTCAACCTATTGGACAAGAATCTCATTTCCGCATTAAACTCCTGTCTTTCCAATGGTGGCCCAAACAAGTCCTAGATTTCCAATCATAAACCAATTAGGAGATAAGATATAAACTCATGAAAATTGTATAGCAATATGGAACATCAGGAGAAGACATGTATATGAAATATGAATGGGTCCTGCCCTGATACACTCCCGTCAGAATGCTATTGCATCGGTGATTCAGGCAGTCTTTGGGCAGAGGCAATCTGCCTGGTAGGATGCCTCTGAGTTTACTAACAACAGTCACCAACTGGGAAAATGCCAACGTGTGAACCACTTGATTCCATCTTGTGACGAATACTCTTCCCCAAAGTTCTGTCATTCTAATCCGCCACCCTGTAAGTTTTGCTTGCAAAATGTGTGCTGGCAGCGGCTTCTGCAGCTATTTCAGAATCCTGACATCTATCGATGCCCTTTGGGCAATGGAATGATACAAGTCGTTCTCATAAGTCATTGGTATCAAAGGGCAATGCTAAGTTTTTACAGAACATTTTGGGAAGAGCATCATGAAGACGCCCATAAATGCTATCGGGCACTGCCTGCAGCATGAGCGGACTGTTCGGTGAGAGGCGAGATAGAGAGGAGCGTGACAGGGGATGAGCATGTGCAGCATGACTAAAATTAGTTTCCAATCTGAGATCTTCATTTCTGCCATCTCTGGAACAGCCATCATCATCCACATTTTTCCCCATACATGGCCCATTCCGAAATAATCCTCATTCAGAGGTCTAAATGTCAACTGCTCTGAAAAAAGGTTCTGAAATGATGATGATGAATGAATGTGTAACATTTCAAGCAGATACTCTGTGGAATCTTATCACCACTGCCAGAAAGCAGCCAGCAAGAGAACCATGGCCATATACTGAAGCACGGCCTGGTTTCTGGCCTTGTAAAGGGATGTCTCGAATGTGTATCTGCAGGTTGATACCTCATCCCATTGACAGCTTTCCATCCTGACCTGAAGTTCTCCAGGTTTCCCAGTGTTGCATGTAGGTAGCCTCATTCCCTGGGACGGTCAGAGATTGGACTGTTTAACCCAAGGGGAAAAACTGTCTCCTGGAGACACAGAGCACAACACTCTTCATCTGTTGTACAGACCCAAGGATTTCCCCCAAAGTTCTACTGGAGAAAGGCAAGGATTTCCCCCAAAATTCTACTGCAGACAAGAGAAGTCATTGTATATTTAAGGCCTCACAAAGTCTTACGTTACAATTATAAGAGGATAAAGTCTAGAAGTTATACTAAATGACTCAAAAAATGGCTCATGTGATAATACTCTGAGATTCACTTGAAGAGTTTGAAGGAAGTTTTAAAAGAAAATGTGAAAGTGGAAAAATTCTAATTTTTAATTTTATTTTATATAACATCAAAAATATATGTGTAGTAAAATTATTAAGTAAAATAAATAAACATTTGACTCTTTCATCTACATCCTTAAATGGGATGTGTGTGTGTGTGTATATATATATATATATATAAAATTCCACAAAATCTCTCTCTCTCTCTTTTTTAATCTTTTATTGGGAAAATGAGGGAATCATCTTATTTGGGGGTATATATGGAACTTAAGAAATATTTGTAGAGTAGTATAAGGAAGAGTCAGGTGTCATTTATATGAGAGAGAATTGGATGTTTTGGTGTCTCATTTTGCCTGATTATTGATTTTAATTTTAAAAATACTGTCAGCAAAAATTCTATAGAATATTAAAATCTGCATTAAGTGTCTGAAATTATTAAAACCATTAACCAACCTACTAAGTCTAATGTTCTGATGCTACCCAGCATGTTTTCCATTTGAGAATAATCCCTTGCCTATTTCCTCATTTGCTTTAGCTTAGACCTAGTTTAATTGTGAGACATTAAAACCATTAACCAACCTACTAAGTCTAATGTTCTGATGCTACCCAGCATGTTTGCCATTTGAAAATAATCCCTTGCCTAATTCCTCATTTGCTTTAGCTTAGACCTAGTTTAATTGTGAGACCTCAGCCCCAATTCTCATGACAACTGGAAGGGGTATTTGACAAGAGTGTTATCTAGGAAGAATCATTTCAGCATTTGGGGTTTTGGTTTCCCAATTTATATAAAAGATGATTTTTGTCTGTCTCCCCTATTCTTTTGATTACTGTGAGGGTCAGATGGCATGAACGTGAACTCTTCAAAGAGTGGTGTACTAACCAAGATTTCTTTCCGTATGTGTGTGTGTGTGTGTGTGTGTATAATATATACATATATATTAAACATAAAAAACATATAAGATACATTTTAATAACCTGAAACACTCCAAGCATAATTTAGAAAGAGAGGGAGAGAAGGTGGAAGGAAGGAGGTAAGGGAAGAAAGGAGAAAGAAAGGGAGAAAGGAAAGGAGAATAGGAGGAAGAGAGGACACAGCAGATAAACTATTCATAATCCCATACTATCAAGGTTGTAAATTCCCATACTCTTTCTCCTTTACTGTGCCTTTGTTGACTGTGGTCGTTTCATTCACATCCACATATCCATGAAAGGACAGGCTGCAGGATATCTCAGATTTCTCCTGCTTTTGCAAGCTGCAGTTTTTTTATTAACCTTATTTTATAGTGTTTTCCTTTGGCAAACACAGGTGCAAAAGGAATGGGGATTTAGTTGGAGTTCAGGATTCGACCTTCTCTTCTATAGTGTATTTTTTTAAGAAAATATAAAAGCTTTATTTATAATATTTAACAATGATATTTAAGTGATAATGTTTAAAATTTCTATATAAACTGTTGGATACTCAGCATGTTTCAAATATACAACCTTATCTGATCCTCAGTAATCTCTGTTAGTTTCTAGCTGTTACATTCCACAGTGGCATTGGTATTGTATGCTTCAACCTCATTGTCGTTAAAATATACTTTTACGAACTTGCCTGAGAATCCAACCACCAGTAGAATAACATAATGAGAAAATGTGTTCTGAGTTCCAAACAGCTGGCTAACAAATGAGTACCCAGAAGTCAAAAGTGGTATGGCATTTTCTAATAGCTACATTAGCCAACATAAATCAATTGACCTATTCCAATGGATGGAATTCTTTCATTAAATGAGAATTAGCTATGTATTCATTTAATTGCTTAAATGACTTTTTCTAAGCAGTTTTCAAGAGCATCTGAATCACTTACAGATTAGTGCATGATAAAAGACACAGTAGATACTAAATTTCAAAACCAGATGCCATTTAAAAGGGAGAATAAACAATTTAAAAGCCTGGAGCTGAATAAATGTGCACATCATAATAATGACTATTAGAACTAAGGCTTTTTATGCCAACCACTGTTATCCCCACTTCTCGTAATAACGATTATTAGAACTAAGCTTTTTTATGCCAACCACTGTTATCCCCACTTCATAGATGATAAAAATACAAGTTTTAAGGGGTAAGAAAAACCACCTAATCACAGCAAGGTTCAAGTTTTCTCACCAAAGAGTAACACTCTGAAGAGTAGAAAACCCTATGTTAGATTGTGTCTGATTCTGGCAGTACATTTTCAATGATATTTTTGGGTTATGAAGGTGAAAAGATAAATATTCAAAGTTTAAAAAAATTTTCCTGAGAATAGAAGAACAGAAATTTCCCTACAGATTTTATTCACAGCTGAAGTGGGAACACCACTTTGCTGCCTGGATAATAAGTATTGAAGTTGCTGTAAAGGAGACCCCCCCAAAGATTGACAGCTTGTTGAGAGCCCTGTGGATGAAGTTACCTTCGTTGGAACATGGAAACAAGTGGACTGTGTGTGCACAGTAAGAGAGTGGATAGGCTTGGTCGATGACGGGACGGGATTGACAGAGGGTCCTGGAGAGGAACAGATGGAAGAAGTCTGAGAAGTGCCAGATAAAAAAGAGCGAAGACAATGTTAAAACATTTGGCCAAGGAACCTGAGACGTTCATTGCTCTAGAAAAACTCTTGAGTGGGTGACACTGGAACCTGGCATCTTCTACAGTAACAATTCAGCAACGAAATAACTCTTTTCTACAGAGAAATTGATCTCTCATTGGCTCTGTACCAAGAAAAGAGTAGCAAGTAGCAAAGGAAATAAAGCAGGAACCAATCTTTACATTTTCCCTGCAAGAACCACTGTCTCTCCAAGGCCTCCTCTCTCTGGTCCTTGGTAGCCTCCTTCCCAGCTGTCCGCCCCGTCTTCTCACCATTTAACTCACTGTAAGGACCTTGTCATCTGGGAACTTGACTGCTTCCAGTGCTACAGATCATCTATTTTCTTCATTCGGATGCTCAGCTTATGGACAAGTAGCTCACAGCACTTGCCAACGTCCCTTTGATCCTTTAGGCACAGTTTATTTTACTACTCAGTTTTACAATATTTCTTCAGTGTTGCTGAAATTCAAAGTAGAATTGACTTCAATAATTATGGAAACGACTCTAGTCCTTGTATAGACTGGTTAAGATTCTTGAAGAGTTGCTTAAAATTTATGCAATGTTTCACTGAATCTCAAGGGGGAAATGATATGTTTTAGTGCTATTTATAAATGTTGGAATTGATACATGTCTTGAATTGTATCACTAAGTAAAAATGTTGGTGCTAATAATAAAGTATAAATATATATGGTATATTGTTACTATTAAAACTCTATACTAATTCCTCTCTTGAACTTTATTTTCAGCATATTTATCTCCGTCACATATTGACCTAGCTGTTCCATTTTCAGTTCAAACATGCTAAGCCAAAAATTTCCTCCAACCACCTCTTAGACCACCACTTTTCAAATTTTTATATTTTAAATGAAAAATAAATTAAAAGCTATGTTTTTACGCATTTTTAATCCATTTGCTCAGTCTCTCCTTAGCAACTTGGCCTCTGGAGTCAGACTTCCTGTGTTAAAATCCCAGATCTACTATTTAGTAAGTGTTCTGCAATGTGTATATTATTTTATTTCTTTGAGCCTCGGTTTCCTTAGGTGTGAAATACTGTTTGACTTACTGAATTGTGAGAATTAAAATAGCATTTTTAGGCACATAGTAATTTATTTTTGCTGCTATCATTACTATAATTATCATCATTATTATTGTTACCTCTACCCCATTCTTGCAATTTTTTTTTTTTTTTTTTTTTGCTTTGTTTTGTTTTGTTACAAGATCTCACTGTCTTCTGGGCTGGAGTGCAGTGGCGCGGTCACAGCTCACAGCAGCCTCAACCTCCTGTGCCCAAGCAGTCCTCCCACCTCAGCCTCTCAAGTAGCTGGGACCACAGGCATGTGGCACAATGCCTGGCTAATTTGTGTGTGTGTGTGCAGACAGAGTCTCACTATGTTGTCCAGGCTGGGCACTTTTTATTTTTAACCAAATTACTTTGCCTTTTAATTCACAGAGGAAATTGAGCATATTAAGAATGATGTTTCTCAACTTCTTCCTCTACCACTTCATCTATCTTTTCCTCTCTCCTGCAATTACAGACAAAGGTGCTCCCCTTCTTCCGGCTTCTCCTCTTCCCCCAACTGTATTCTCTCAGCCATGTCTTCACTCTATCAAATCAGCCCCTCTTGGGGAAGTAGAGTGTGTTTAACTGAAAGACTGGGCTTAGGGATTGAACAGAGCTGGTGTTATCTTGGATCTTCCTCTTCCTGGCTCTCTGACCAGCACCCTCATTTGTAAAACAGAGATGATGATAGCACCTATGTCGTAGGGTTTAGGGGAGAAATGGATGAGATAATGACCATAAAGAATGGGGCTCAGTGCCTGGCACAGAGTAGGACTTGAATAAATGGTAGCTTTTTATTGTTATTTTGGTTAGTATTGCAGACCCTTCCTTGCTAGTCTAGTGCCACTGTGCTTTACACAGGGTAGGTGCTTAATAAACATTTGTTCTAGTGGTGGTGAAGGATGAATTATTAGCCATGATAAGTTGCCCCTGGCTGGGGCTCAAGATTCCTGGCTCCTCTCAGAGCTGCCTGACATCACCACCACAAGTTCCAGAGAACAGCATTTATATAGAAAGGGGACACTCCAGAAAAAGTCATTTTATTTCTATGAGGATTTTGCCGCAAACCCAATATGGTCTTCTGATGAGGAACTAGACCTTTTCTTTGGCTATAAGCAGATTCAAAGTGTAGAACCCAAGGACAGCAGCTGTTTACTTATCTCTTTTCTCTAGGACAATACTCCAATCCATTTAATAAGATAGACAACTTTAAAGTAAGCACAGTAGGAAAAAAAGAAACAGTACAAAGAAGTTCCTCTTGAAGGCTTTGGGGCAGGACCATTGGGATGGGGGAGGGATGAGCCTTCTGAACTGAAGGATGCCCTGACCGTCTTTGTTTCATCAGCCACTTGGAGGATCAGGATTCTCATGGGTCAAGTCCTGGCCAGTATTCCCCACTGTCCCAAAAAGAAATAGCCAGAGAAAGAACCTTGATATTTTCAAAGGGAGGACGGTGAGTGGGTGTGGAGTGGGACAGAAGATGGATGGCAAGAGGAAAGAGATGCAAGTTCCTTAGGGATGAGAATGCACTTGCAGTTTTGGGGAAGATTGTGACATTTAGGAAGGCTAATATCCTGTATTTAAATGTAGATTCCCTTGGTTATATTTAAGCTTAATTCTCTGTGGAGTACCTTGGAAAACTGGAAGCAGACAAATATGCCATAGTGCCATTTGCAAAGGTGCACTTTTGTTTATTGATTTGTTGAGCATGTGCTATGTCTCAAGCCTTAAGCTAGTTTGCGGGGATACATGAATGGAACACAGCCCCTGCCCTTAAGTTGTCCATGGTATTTGAGAAGACGGACATTCTAACCTTATCTCAGGGAAACTGATAAAACTCAGAAGTATGTCAACCATGCAACAGAGAATGACCATTCTTGTGCCTGGAATAACAGCTTGGGGATGCAGATTTTGGAATTCTTTTTATCACAGATTTGGTCATTTGGCTTTATTACAAAATTCACTTGGGTGTTTTATCTTAGCTAGGGCGATGATTGCTGTGTGGCAAGAATGGTACAATAGAATCAAGGTAACTGCAAAAATCTTCTGGAAAAAAAAACCCTACATTTTCTGAGAATTCAGCTACCCAAGTTCCATTTAGCTGTCTGGTTGGCTATTTAAAGAATTCTGTTGTTATCCTTCACTAGAATCCCTTTTAGGTGCTGTTATCCCAACTGCACAAAATCCCCAGGGATAATTAACCAATGAGTCCTAAACACATAGGCCTGACAGATAATTCACTAATTTTGGAGGGCATGTGAAGGACCACATAAACGGCTTTGGTTCCCTGGACTTCCACACAATGTAAATTGCACCAGAACAAGCTTAATTGATGGCACTTATCTAAAATTCACTTTGTCATTTTCCAGCCACATATTCACAATGCTTTGTAAGGTTTGCTTAAGCAAAATTGCAGTCTTATGACATCATATGATTAGAATGGGACTTGACTCTTGTAATCTGACCTTTTCCCATTGAATGGAAGAAAGAAAAAGAGATTTTCTTGGGGGATAACTTAGCCTTTTAAGGCAGACGTGACCATCTCTTTCTTTTTAGGAACCAGAAGGCTGTTTCTGTAAATAGATTTACTAACATTACCTAAAGCTGAAGATGACCCATGGCTTCAAGTTTTTTCCCTTTCTTCTACGCATGGCATTTAAGGAAGATGTGTCACATGTAGACACTGGTTTCACAAAGAAATGTATGATGCCCAGCAACAGGGCTGTCACGACACACTCAAGCTATCACTCTGATACAGAAGATCTTCTCCAAGAAACCCTTTTGGCATGCAACTTTCTGAACTTGTCAAGTGAAAGTCAGCAGAAAAGTGGCTGCCCATTGATAAGACAGGTCCCAGTTATTTCTCCCTCCTTCCTTCCCTCTTCCTGCAGCATGTCAAAGGCCAGCCCCGCTGAACTCTGACAATCCTTTCATATTTGCAAGTTGATAATTCTAAGGTATAGGGTTTGACTTAGTGGGTCATGAAACTGGGGAGAAAGGGGTTACTCCTGTAACATTCCACATGGCTTACAGTCTCAGACTGGCACAGACATTTGCAGACTGATTTGGCTGAGATGAATCTTTTTTATAAAACCACATTTCTTTTTCTTACAGGTGTATTCATCTTCATGTAGTAGTCACTTTCCAAGTTCAAGACCATGAGTGTGATTTGCCTTGACCTTCCAGCTCTCTAGACACTGTCCTGGGGGTGATCATTTGAAGAGGGGATGTGTGTTTTTTCTTTGAAATGTATGTATGCTGACTTCTACTGACAGGTAATTTTATTTCTTAGTGAAAAAAAAAAAAACAAAGAAAAAAGAAAAAGGACTCGTGTTTTGCCTATTCTTCTGGGGAAATAGGACAGAACACTTGAAATTGGATCTGTCCTAGGAAATCTCAAAATGTTAGAGAGTTCGTTCAGCTTTCAGGGAAACCACTGTTAATAGCTAGTCCAGAGAGGCCCACCAACACACCCAAATTATGTGATAATCGTAATATGGTCAAGGATTATGCCATGCCCTATTCACCTTCTCAGAGTCCAACCCAATGGACTGTAAGTCTAACAAATGCTGTTTAGACAACTAGGAATGAGCGGTGGCAAGAGTGTGAATTTGGATCCCCAAGTTTCCCCAGCAGTGCGAATTGAGGCAACTCATTTAATCCTTCGTACTTCAGTTTCATCTGTAAAATGGAGAAACAAATGCCTTCTTACACAGTGAAGCGCAGACAGTGAGGGTGAAAGGCAGACACATGGTGCAATTCACTATAGGGCCCTGGGGTTATTCCTCTCTCCTAGTCCACACGAACATGCTAGGAAAAGCCAACATTCCAAGGAACATGGCTTTTGATGGCTGTTCATGGGAGTGAAATCAAACAATTTGAAATCTGTTAATTTCTTCGCTGAAATAATTGCACTTATTCACATCTCTTACTTTTTCCTCTAGGCTGCTTTCCAGATCTGAGTGTCTTGTGAGGCGTGAATGGCAGCTTATCTTGCTGAGGGTGTGGAATAAACCCTTAGCAGCTTCTGGTGTTAAAGGGCTTGACTTATCTCGGTGTGGTGGCAGAGTGCCCTGGCTGGGTTTACTTCTTTGTCTTTGCACTCTGTGTTGTTGCTTAGCACAGCTGTCAAACACCTCTAGTGATTCTAAGAGCACACTGACGGACAGTCGATTCCACTCCGGGATATCCTAGGTCAGTGGGCATTTTCATTTTTAGCATTTACTTCTTAAGAAGCACATGCAAAAAAGATTGTTAGCTTTAAGAACTACGAATATATTACTTAAAATACAGATAATATAATCATAATCTTGTCTGTAACATGTAAAAGTTGCCTCACTCTGTGCTTTAAATGTGTTTCTAAAAGGAGGGTAAGTGAAACGATCATGATTTAAAATATAATTAGAAGCTGGGTGTGGTGGCTCATGCCTATAATGCCACCTTTGGGAGGCTGAGGTGGGCGGATCACTTGAGGTCAGAAGCTCGAGACCAGCCTGGCCAACATGCTGAAACCCTGTCTCTACCAAAAAGTACAAAAATTAGCAGGGCGTGGTGTCACATGACTGTAGTCCCAACTATTTGGGTGGCTGAGATGGGAGGATTATTTGAACCCAGGAAATGGAGGTTGCAGTGAGCTGAGATAGCGCCATTGCACTCCAGCCTGGATGACAGACTGAGACCCTGTCTCAAAAAAAAAAAAAAAAAAAAAAAAAATGTAATTGGGGTACTCACTATTTCAGGAAACTCTTGGTGAAGTTTTTTGTGAAGCTAGTAATAATTTTTTTTTGCTACCTTGGAATTTGATAGATAATATCAGTGTACATACTTTTTCTAATGTGCACTGTCCTTTTCTCCTTTTTTTTTTTTTTTTGGTGTGTGTGTGGAAATGGGGATAAGATAATCATTTATTTCCTTGTTAACCTCTATGGTTGGAGATAGTACATGCGGTATCCATTCTCAGGCAAAAGAAACACTTCTCCCAGGATTTCTCCAAGACAAAGTTTCAAAGTTGTTCTTTCATATGAAGTCCCAGATCTATCTGGATTTGATTTTTGCATAAAGTACAAAGTAGTCAATTGATATTTCCCATAAATGATCCCCACATTATTCATGAAATCATCTTTTTCCCACTGATATGCAATGTCAGGTATTCTATGTCAATTTTTTGCATTTTTGTGAGTCCTTTTCCAGGTTCTTTTTTAATTTATTGATGTATTCCTACACCAAAGCCACTCTATCTTGATCATTCCTGATTTTTAATCGATTTTAATATTTGGTAAGAAAATTTTCCTATTTAATTCTTCTCTAAGGGTACCCTTACTTAATTTTAATCCTTTGTTCCTTCATATAGCGTTTAGAATCATCTTTTCAAGTTCTATAAAAAGTCCTGTTAGGATTGTGATTGACATTGTATTGAATTTATATATTGACTAAGGGATTTTTTACATCTTTATTATATTGTCTTCTTATCCATTGACTTGGAATATTGTTACATTCATGCAAGTCTCCTTTCCTGTCCTTCAATAAATGTTTTTGCTCTTGGACACCATGCTTTACATGGGCTGAGTCATTTCATATAGTGTGTGGGAGCCAACACAATACTAAAACAGTGTTTCCCAGCCCAAACTATGCCTTTTTTCAAGGTGATAATCTGCATGCTCTGTTGCATCTCTCAGGAATGAGCGGCAGAGAACAGCAGAAGAGAGAGCCTCCAAGGCTCAACCACAGTCCCTAGAGTCAACCAGCACAAGCATTCGCAAGGATGTGGAACAACACAAACTCTTGCTGGGAGGCACAGGATTGGGAAAACCATTTTTGAAAACAATTTGGCATTACATAAAATTGTTGGAGTCTTTTCTGACTACCAACCAGTAATTCTATTCTGATATTTACTCTTACTAAATGAAGTCTAGACTTGCACTGTCCAATATGGTGGTTACTAGCTACTTGTGGCTATTTAAACATAGATATAAATTAATTAAAATTAAAAGAAATTTAAAAATTCAGTTCCTCAGTTGTACTATCCACATTAAAATGCTCAATATCCACATGGAGTTCCAGTGGCTGCTGCACTGGACAACTTAAATAGTGGATATTGGCCTGGCGCGGTGGCTCAAGCCTGTAATCCCAGCACTTTGGGAGGCAGAGACGGGCGGATCACGAGGTCAGGAGATCGAGACCATCCTGGCTAACATGGTGAAACCCCGTCTCTACTAAAAAATACAAAAAACTAGCCGGGTGAGGCGGCGGGCGCCTGTAGTCCCAGCTACTCGGGAGGCTGAGGCAGGAGAATGGCGTAAACCCGGGAGATAGAGTCTCACTCTGTTGCACAGGCTGGAGTGCAGTAGCGTGATCTTGGCTCACTGCAACCTCCGCCTCCCGGGTTCAAGTGATTCTCCTGTCTGAGCCTCCGGAGTCCCTGGGATTACAGGCATGCGCCACCATGCCTGGCTAATTTTTGTATTTTAGCAGAGATGGGGTTTCACCATGTTGGTCAGGCTAGTCTTGGACTCCTGACCTCATGATCCGTCCACCTCCGTCTCCCAAAGTGCTGGGATTAGGCGTGACCCACATCGCCTGGCCGAGAATCTCTTAACTAGAAAATAACAGTAAGATTATTCACTGTAGTACTGTATATAATGAGAAAAAAAGAAACAATGTCTCTATCAACAGTATAATGTACAAATAAATTTTTATGTATTTATAAAGCTGACAACTATTCAGTGAAAATCAATGAACTCCGCTACACGCATCAACACGTGTGCATTGGAAAAATCCTGTGGAGTGCAAGAAAGTAAGTCTTGGAAGAAAACATGTAACATGACTCAATTCATATATAAGTTAAATGGGCAAAACCTGCCATATAGCTTGTTAAATTTTTTTTTATTATTATCACACCTGGTCCTGAGACGGTAGCAGGAGTAATGTAATGCTTCTGAAGTGAGATCCAAGGTAGAGAGGGTTCCAAGAAACTAGAGTCATGTTCAAAGACCTCCTGACTTCATTGGCCTACTTTTCATTCAGGATAATTTTATTGGTTGCATTTATTCAGGGGCTGTGCACTACTCACAGGAAACAGCAGAATTCACCAGGATGTTGTCCAGTGACTCTGACCATGTCTGGATCCCAGATCCCTTTGAGAATCCAATGAAGTTCAATGTTAGATTCTTCACATTTGTACAGTTATGGAACTAGTTTTAAAAACTGGCCCAGAACTTTGCAAATCAGAGGTTCTGGAGCATTTTGCAGTGGGGTTGAAAAGCATGATGCGTAGTTAATATTTTGCTTTCCACATGTATGGGTTCTTTTAAAACGTCTAAACATACCTTTTACATCTTTGGTTCACGAAACTGTAATCCCCATCCGCTCCGAATGAACCGTAACACATTCCAAATGAGAAGGATACAAAATAATGAGATAAGTGCAAAAGAATAGAAAGAATTGCATCCAGAAAGATCATAATAGGGGTAGGAATGTAGAGACATTTGGATCTTTTAGGGTCAGATGAGAGTCATCAGAAAAAGCCTCTAGAGAAAAACATGGGGATAAAGAGACTCTGCAGCTAAGATGTGAGATGTCTCAGGCCTGGAAGAGGGAGGAAGCTTACGTCCCCTTCCTCCAAGCATGAAGCCAGCTTCCTTCGTTGTCCACCCAGCACAGGTATGAGTTTAAGAACCTTCACCAAGCATGCATCTCAAGACACTCTGATATCTTGAGATATCTGAGATATGGCTATAGTCATTTTCCTACTGTATCTCTTAATCATCCCTAAATATAAACATGGATCCAAATATTTAACTCTATAGTTTTCTAACACCAAGTACAGGGAAGCCAGTGAAGTCTCTGTTAATGTTTTTATGCCCGAGAATGTGAAGAACTAGAACTCTGCAACATGGGATGCATGTCTCTCCCTGTGACCTTTGAAACCAGTGTGCTCAGGGGTTACAAGTACCACCACTTACACTGCTGTCCTGTGGCAGTTACATGCACATGCCTGCCATTCAGAGTTTTGGAGTGTGCGTTGACATCTGTGTGTGTGTGAAGATAAATGGGTGCTTGTTTGGATGCAGGACATGATACAGGGCATTGCTGGTATGCTGTCAGAAACCTCATGTTAAAATGAGCCATCCGAAGGACGGCTTCTGGCCCTTGGAGTCACTCACTCACTTGTGGGACTGTGTCTCCAGTCTACAATTGTCTTTTTACTATGGGAGCAGAAAGTTTGAATCAAAATAGAACATTGAATCAAAATCAACAACTATTAAACAAATGGACAATTAACAACTACTAAACAAAATATGGTTCCTTCTATGGTAATTTAAAAAATGACTGTAACATTGTACATTTTAGGAGGAAAAAGGATCAAAAGATGACTAGAAACCTAAGTGAGCCTGGAGAAAAAGCTAAGTGGAAACATTGTAGCTAGTCGATGAGAATGAGCATAGGAAAATTTAACTTAGAAACTGAGAAAGGATTCCAGTGAACCAAATATCTCGACACAGCCCTCGGAACACAGCACCGGGACGCGTGAGTAATGGCGTGCGCTGAGCAAGTCAGAAAGATGCCATACCGCCTCAATGGGAAAAACATCCCCTGGGCTTGTCCACAGGGCTGCACCACGGCTGCTACTGTCACTAGTTAGGATGGAAAATGTGATGAAACTGATTTGTCTTTCCTAATCTGGACACACACTCGATTCTACCATTTTTATTTTCAGGACCAAGGCATTTGGCGTTTTTTGTGTGCCTGGTAATGTTGTTTGCCAAGTATATTAGTCAGGGTTCTCTAGGGGGACAGAACTAATAGGGGATGGAGATATATATATATATATATATATGAGTTTATTAAGTATTAACTCACACCATCACAAGGTCCCACAATAGGCCGTCTGCAAGCTGAGGAGCAAGGAGGGCCAGTCCAAGTCCCCAGACTGAAGAACTTGGAGTCCCATGTTCAAGGGCAGGAAGCATCCAGCATGGGAGAAAGGTATAGGCTGCGACTCTAGGCCAGTCTAGTCTTTTCATGTTTTTCTGCCTGCTTTATATTCTAGCCATGCTGGCGGCTGATTAGATGGTGCCTACCTAGATTAAGGGTGGGTCTGCCTTTCCCAGCCCACTGACTCAAATGTTAATCTCGTTTGGCAACACCCTCACAGACACACCCAGGATCAATACTTTGCATCCTGCAATCCAATCAAGTTGACATTCAGTATTAACCATCACACCAAGCTTTTGCTGGAGCCTCTTGATGACAATTCTGAGTCAGAAGGATGAATTTGGCAGAGATGCTGGTCATATTAACAATTCATTGCACAGGTGGAGGACCTGAGGTCCATATCCAACTGCAAATTTCTGCCTGCCTCCAGGATGATCTGGGGATGTGCTGGCCTCTCAGCATTATTGCCCATGCCCTAGTCTGGTGGAATTGTGTTTAAAACTGTGATGGTTTTATTCTTCATAAGAATCAGACTGCCTTGGTTCAAATTGTGACTCCATCACTTTGCAGGTTTGTGGCCTCAGGCAAGCTATGGAACTTCACTGACCCATATGTGTGATAGAGATAATGATAGGGTTATTACAGGAGCACACCTGATGATAGATGTAAAGCACTCAGTATAATGCTTGTTTGTAGGAAGCATCTAATAAATTTTAGTTGCCGCTATAACTAAGCACTTGCCTCTTTTTCACATGCCATTTTAGCCAGATCAAATAGGTAGGAAAAAAGGCTATCAATCATGAAGTTCATACTTTCCTGTTTCTAAAAAAGTACACTTCTAAAAACTTATATAATCCATTTACAGCTATTAACTTAAACTTGGAAAGTTTGGATATTTGGTCTGTCTTCAGAAGTGTTTATCTGAGGATGTAAGCCCTACCACTCAAATTACTATGTATCACCATTGATGTGCATTATGTTGATTCTTATACCTATTATACTCATGTGTGAAACTAAGCCCCATAAAAACAGAATTGAGGCATTCCTGCTGAAAGGAAGTGAATTGAAGGGAAGAGAAGCAGAGCCTTTGCAAAGAGAAAATTGTCCTATCTCTCAACCAGTGTCAGAATGTGGAAATGTTTACAAAATGCTCATTAAAAGAAATAGGGATTGCAAGATAGAAACAAATTCTGGTGCACAAGTTTACACTAGGGAGATAAGAAAGGCTAGGCCCCTATAGGGGATTTTGTTATCCAATTACTGCAACCTGACTTTTAGGGGGAGAGGAAGAGTGGTAGGGGGAGGGAGAGAGAGAGGAAGAGTTTCCAAACTTGTCTCCAGTGACAGGAGACATTTACGCTCCACAAGATAAAACTGCCACTTAGAGCCCAGGAGAGCTAAACCTTCCTGGCTTGGCCTAGGGGCTCGAGCGGAGTCATGGGCTCTCTGGTCCTGACACTGTGCGCTCTTTTCTGCCTGGCAGCTCACTTGGTTTCTGGCAGCCCCATCATGAGCCTAGAGCAGTCTCCTCTGGAAGAAGATATGCCCCTTTTTGATGATGTTTTCTCAGAGCAAGATGGTGTCGACTTTAACACACTGCTCCAGAGCATGAAGGATGAGTTTCTCAAGACACTAAACCTCTCTGACATCCCCACGCAGGATTCAGCCAAGGTGGACCCACCAGAGTACATGTTGGAACTCTACAACAAATTTGCAACAGATCGGACGTCCATGCCCTCTGCCAACATCATTAGGAGTTTCAAGAATGAAGGTAAGTTTTTGCTGATGAAATTTGGCTTGAATTTTTTTCAAGACACGATAAGTAATTT
Source organism: Piliocolobus tephrosceles (assembly GCF_002776525.5). Taxonomy (NCBI): domain Eukaryota; kingdom Metazoa; phylum Chordata; class Mammalia; order Primates; family Cercopithecidae; genus Piliocolobus; species Piliocolobus tephrosceles. Next base: position 69,490,998 of record NC_045448.1, on the reverse strand, counting down.
ACAATGCATGGGAATGATATAGGTAAGGCTAACTACATCTATACAAGGATGTTAAATACATACGGATATACAAAAACAAGGCACATTTTGGTCTATACCATTTATATAGTCATTTCAGAACCTCAATAAATACTTACAAACATCTTTTAATCCAAAGCCACAAAATATCTATCAATTTGACATCATCATTGGGTCCTGTTAAAAAATGTTAATTTGAACACCAAGTAACACAAAGAATTAATGTTGGTCTACTGCCGTATCTTTGTCATTTTCCAAATAGGCCTTGATTGCCATTTGGGCTTTTAATTAACTAAAAAATTTCTCAACTTCTACTTAGAATACCAAGGATAAAATCAGTCAAAAAACATCAAGTTGTGATTTGTGTTATGTTCAAACTTTTGATAAGTTTTTATTTTGTGACCTTATTTAAGAAATATTCAAACAGGATGGAAATATATTTTAAAGATTCTTCCTAAGGCTGTGTTGTTTGATGTGTCATGTACATCCTTAAAGCACTGTTTACAGTTTCCAGGAAGTGTGGATGGCCCATTAATCATCCAGCTCATCATTTCCGTCTTTATAAAGAGCAACGTACAAGCTTTGAATTACTGGTGGGAAAAGTGTGTTTTCTTCTCCTCAGTCTTTAAATTTGGTAACTAAATCTAATGAACTAGCAAGTTATTTATTTTCTATTTTTTATTTGTTGTTTAATATGATCCTGGTAGGAAAAAAAAACACCTGATATCTAAATATCCATGGTAGAAGCTGACAGTCCAAATGAACTAATTTAATATTTGCCAATTATGTTTTTATAGTCACTAAACAGGTATAAAAGAAGCTTCCCATCAATGTTGGCCAGATGTTCTTGAAAGAAGAAAGGTTAATAGTGGAGAAATAGCTCAGGGCTTGGAATTTTAAGGGCTGGTTGGCTTAGTGGTTGTAAATAATTAGCTGATGACTCAGAGCCTCAATTTCCTCATCTGTAAAGTGGGGGTAACGATACCTACTGTAACATAGTTGAGTGACTCAAAAGAGGTTTACAGATAAGAAAGCACTCCATTTACTATGAAGTGCTGATCAAACTTCAGTGATTACTAATGAATTACTTAATATTCTAGGTGCTGGAATAAATGTTGAGTAGTATTCCTTAGTCTCTAAGATATTATCTGCTTTTAAAATTGAGTTGGCTGACAAAATTTCTATTTCATAACATCTTTCTCATGGAAATGGCAAGATGAGATTACAGATTCCTTTTGGAGGGGAGTCTGAATTGAAAATGAACAACCTCCTCCTGTAAGAACCCTCCCTAATACTTCTCAGCACTGAGCCCTAAGTGTCTGGCTCAGGGTGCGGGTGAGAAAATGTTGTTTGCATCCCCCAGAAAAGTAGAAACGTTTTCCGTTCTCACTTCTCTCATAGAGTATCTGGATGATCCAGGTCAGGATGTGGAGTTTACTGTGCTTATTATTACTGGAGATTATTGAGGGCAGGAACACACATCTCTCAGTAAACAACCCAGCCGCCAGCACCTCGGCCCGTCTGCAGGAAATGTGCAGCCTGAGGACAGAAATCGCACAGGGCACGCCCTGTTGGCTACTATTGCCTCTCTTCTGACTTCTTTGGATCTGCTTAGTACAGCTCCCTAGGAGACAAAGACCAAAAAAAAAAAAAAAAAAAAAAAAACTCCAAATCTACATCATCTTGGGAAAAAAAGTGCCACCTCCAAGGTGAAAAAAGCATGCCCTCAATTCCTAGCACTGCTCCTTTATCACCTTGTCAGGGGAAGTCAGTTCTCTGCATCGAAGCTTGATTTCTTCTGATGCAAAATGAGCAGAGAATCAATACCTGCATTATGGGGTCATTGTGAGAACCAGAGAAGATCATGCTTGCAAAGCATCTGGCAAGAGAAATTTGTCAACAAACATTAGTTCTCTTGCCCTGAAATGTAAGTCTTCAGTCTATTGCTTACTGCATTTGCACATGCACAGAACTTCACAGCGAACTTACTTTTTTGAAACAGTCTTATTGAGGTATATTTGACTTATAAAAATATTGGTGTATAAAAGTATAATTGCACATGTTTAAAGTGTATAATTTGAAAGGTTTTGACATAGGTAACATTCATTGAAACCATCACCACAATCAAGATCATGAATATATCCATTAACACCAAAGCTTCCTTGTATGCTTTGTAATGCCTTCTTCACACTACAGTGAGCTCTTATTTTATACTTTTCTCCTGGGTAGAGCAGGCAGCCTACTCCTCCATGTTCCCTGTTCATGGGGAGTCAAGTCTCCTCCCTTCTAAGAGTGGGAGAATAATTCCCAAGCCCAACCCAAGAGCTTAATGATGGATTAAGGTCATGTGTCACGCCCATAAATCAATTTAGTCTGATGCCTAGAATCATCAACTAATCAATATTTTTAAAGCACTACCTCTGTTTAAGTCATCGTAGTAGGACAGAGACATAAAAGGGAGTTCTGAGCCATTCAAACCAGGAGGATGGCAATCTAGTTGGGAAAATCCATTCATAAAAAGACGGCTGAAATATAAGGATGTAAATGACAAAGATCAAAGGAGATATAAAGTGCTCAAGTGATTTCAGAGGGGAGGGGAGGGAACTTTCAGATAGAGAAGTAAGGGAGCCTTTTACAGGAGATGTCAGAGCTGGACAGGTGGAGGTGAGGTGAAAGGGCTTTCCAAGGGTCAGAAGAACAAGTGAAAACGTGAAAATTACGGGGAAAAAAGAGTGTTTTGACAGGTGGTAAAGATATCAATGTAGTTGAGACAGAAGGGTTTACAAATCCATTCAATTGTTCACAAATATTATTGAGTAATCACAGTGTTCTGTGCACTGTGGAGGATGTAAGGAAGCTATGTCTGATCAGGAGGCTAAGACCCATGTATAGCTGGTCTTGAAAGCCATGCCAGGGAGTTTAAATTCATTCTGTAGGTCAGCATTTCCCATTGGCAGTGTGTAAGATGATTTTAGGTGGTTCCCATAGAAAGCTATGAATCATGTGAAATAATTGTTTATTTTTATTAATATGGATTTTTAGCAAACATACATAAATATCACCTCAAATCTCTCCTTTCATGAATGATGTTGCTTAGGAACATCATTCTAAAGTCTAAAATAGATAATAAGTGTAAAATAATTAGATCAAGTTAAGGAAAAATATTAAAAGATTATAATCTGGAACAGGGACTCACTGAGATCATGAATTAAGTATATACTTGGAGAAATGTGGCCAGTGATGAGGCAGAACTCCCAATTGGTGGTCCTTAGCATCTTCAGTGCCATGGAGCCCTTTGATAATCTGATGGCAAATGCCTTTAGGGCTTCCTTGTGGACTCATTACCTGAGGCAAGTGTGCAGGAGCTTTGGGCTAACTGTAAAATGTTCAGATAGGAAGTCAACATGATAGTATTTGGAGGTGTCCTTCTAAGACTAAAGGACTTTTACAGAGTTGATTCATAAACATTATTGAGTGAGTTATATGTGCCACGCTCCATGCCAGGTGCTAGGGGTACAAGACTAAGGCAACCAATCTAGTCCCAGGATTCATTTTCTCCCATTACTCTTTATAGAGGACCATATAGCCAAAAGTCAATTGCTGTGACCCTCTTGGTTTATGGCTGTCTTATTGACCTTGTCAGGCTTTGTTGCCTAGAACAGAAGTCAGTAAGTTTCTTCTGTAAAGGTCCAGACAGATAAAAACGATTTTAAGCTTTGCAGGCTATATGTTCTCTGTTGCGTCTATTTAACTCTGCCATTATAGTGCAAAAGCAGCCACAGACAATACAAAAACAATGGATGAGGCTGTGTTCCAATAAAACTTTATTTCCCAAAGCAGGTGGCAGGCCTATTTTGGCCCATAGGCTATAGTTTACTAACCTCTGATCTAAATGGAGGTCTTTTAGGAAGAAGAGTGCCCAGCCAACTGTGTGGGGATCTCCACCCATTACAAACACAAATATTAAAAAACCATGAAGTCCTCATCCCTGAAAAGCTTCAAGAAAAGAACAATCACCACATGTCCCATTTGATGGCTCTTTGTTGGTCAGGAAATTTGGGGACTTGCCCACACAATCTCCAAGTTCCCTCCCAGTTCTATAATTCTGTGTCTGATGAGCTATTCAAGCAAGGCTGGTTGAGTTTTATCCCATCCATTAGACCCCCATTTTCCATTTTAGTCTTGGCAACTGAACTCTTTTGGGCATTCTACCACTGACCTTTCGGGATTTCCTGTGTCACAGAATGCTGACATTGTGTTTGTCCTCATTGATCTTCTCCCTTCATTTTTCTGCATTAAGCTTTGTGCATGGGAAGGCCTTCTTATTACGTAAATAAGCATCTGTTTTCCCCTGAGACCCACTGCAAACCTGATTTTTGCAAATTTCTTTTTTCAGATCTGTTTTCCCAGCCAGTCAGTTTTAACGGACTCCGAAAATACCCCCTCCTCTTCAATGTGTCCATTCCTCACCATGAAGAGGTCATCATGGCTGAACTTAGGCTGTACACACTGGTGCAAAGGGATCGTATGATATACGATGGAGTCGACCGGAAAATTACCATTTTTGAAGTGCTGGAGAGCAAAGGGGATAATGAGGGAGAAAGAAACATGCTGGTCTTGGTGTCAGGGGAGATCTATGGCACCAACAGTGAGTGGGAGACTTTTGATGTCACAGATGCCATCAGACATTGGCAAAAGTCAGGCTCATCCACCCACCAGCTGGAGGTTCACATTGAGAGCAAACACGATGAAGCTGAGGCTGCCAGCAGTGGACGACTGGAAATAGACATCAGTGCCCAGAATAAGCATAATCCTTTGCTCATAGTGTTTTCTGATGACCAAAGCAGTGACAAGGAGAGGAAGGAGGAACTAAATGAAATGATTTCCCATGAGCAACTTCCAGAGCTAGACAACGTGGGCCTGGATGGCTTTTCCGGTGGACCTGGGGAAGAGGCTTTGTTGCAGATGAGATCAAACATCATCTACGACTCCACTGCCCGAATCAGAAGGAATGCCAAAGGAAACTACTGTAAGAGGACCCCGCTCTACATCGACTTCAAGGAGATTGGGTGGGACTCCTGGATCATCGCTCCGCCTGGATACGAAGCCTATGAATGTCGTGGTGTTTGTAACTATCCCCTGGCAGAACATCTCACACCCACAAAGCATGCAATTATCCAGGCCTTGGTCCACCTCAAGAATTCCCAGAAAGCTTCCAAAGCCTGCTGTGTGCCCACAAAGCTAGAGCCCATCTCCATCCTCTATTTAGACAAAGGTGTCGTCACCTACAAGTTTAAATACGAAGGCATGGCCGTCTCCGAATGTGGCTGTAGATAGAAGAGTCCTGTGGCTTATTTAATAACTGTAAATGTGTATATTTGGTGTTCCTATTTAATGAGATTATTTAATAAGGGTGTACAGTAATAGAGGCTTGCTGCCTTCAGGAAATGGACAGGTCGGTTTGTTGTAGGAAATGCATATTTTCCTCTCCAGTTAAGTCCCTTTCAATCTGTTTTCTCTTTGGACTTGCCATTTCCTGGCAATGCCACCTCCATGTTGATTTGAAAACAACTCCTAGGCAAAATACAGTGTCAAAAGACACATACTTGTGTATGTATATTTGTACATACATGAACTTACAGAAATCTTTTGGTTCTATGCAGGCAGATTATACTCATCTGCATGCATGACTCACTCAAAAGTGTGCATATTAAAGGCCAATGGTATGTTCTCTGTTACCTCTTCTCTGAGTAAGATTTAAGTCAAGATAATTTGCATCAGGATTTTAATCATCCTAGGAAGTATTACAATTCCTAAATACTCTGGAAATGTAAGTGTAGCTTTTGTCAGTTGAATTTCTGTGGTTGCTCAGAGAGGCAGGGCCTGGCAAAGGATGCTTGAAAGGAAGGGTTAATTGATACAGAAACCAAATGGACTCAAGAGGTCTTAGAGGTACAACAGGAAAAACTAAACCCGTGGGGGACCAGTGTGCTCCAGAGGGCAGCTCCTGGTCAAGGCAGGAAAACAGAAGAAACCAGCATGAAATCTGTTCCTGAGACAATAGGAAAGCAAGGCCATGAGTACTGGCTGTTGCTGCTGCAGAGAGTAGAGGGGTCGGGAGGGCACTTGAAGGGGAGAAAGGGAGAAAGGGAAGAGGATGTTCATGCTATCCTCAGAGACTATCCTCAGATGTGTCTGTAAAATCATAACCGAGTCTATTTAAAGAATTAAATCTTTTGGACAAAATAGAAATATCAAAGACTAACAGGAGGAAAATCAGAAGGGGTCTGTCTGTTAGAAGACAGGATGTTGGTATCTTTCTTCACCTGTTAATGCTGTTCCCTTGTCTCCACACCCCTGCTTTCCTCTGCTCCATTGCTTTTTTTTTTTTTGAGACGGAGTCTGGCTCTGTCGCCCGGGCTGGAGTGCAGTGGCTGGATCTCAGCTCACTGCAAGCTCCGCCTCCCGGGTTTACACCATTCTCCTGCCTCAGCCTCCCGAGTAGCTGGGACTACAGGCACCCGCCACCTCGCCCGGCTAGATTTTGTATTTTTAGTAGAGACGGGGTTTCACCATGTTAGCCAGGATGGTCTCGATCTCCTGACCTCGTGATCCGCCCATCTCGGCCTCCCAAAGTGCTGGGATTACAGGCTTGAGCCACCGCACCCGGCCCTCTGCTCCATCTTCTTTCTTCCCTCTTTCTTCTTTGCTCTAGTGCACTTCTAGTGCTCCAGTGCTCTTCTAGGACAAGCTCTTCTAGTGTGTCCCTGCTCTTCCCTGGCCTTCATGACGCATGCTGTGAACTGGAAAGGGACACCTAAGGGCCTTTGCTCTCAGGGTGAAAGGAGTTAGTGTTCTAATTTCTAAATCTTGCCCTGATATTTAATTTGATTTTATTTTAATAATATCCTTTATCAAATGTTGAATACTTAGGTATAAGAAAAAGGAAAACCAGAATAAGTAAATATAAGAAAAAGAAAACCAGAGTCCAAATGAACGGATTTCAATAAACGAATTTATGGATAGATACACAACCAAATGACTCAAAAGCCAAGCCTGAATTTGGAAATCATGTTTACTTCATGGTAGAAACTCAGTAACTTTCTCATCTTCTCATCTTACCATCTTCCCATTTTGTAACTGGCCAGGACTGAAAGTGATGGGGAAGTGTTCTGCACAGGAAGGGTCCTGTGGGTTTTCCTGGCAGGTGGCAGGCTCCAGTCTTAACTCCTACCATTTCCCTCTACCTGGCAAGCATATCCTGGGTTTTGTGCAGGAGGAACCAGAGCAGAGCAGTTTCCAAACTGTTCCAGCATCTCCAGGCAGGGAACATGGACGGTTCCTGTTAGAACCAGGAATGTGGTTTCTAGTACATCATCCCCCATTCACCGCTACTCATCTTAAGGAATGCTTTTTAAGAGGTCTGACACTTTTTTCTTTTTTTTACCCTGGAAAACAATCAGCCACCTTTTACAAATCTCTTAAGATTATAAACTCAAACTGTGCTAGACAATAGAGGCAAGGAAAACCATTTTGAAGAACTTTTGCCCAATTTGAACCTCAGCTCGCTAGATCTGTTGTCTGCTGGGTGAATCCTGGGGAATTCATTGCTCCTGGAAGAGTGATATTTTGACCATCAGTGGGTATACAGTGATTGATATTTTGAGAAAGCCATGCAACTCAGAATCACTATTTGTGGAACAGCCTCCATATAACATGATGTGTGTATGTGTGTGTAATGTATAGTTGGCTTTGAACAACCACGCTTAACACCCTCAGTGGAACGTGGTGCATCCTTCATACTCTGTGGTACACAATATATACTCACATACTCCAAGGTACTTCTTATCCTTTCTAAAGGACACTGTAATAGATACACAGTAAAACCTCAGCTGACCAGGATAGTCCTGGTTAGATAAAAATTAGGCAAAATTTTCTTTATGTCTAATACATATGACAGTGATGTGCTGGTAAATCCCTTACAACCAACAATCCACGGGGGGAAAAAGCCCTGATTTGTGGATTTCAATGCTGTAAATGCTCCTACATGGTCTATCTTGAGCTACCGAGGTGATGTCAACTGGCTTGCAAAACGTCTAAAACCTAAGTCAGCTCTTGGGAGCTGTGCACTGGCGCTGGCACACCGCTGACATTTAGTATCCCACTGGCATTAGCACACTGCTGACATTAGCACCCTGATACTAGAATGTTAAGGATGTGCCAGCCCTGCTTTCCACTGTGTGCACTGCTGGCTCTGGGCTTGTGGAGAAATCTTGTCTCGAGCACTTATAGTCACTCTTCTGTTAAAGAGATATGAAAATATAGGCTGTTGGCAATTAGGCTGCATAGCCCAGTTTCTCTTTTTAGTCGTCCAGATGTAAACCTGCATTTCTATGATTTTTCTGCTTCCCTGTGGAAAGGGGTACAGAGAGCAACATATTGGCTTTTCAAATGTTGCTAGTTGTATTTTTTTGACTTTATTTTTATGAGAAAGTGAAAAGACACAGCCCATAGAGTTCTCCCAACTCCTACTGGATCCCTGGCAGCACACCGGCGTCATCTCCAACTCCTGCATTGACAGGAAGTCAGAACATTGTCAGATCCTTAAAAAGGTAGAATCTCAGTAATGTTTCTCTGGTCATAGACCTTCTGCTAGGTCCCATGCTAGTTTTTTTTCCCCTTTTATGGCAGAATTATCGTCACCGAAGTTGAATTAGCTAAACAACTCTTGAGGAGAATTACAGCAGAGGGACTTGGGCAGCCCACAGCCAAAATATTCATGTGAGAGTTTCTAGGCTTCCCACTATTTATTGATTGATATATTTATTTTTGTAAAATATTGTAGAATACCAAATATTTTATTTTTATGTCTGTGATTCCCTTTTGGATAGAGAGTCTTCTGGGCTTCAGAATATGGCTCACGTATAATATATGGCCTGTATTTCCATCTCTCTCTTTTTGCATCAGAATGTTCTGTTGGTTTAAGGAATCTTCCATAGCTTGCCATGATTTTGTATTTTTGTGTCTTGTAGGCGTGCTGTGCCTCCAAGCATGCTTTGTAGTATATTTTCTGATTTGTAAATAGTACAGTTTTAACTGAAGTGTGGATGTTCCGGGAAATATTTAACCAATACATTGTCATGCAGTTTCATAAAGTGATGTCAATTTATCATGAGAGGCAAATATTGTCAGGCTGTGAGAGAATGTGATTGCTACTCAGTAAATGGAGACGCTATTTAAATGAATCTTTTCATCCCCCAAAGCTGGTACTTCCCCTCTGGAATTTACCTATTGCCTTCACTGACCCAGAAATTCGGAGATGTGATTGGTCAAATTCATTTGTGATTGGACCAATTACTTTGTAAATGTTAAAGATGTTAGCTTAGTGATTTCCAAAAGAGTCAGCCCCAAAGTGCCCAATTCTTTTCTGATGTGTAAATTTTGGTCTGGGGAATTAATGACAAAAACGTTTTTTTTCAGAACTGTTACTGAACGTTTCAGTATTTGTTATGATTTATAGTCTTCAAGTAAAAGATATTTTCATGTAAGAGAATTACTTGATTCATCAACAGATTATGAAGCCTAGCAGTGTTCCAGCAAAACCTTTTTAACTTGTCTAGAACACAGAAGGGGTTTTGTCATTTTTAAGGACTGTAGATCTTGTCAGAGTCACTGTGGGTCATTCTCAACCCTCTGCAGTTTTGCAAGCTCACATGTGGTGAAAGAGGAAATGCTGGGATGACTCTGTGCATTTTCTTGCCTCCAAACAAGAATAGTTGATTTCATGCATTAAATGGAAGGTAGATGTGACTATGCAAGAGAAGTATGCAGGGGTGTTTCTGCATGTGGAACATTTTTCGTAAGTTAAAAACCCATCATGAAATAACTGTTTGTTGTGATCAGCATGTTTTTATCACACACGAGCACTGGTTTTGTGAGCACCTGGCTTGGTAGTGATGGGGCGGCCAATATGCCAGCGCCTGCCTACTGAGCATTCGTGGACACTGGAAATCAGTGAACGCCACAGACACACCGAATCAGCTGGTGCACGGTCATGTTCTCAGGTAAAACCTGTTCATTATCCATGTCCAGATTTGTATAGTTATCACTAGACTAAAATGAAGATGGAAATAAATATTTTACCCTGTGTTCATGAACCAAATGTGTACATTTAGAGTCTTTTTAAGTAAAATAAAAAAAAATTATTTTGGTGATAATTATTTGCAGCTTATTTTTCCTTGAGGTGAGATATTTAGTTTTGCACACACCATGTTTCTATTTGATAACATGTCCAGAGGGAATAAAACTAATTGCTATATTAATAGAGAATGGTCTGAAGAAAGCATAAGTTGTTTTGGGCTTGTAACTGACCTCAGTAGAGAGTGGAATTTTGTGGCTCCATGGTTCTCCCACTTTATATGACTTTGTGTAATTCCCATTAACGCCACAGGCATTCATAGAAAATACAATTGGCTCCCTTTTGTCAGTAGCTGGGAAATATTTCTTCTTCGAATACCAAAGGAGGCAGATTAGAGGTAACAGTCCTGGCCAACAGAGAAACCTTGCTGCTTGTTCAAGAAGGAAATTCATTCTTATGGCAGAATATGGAATTTGAAGGGCACAGGGACAGCCCCAGGTAGAATAAAATCTCTTCCATCAGAAAATCATCCTGCATCTCATTTTTGAGGGGAAGCCTCCAGTGTCTCAGCTGGCAGTCTGAATCTGGCAAGTGTGTCGGAGGGAAGCAAGCCCTCAGCCCTGGATGAGCACTGATAAGGTGAGACAGGGCTCTCCCATGGAGGAAAGGGAGCTGACAGCCCAAGTTGGGGCTGAGCCCAGGACTGGACTAAACAGGCCTGAAAAGCCTCTCCTGTAACTTGATTTTGAATTCTTTAGCAACCTATTCATTCTCTTCTTTAAATAAGTCCATTTATAAAAGTCTGTCACAATGTGGGGTCTGGAACCCATCTCTGCAATTGGTTTGACCTAAGCACAGCTATGCTGGACCAGCCGCCTTGTTCTGGGGATTTCTTTCCTACTGATACAGCCTGGAATTGCACTGGGCAGACACACAGCCTCAAGTTATTTGGGGGGTAGTTTGTTTACAAAGTAAGACAAAAAATTATTTTCAGAGCTTGCATTATACATTTGTAGTATGTTACAGGTTCTACTAGTACTCCTGATGTGAACTGAACTTTGTGGTGTGGGGAAATCATGCCATGAGATCGCTGTGTGTGACTCTAGTCACATGAATGAGAACCCACTTTTGTATAGAAGTGACTATTTGTAAATAAGGGGCCTATTTGGAGAAGGTGAGAGCTTGTTAACTTAGGTGGTTATAAATGGATTATGTGATTATCTCCGACTCACTCTCCTGAACTGTCAGTTTACAAGAAACAGTTCCTGCCCTCTCTTAACCTTCCTCAGACCATTCACACAGATCTAAAGTAGCTCGTCTCGTTCCAAGAAAGACAGCCCAGAAATACATGGACACTGCAATACATTTTTACTCTTCAGTGTGATTCTGAGAATCTTATTAAAAATTTAGGCCACTCAGTTCAAATTAAGATTGATGGGAGGTGTGAATTACCATTGTCAACTCAAGATTTGCTAGAAAGTTTTCACACACAAATCACTGAGCCCACTTCCTTGCACAGCATGGGAATGATTTTAGAAAATTTAGTTCTAACTCCTTATTAGTATCTCTGCCTAAAATGCATACCATAACCTTACTAATTATGAGGAAACATCAGGTGAACCTATTTTAAGAAGATTCTGCACTCTTAAAAAGTCAATGAAAGGCAAAGACAGTTTGAGAAACTGTTATAGATTAAAACAGACTAAAGAAGCATGACAACTAAGTGCAGTATGTGGTCCTGAATTGGGTCCTAGACCCCTCAAAAACTGGCCAAAAGCACATTATCTTTTTGTTAAGTTCACCGCTGCCACAGCTGGTAGAGTCCAACTTCATCCATTGTATACTCTCAAATGGCATTCATTTGTAAAAATCTTCTGCATGGTTATTGCTCTTTTTCTGAAGCTGTGAGAAGCTGTACAGGAGTAACTAGGCTTTTGCTCAATGCCATGTCCAAGAAGCAGGCAGAAAACATTAAAAATGAAACCTTTCTCTGCCCGGTAGCCAAACTCAATGCAAGGAATAGAGCTGAAGGGAAAGTGTTCATCACATGGCAAACCTGACATTAATAAACGAGCTGCAATAAAACATTTTCCTGAAATAACCAAGCTCAACATGATTTTCAGGCAATAAGCCATCTGTTTCAAGTGTTTAGAAAATGGATCTCCAATCACTGGTAATTTAAACTTCCTTATACCCCAGTTCAATGTTTGATAAGGAAAGAGTGCTAACAGGATGGGAATGGAGTTACTATATTAAGAAACCCAGCAAGAACAAAAACCAGCCCCCTGCAGCTATTTTGTTTATGCTCCAGACCCATCTGTTTTAATTAACATAATATTTACATGAGACCAGCTCCTGTTACATCTTTTGCTGCAAATATCGTACGTTTTATTCTTTGTTGTTGTTGTTGTTCTTGCTTTTAAAAGAGACCTTGCAAAAGCACAGTTGCAGACTAAGCGTGAATGAGGTGTACGCCGTGGAATTACACCTGCATTCTAGCTCCCCAGGGCCAGGCTCACCTGCTTTGTGCAGTTTGGGGTCAGATATCAGGTTGCCAGATGAAATACAGGATGCCCAGTTAAATATGAATCTAAGATCAAACCATGAGTAGTTTGTTTAGTATGTCTGTCTTAAATATTGTACAGAACATACTTATACTAAATAATGTTTGTTGACTACCTGAAATTCAAATTTTGTTGGATGTTTTTATCTGCTAAATCTGGCTTAAATCAGGTATTGCTCAGAAGATTACATGTGTGGAAAGAGCCACAGAAAGATGAAGTAGTTTGCCTTTCCATGCCTAGAAGGGCTATTCAGAAGATGACTAATCCCAAAGCATTAGTTTGTTTACACTAAACAAATTATTCTAGTAAGGTTCATCACTGAAGGATAGCCTTGAGATTTGAAGTGGAAATCCACTTGACCATGTCTGCCAATGCCAAAAACAGTAGTAACACCCCAAAATCGTCATTCCCAGTTTTATACGTGAAGAAACTGAGTCACAGTGAAGGAGGCATACTCTTAGAGGTCATTCAAAGAGCCAGAAGCAGAACTGGGATTGCGAACCCAAGCAGCTCACTTCCAGCAACCAAGCCCTTCCCTGCTCTGCCATGCTGCCTTCTACTTAAAACCATGAACGTAGGGAACTTTCATATCCATTTTCCTACAAAATCTGTCAACAAACTGGAAACCCCCAAGCTTTAGCAAGACGACACTGAATGGACCTCATACCTCAGGATCCGGGCTGTCTACCATCCTTCCATCACTCCCCTGGGGCTCCTTCGTGTCTCTTGCTTTCCTTCCCTCTTTGGAGCTGTTCTTCACTACTACATCTATGAGAGTTTTCTCCCTTCAATACAGGTGCTTCCTCTTCCTGCCCTTTCTCAATGTATGGGTTCCATAGGTTAAGAGCTCACTGAGAATTCTGCAGAGATAGACATGGAGTGACGACAAGGACAGAGCAGAATCACATGCACAGGTTGGATAACCCTACAGAGACCCTGGGGCACTCATTTGGTCTCTGAGTCCTCTCGGCTCATCAGAATTGCCTAGACATTTCTCTAAAGGCTGGGAGCCTAGAAGGTGTTGGGTATGAGACCAGGACGCTCAGCCCACAGCCCAAGGAGGAATCAGGCTGACACTGCTGGCTGATCTCATGCCCCAAAGATTCTGCCAGGGTCCTGGCTAGCTGTGTCTTTGCAGGATTTTCCCCTCCCACTCTTATGAAATCTATCTGTCAACTAACTGGAAACTCCCAACTCTTAGTGAGGAGATACCACGTGAACCTGAGAGGTTTTTCTTTCCTCCTCGACCCCCACTGGGGAAAAGGCATGTTTCCCCAGAACTTCAGAAGATTCTCAACTGAACTAACCGACCTTTTCACTACCTTTCCCGGGAGTCTCTCCAACACCAAGTCCTGAAAACCCTACCCTCAAAGATTCTCTTTTTTTATGTGGACTTCACCTATTTTAGATTTTGCTATATTCACTAAAAGTGAAATTCCTGGAGAAAAGGCTATGCACATTTAAAATATACGATTCTGAGAGATACTACTAAAAATGACTCTCCAAAACTTTACATCAAATTATAATCCACCAGCTGTGTATAAGAGTGCTATTTCTATAGTTTCCAGTATTCAATACTATTGCTTTTCTCAGTGGACCCCGTTATGGATTGAATTGTGTCCCCCAGAAAGATATGTTGAAGCCCTAACCCCACATACCTTAGGAATAGGATCTTCATAGAGGTAATCAAGTTAAAATGAGATCCTTAGGGTAGACTGTAACTCAATATGATTGTTGTCCTTATAGAAAGGGCAAATTTGGACACAGAGACAGTCACAACACAGGGAGAATGCCATTGAACATGAAGGTAAGGATTGCAGTGATGCTCCTACAAGTCAAAGAACACCAAAGATTGCCAGAAAATCACCAGAAACTATGGGCAAGGCATAGAACAGATTCCCCCTCACGACTATCAGAAGGAACCAACCCAGACTACACCTTGATCTTGGACTTCTAGCTTCTGAAACTTAGAGATGAATAAATTTCTGTTGTGTACACCAATTTGTGATACATTGTTACAGCAGGCCTAGAAAATTACTACAAATGCTAAGTACAATAATTCCTTGTTATACATTTGTTTCTTTAATGATTTAAATTGACTTAAAATTAAAATTTATTTCTTTAATGGTGGGTGAGTTTGAACATATTTTGACGTATTTCCTGACCAGTTTTCTTTATTCCATAAGTAAGCTTTTCCTTTTACCCAGTGTTCACATTTTTCTAGCTAATTTATTGGAATTCTATATATTATCCACAATTAATCTTTTGTTATATTCTATGAATAGTTTTCCCAGTTTGTTGCTCATCTTTTTAACTTTTTAAAAATATTACATTTTGTTGTTAAAAAAAGTTTACATTTTTATTTAGTCAAATCTGTCAGTCTTTTCCTTTGTGGCTTCTTTACTTAGGTGCATCATACTTAGAAGTGGTTTCTCCATCTCAAAATTATTACAAGGTTTTGTTGGCAAAATAACCGTCATTTTTTGGCCTGGCCTAATGAAACTGCCAAGGGAAAGAGACAAGGTAGAGGGAAAGGAAACTGTTTTCTATTTCTGTCTCTTCCTTGGACTATCCTAGACCAAGTTTACGTCATCTGAGCCTGGAAGAAGCTTAAAGCTTTACTCTCTCTTGGGAGAGTTCTTGGAAAACCTCTCAATCTGCAGTTCCTGTGCCTTGAGGGCTGGGTGCTTATTCCTTCAAAGTCCAGAGAACCTGCAGACCAGCCAGGCTTCTCTGTGCTAATGTCCCCTTATGCCTCCAGGCAGTCTTATTGGATGGTGCCACGATATCATTATCTATCACTGTGTAACAAACCACACCTAAACAGTGCTTTAGACAATAACAATCATTTATTTTGCTCATGAATCTGAGGGTTGATTCAGATGGGCTTAAGGAGAAGATTCTCCCTTGAGATCTCATATCATCTGATGGTAACAGGGATGTCATCATTTTGAAGGCACCTGGGTTGGGGCTTCTTAGGTCTTTCTGTCTGTTCCCTCCATGCTGTCTTTCTACATGTCTACCTCAGGGTAACCAGACTTTCTGTTCAGGAGAGAGAGAGATAGAGAGAGAGAGAGAGAGAGAGAGAGAGAGAGACTGTATTGCCTTTTATGACCTAACCTTGAGAGGCATGCGGTGATACTTTCTCCTCACCCCGTATGGTAGGAGTGAGTCACAAGACCAGCTTATAATCAAGGGGAGGAGAATTAGACCCCACCTCCTGATGAGAGGTGTCCTGATGAATTTTCAGATATCTTTAAAAACTCTCACAGATAAATTGTAAGAATCCTCCAAATGGATTGTCTCTCTTCTGTGCACTGCCTGTGCAGGGTCTATACCCCTGTCTTCCTTGCCTTGATGAACCCTAAGGGTGCAAGTCAGCCCCTTCTCAACAATAGCTTCTCCACTCCTCCACCTGACCAGGCTGCCAGGCTCTCTCTTGACCTCAGATTTCTGGGTGGGCTCAGACTTGAGTCCTCCCTGTCCCCCACCCGCAAATGTAGAAGCACCTATCAAATTATCCCAAGGGTACCATTTGAACAACTCTTCCTGTACCTGAAGTGAAGGACAGGCATTCCTCCTTCCCTCCCCTAAATCCCAACTATCAGAACTTGGCTAAGTAAATTAAGATTCACCCAGAAATGAGTGTGTTGACTAAAATCAAGTTTTGAAGAATACTTTTAGGCATGGCAAGTATTCCTTAATGGGATAACAATTTTTCTTAAGTCAAATCATGGCAGGTTTTTAAAACTTAGTGCCCCAAGGTGGCTAAATGATGTATTTAAGCTAGAGCTAAAGGCCCCTTTCAGTTCTTTTGGTTTACTAGTGTATTTTAAAGCTATATTTGGAATTCTTGCACTTTGAGCAGAGGAATCACAGAAAAATTAAGTAACTTAACTGAAGTCATTTTATCAGTCAGCAAAAGGATTGTCCACAAGATCTAGGTTTCTCAATTTCTACTATTAAGACTTAACCTTTCGCAATGAAGATGTTTTCAGTGAATTTTTTTCTAACATTTACCTCAATACTTTTTTTCATTTCAATGAGGCAGAAAATAAATAACAAAGAAAAAATTTCAGATTCTATTAGACAACATTCTGCATGTTCTGAACTTTCAGGAATATACTTGAACAAAAGCCAGATTTTAATAAATAAATGCTGCTAAGAAATATTATTGAATAAGTTGAGATCCACATGACGCAGCAGAGTGTTATTAGCTTGAGGAGTTGCAAAGCGAGAAGCAAAGTGCTTTTGATGCATCCCAGGGCATGGTGTTGAAAAGCTGCGTGTGGAGTTCAGTAAAGGGTGAAGGCAGTGCGGATTTACACGGCAAGTACAGTAACCGAGTCCCATGATCTATCACCTTTAGGTTTGTTGTTTTTTGCCATGACAACTGCTTATCTTTGGTAGATGTTTTTGGATCCACAGCTGTCACTTAAGGAAGTGACTTTCCTTAACTGGCTTGACAAACAAAGACCAAACATGAAAATTCAGCAGCAGAATGAGAGATTTCCATATGGGGGTTATTATGAGGTTTGTTAGTTCTGCTCTTTTCATGGGTACACAACTGATATAGAAAAAGACCCAATGGCAAATACTGGTTACTCTGATATTCACCAAAAAGATGCAGTTAATCAACCACCTACAGCTAATTTGAACCCTTTAGAGCTATTACTAGTGCTATTACTGATGTGACAACTTAAAATCAGTAATAGGAAGATTGGAATGTTCGCCTGTAACTCTTGTGCTCCAGGCAAATTAAATCAACCTGAAGTTGCAATGCCAGATTACAGACTATTCTGTCATCTCATCCTGTATGGACATCTTGCTGTCCACCAGAATAGCCCTAGTTCCTGTCTTCTTCTCAGACAATCCAAAGATCCCAGGATTCTCTTTGAGCTCCCTGGAACAGAATGGCAACCCCAGGGCCAAGCAAGTAACATAAAAAAAGAAAATCGCCCAGGGACCATTGGACAGCTCAGGACTCAGCTGTTGGGAGCAGCAGCTATGCAGCTCCAGACAATTGTTACCATAATGGAGTTTAGACCTGTGTGTGCTAGATGTTCCAATTTTTAAGATAAATTGGAAATGTGGAACTTAAAAGTTTTTGAATTTTTCCATCTGGTTACAGAAACTGTTTATATTCTTGGAAGTATAAATAATGCACATTTCTGAGTCAAATTTGGTTCCAAAGCTATCTCTTTACCCTCTCTGGCCTTGAGGTTAGTACAAATACTGGGAGAATCACATTCCTCTTGACTGAGACTATGGCCTTTCCCACAAACCCCAAAGTCCTGCCAATAATGCCCATAATTGGAACTGTTCCTTTTTGGCTCAGCCTTCCATTCGATGTGCAGCTACCTTTGTTGGTTAAGACTGATCAAAAGTTGGGTTGGGTGCTTCTTTCTTTCCTCATTCTGGGGGATGTATCTCTGTTTCCTGTTGACACAGAGCTAACAGCATCCTTGAAGTTCTCAAAGAACTGCCCTTGATCCTAACATTGTTCCTATAGCCCAACATTAGAATGGGACTTTCTTCAACAAAGATGCACCCTGTTTCAATGGTTTTCAAGCTAGTTTGTGCATCAGAATCTTCTGAAGAGTAATTTAAAAAATAGATTCCCTGGTCTCACCCAGGAGAATGAGATTTAGTCAAATGGGTATGATATAGAGTGGCAGTTCCCAAATGTTTTATTCTCAGAAGCTCTTTATCCCCTTAAAAATCACTGACTCCAAAGAGCTTGTGTTTATGTGGGTTGTATCTATTGATATTTACCATATTAGGAATTAAAACTGAAAATTAAAATATATATGTATTAATTCATTCTAAAACTAACAAACTCATTGGACGTTAATATAAAAGTTTTGTGAATAATAAATATGTTTTTCAAAACAAAATTAGTTTCATGAGAACACTGGCATTGCTTTACATTTTTGTAAATCTCATCAGTGTCTGACTTAATATAAAACATCTGGGAGCCAGGCGCTGTGGCTCATGCCTGTAATCCCAGCACCTTGGGAGGCTGAGGTGAGCAGATCATGAGGTCAGGAGTTTGAGACCAGCCTGGCCAGTGTGGTGAAATCTTGTCTCTACTAAAAATACAAAAAATTATCCAGGCATGGTGGTACATGCTTGTAGGCCCAGCTACTCGGGAGACTGAGGCAGGAGAATTGCTTGAACCCAGGAGGCGCATGTTGCAGTGAGCTGAGATCACGCCACTGTACTCCAGCCTGTGCGACAGAGCGAGACTCCATCACACACACACAAAAAAAGACACCTGGATTCCCCTATCTGCTTTGCATTCAATCCATTGCAATATGTCGTTTTGGTTGAAATATGTGAAAAACACTTGGCTTCACACAAATTTGTAGTTGAAAAAGGAAAACATATTTTAATCGTCTGTTCAGATCATTGTGCCTCTTCTTCTTCGACACTACGCCAAAACGTAAAGAATGGTAGTTTCTTCAATGTTACTTACAAGGGAAAATCTTAAATCTTTTAGTAGACTCTTTGTATTTAGTTATATTAAAAGCCATTTGTCTTGTACTTTTAATGGTATAATTATGTATACCATTATATATTTAATATATGTAACATGTATATTTTTGTATACATGTATACAAAAATATATAATTATGTATAAGTATAATTCTGTAACATGATATATTTGTTATTTGGAGACTATTTGTCATCAGACCTTCTAAATGTTGACATATTTCATTAAACAATATAATCACATATCATGAAGCTTCTGGAAAACTGTTGTACACTTGTTGAGAGAATGATATTGATACAAGCAAATAATGTCCTGGTGTTATTATGTAAATAGTTTTGACCTCTACGGACTCTCTGATCCACAGAGCCTTCTCCAGGAAAAAACAACAGCAACAACAACAACACAGTTCTTTCCTAGAGACGTATAAAACTAAATTCAGCTTCAGGCTGTGCTATTAACTAGCTAAGAGACCTTAAGAAAGATTCTTTATCTTTCTATGACTAATTTTCTCAACTGCAAAATAAAAGTGTTGAACCTCAGTTGGTGTTTATTAAGGGAATACCATTAGCAATTGAGGCCGAAAAAGTTGCTGTTGTGAGGGACTGTCCCTCATGGTGCATTATATGTATTAGTCCTGGCCTCCCCAAATATGAGTAGCATGATACTCCACCCTCAGCCATTGTAAAAACCCAGAGCCCTCGAGAGAACCCTTTGGAGGGAGCTATTGCCTCTAGTTGAGACCTATTGTACAAAAGGAATTTTAAGTTTCTTTTCAATTCTGAAGCCAATTCTATTAAAATAGGGTAAATGACTACTTTTGAAACTATCGAATACACTTTGACTTTCTCTTTTGCTGTGTGTGTGTGTGTGTATGTGTGTGTGTGTGTACATCTACTTAAGTATTATAGATGCCCTTAAATATGTTTGATTAGACTAATGTTTGTGACCACATGGAGAAATTAGAAGAGCTGGGGTTTGGAGTAGGGAAAACAAAACAGACATAGGAAACAACTCTCACATTTTCCTGTCCACCTTGTTGCAAATTAAGAATTCTTGAAATCTTTACTAGTTGATAGTGCTTTGCACATTCCCTTGTTCAGCTGACCAGCGGTGTAGAAAGGAAGAACTAAGGTCTCCCTAGCCCACCAAGCTTCAGGAAACCTAGATGGTCATGAGCTGGTCCCTCAGCCCTGGTTCTCCTGCTCCCGAAGGGGTTGTGTAGCTCAGAGGGTAAAAGCCTGAGCTGGACCCAGCCTGCCTGGGTTTGAATTCCAGCTTTGCCCCTTCCTGGCTACATTTCCTTAGAATGTCACTTCCCGTGTCTGAGTGTGAGTTTCCTCATTTGCCTACTGAAAAGAACAAAAGCACTGGCCTTATGAGTTACTACGAAGATTAAATGTGTTGATGCATTCAAGGTACTTGGAACAATGTGTGTCAATGGGTAAGGAAGCAATAAATGTCAACGAATAGCATTCCTAAGTGAAGGTGGGAAGCCCTGCCCCCCCTCCACTGAAAACCCTGGTTCACCTTTCCCTGCTACGTATTTTACTTCTTTTCCCATAAGGCTGAATATGAGGCTGATTTTTACTTTACTCTTATGTGTACACATGAGATGCGGGGAAGCATCATTTTACAACCCTGCAGGGCTTCAGCAAAGAGCTCTCAGGGAGCCCTCCTGATGCCATTCCCAGTGAAGGTAAAGACATTTCCCAAAGCCTAGTAGAGTCCAACAGAGCTGGCACACCAGAAATTTGGAGGGTTGGAACACACATTATTAAATGTGGTATGTCTGAAATGTTCTCCTCTGGCAATGAGTGCCCCACAGTAAAAGGCCAAAATGAAATTCCCAAGATTTTTAGTTTGGCAATAACCAGCGAGAAAATAATTCCCAATGAAAAAAGTAAGACCATCCTTGACAAGACTTTTCCACAGGAAGCATTCAAAAAAGTTTGGAGGTGAATCCTGGAGGAGTGCTGCCTCTTCTAAACGTGGTAGTTCCCACAAATGTCATGTCTTCTGTCTTGTCCTAAAGAAAAAAAAGATTGCTTTACATTTGTGCCTTCTGCCCTTTGCAGAACCTCCTTCTGAGCTCCAAAGAATTTTCACTTTCACATCACCAGAAAAATGAGGGTGGTAGGAAGATAAGAAAGCAAGGGCTCCTACTTCTTGAGTTAATTGTGGACCTATTTGTGACTTGGCTTCCGGCTGACTCACAGACTCTGAGAGAAGAATTCCAACAAATGTGTATAGTCCATCAGCAGTGCAGAGATAAGTGGAGGTGACCTCATGGCAAAGCTTCCGTATGTTTGTGTGTCTCTGAATAAACACTCTCCAGTGGGCCTTCTTGGTCTGAGTTTCTCATTTTTCTTCCTGTTTCTGACACTTGCTGCTCTTTCCTTAAGATTCTACTAATGACTGATTTAGGGGCTTAGTGTAATTGGCAAGATGGCTTTAGGGTCGCTTCCAACCATGTGAGTGTACAAATTTATATATGTGTAGAACTGGAAATGGCTTCAGAATTCGACTAGTTCAACCCTCTTATTTTCAGAAACCAGAGAAGCTAAATGAACTTCTGAGATCAGAAAACACTTTTAGGCAGGACTAGGTTGAGAACTCCCAAACCATAACCCTTTCCATGACTTACTCTAAGGTTCTTGAAATTGGGGTCCATGTGCTCCCCTGGATTGGCAATGTACACAAGGCACACAAAAGTTACAGGACACAGTTTGAGGCATGTTCTTAACAGCTTCCATTTTATACTAAGGCCAGTGCTCAGATAATTTTCATATCACACGTACCACTGATTCCCTAGCTCCCAGAACAGTACCTGGCATAGTAGGTAATCAATACATATCTATTGAATAAATGAATAAATGAGGGATAAAAATAAAATATGATGATTTCATCAAAGACTTTAGCTTGCAATGGGATATTCTGCCATTAGAGATATTAGCAGATATATTTGAGAAAATCATGATGGTGCTAAAACCAGGGGTCTCCAAGAAGCAGCTCTACTGTGGCCATGTGCCTCATTTGAAAATCTCTCTACACATTTCCAAGAACCAATGTATGCTGAAATTGGACAAATAATAAAATTACATCTTCTGTTTCTCTCTCTGGAACACAATTCCTCCCCTTCCCATCCATTGTGGGCGTTCCCTACTTGCATAATGTTTTCTTTTTTAAATTATTTTATTTTATTTTTCCATAAATTACTGGGATACAGGAGGCATTTGGTTACATGAGTAAGTTCTTTAGTGGTGATTTGTGAGATTTTGGTGTACCCATCACCCAAGCAGTATACACTGCACTATATTCATAGACTTTTATCCCTAATCCCCCTCCCACTCCTCCCCCAAACCTCCAAAGTCCATTGTATCATTCTTATGCCTTCACATCCTCATAGCTTAGCTCCCACATATCAGTGAGAACATATGATGTTTTGTTATCCATACCTGAGTTACTTCACTTAAAATAATAGTCTCCAGTCTCATCTGGGTCACTGCAAATGCTGATAATTCATTCTTTTTTAACTACTTGCATAATCCTTTCTTATCACTTCCACAGGGAAGCCTTCCTTGAACCCCTAGACTAGGTTAAGTCTTCCAGGTATATGCTCCGCTAGACCCTGACTTTCTTCTTCATAACACTCAACACACTTGATTAATATCTGTCTTCCCAGATAGACTGTAAGTTTCCTTCATGAGGCATAGCACATGCTGTTCTCATGCATTGCCTGATATCCCTATGGTCTTGACCAGGACCTGAAATATGGTAGGTACTCAATGAATAGCATTTAATAAAACAGATTTTAATCTCCTGAGCTATTACAGTAGCAATTGGAGGGACCTGGTGGATCCTGCTATAGTCTGCAAACAATGGTGCTCTGCCTGCCAGAGTATCAGCAGCTCACTTCATACCAGATACTAAACAATATCTCTCACTGCCTTATTTCCAGAAGCGAAAACAGCTACAGGTCCCTGAGTCTTCTGATCAGTGACCACTCACTGTCACTCAGGTTTTTTGTCCACCTCCTTCCACCAGAGTCACTGTTTTCCAGAGTTGTTCTGTTTCCTTGGTCAGAGCTATTGGAGGTAGGAAGTTCATCAAGGAGGTTGATACTGGTCTGAGTAAATATAAATGCTTGAGGTTGGCAGAGGATGGGTTAGAGATATTTTCGGAAATAGATTTGCCTGAGCTTGGTGAGAAAATAGATGTGACAAAAACAGAGCGGAGGGCATGGAAAACTCCAGATGATTCTGTGTTTTCTGGCAGCAGTGACTGGTTGAATGGCGACATATTACCTAAGAATTGCAAAGGAGAGGAGCATGACTGAAGGGAAAAACCGAGGATTCTAGTTTGAAAATACTGAGTGTGAGATGTCCACTCCTATGGTGGATGTGTCCGGCAGTTAGAAATATGAATCTGCAGACAGGAGAAAGGTCAGAGATGAAGACCCATACGGGGAAGATGGTAGCTGGCCATGGTCTGCCAGTCACCACCAGAAGACTGCCCTCTTCACAGGACTACCCATCTCTCTACCCAAGATCCTACTGAATCTACCCTTTCTCTGAGTAAGGCTAGCATAGCTGCTGCCTTTGGGTCACCATGACAAAGTGGCAGTGGCTGTGGCAGCCACCATGGAAAACATGGGTCAAGGCACTAGGATTGTCCCAGCCCTAGTTGAATGTTCACCCCTAGGCATGATCTCAGAGGGAGGCAGGGAAGTCTTGTGAGCACTGTGGGTCTTGGCTCCACTGGAGATGCTTTGGGAGATAGAACATATCAGTAGAAGTCTAATAGAAATATGTGGGAATTTGAAAATCTTGATAGAAAAATAGAAACTTGGGAACAATTTTGTGGAAACATATGTCAAACCTGTGGGTAGACCTGTGATGTTTGGTACAAGCAGACAGGAATAGATTTACTCAGTCCTCATTTTGCAAGTTTCTCCTCTTCTGGCTCTCTCTTCACTCTCACTGACTGTACCAGTCATTTGACTTAAAAAGACACTTGGTCCCTTGACCAGTCTCTTGATTTTTATCCTAATTTATCAGCCCCTTCTAGTTTCACTCCCATGTCTATCTGTCATGGATTCACCATCCGTCAGTCTATCCACTCTCTGGCTTGTGTTCTCAAGTCTCCTTGTCCTTTCAGCTCATCCATAAGGCAAAGCTCCAAGCCTGGATTTGTATTACTTCCTGCCTTCTTCACTCCTGTTCTGGGACTGCTTTGGGGGAAACCATGTAGTCAAGAGATTGATGCAGATTCTTTCTAGTTTCATAGTGTCCAGACCACAAACTGCCTAACAACACTTTCAAGTGTCACCACTGGTCTCCATGCTCCATTTGGTTAAAGAGTATTCTAGACTCCTAACTCTCTTTCCTTGCTCTGGGCCCCTGTCCTTCCCATGGATCTCAGCTACCACTTTAGCTTCACCCATAAACATGAGCTGCCTTTGTCTGTGCTGCATACAACACAGGTGTGCACACCTCAGAGTGAATGTGAAATGGCTGCACATAAGACTCCAGGCTGCTACAGCAAGGGGTGATGAGGCAGAATCAAAAATAATTAAGATAAAAATAAAAAATAGTAGCTAACACTTACTAAGCTCTTACTAAGTCCCAGGCAGTGTTCCAAGGATGTCACCTCATTTAATCCTCATGACAACATTGTGAAGTGGGTAAAAACAGATCCGTGTTTACTTATGCTTCTTTGCTAAGAGAACCACAATTTCGTTCACACCCATGGTGTGGCACATAATTGACCTGAATGCACCACTGTGTTCTGCCCATCTTTGCCAGATAGGCACATCCTTACCTGCCTGTCCGGCAAGGGATGGCCACATGGCTATGTTCTGAGCAACAGGAGGTCAGGGGAAGTTTTCTGGGATGCTTCTTTTTGCAGATGAAAGAACAGTGCCTCAAAAAGTGGAAGGCACTTGTCCCCTACTCCTTGACTTTGAAAGTGGTCAAATGGCCTGGGGCTGTGGGGGTCACCTTAGAAATATGAGGTGACCAGCATGACCAGCATGAGACAAGCCAGGGACAAAGGATGGTGGAGGGAGAGCTGAAGAAGAGAAGAGCCTGTGCCTCTAAGACATTGTGGAGCTGCCCTTCCGCATCTGTACCTCCTATTTTCAGATTTCTCATTAGGAGAGAGAGTTGCCCATCTGTACTGCCTGGCTCACATTTAGTTCAGTGCCCTATTATTTGCAGTCAAACATTCTTTACTGAATCAGGTCATTACCATCATTAGCCCCCTTTTGTTGAAGAAACTAAGACTTGAAGAAGGTAAGTGACTTTGCCAAGGCTGGTCCGTGGGGAGGGAGTCTCACCTGAAATACACACAGCCTGATTCTAAGGTCTGCTTTCTGGGTTCTGTCTCTGCCCGCCAGGTTCCAGGCAGTAAACTTTGGTGATGTACAGTTGGATGATGGGCAAAGGAAGACAGAACCAGAGGGGAGTAACAAGGAGAGGACAAAGTAAGAGAAGCTAGACCTATGTAAGAGAAGCAGCAGGGAGACCAAGGTTAAACACACAAATCGACAGAACATCTCGGGTGAGGGTGGAGAGAATGACTTTGACACTCCAGTGAGAGTGGTATGTAAAGGGCTGGGGCTAATGAAAGTTCCAGCTGAGAGTGTTTCAAAAGACACAAGTAAAATATAAGAATCTATCTCCAAAAAAAAAAAAAAAAAAGTTCTCATCTCTCTGTGCTGTCTTTGATACTATACAATGACTAGGAAAGTTACACAGAATGGCCCACGTGGGCCCAGAGCTATAGGTTATTATGAAATAATCAATACCTCATAGCTTCTGTACAACAGATGACCCTTTCTTAGGTTACACTGTATACTTCAGCATTCCTAGTCCGACTATATAACTCTTCCAGCTGCCACCCTGTGAAACTGAATGAAGAGACGACAATGGAGTCAAAGAAAAAAAGAGATGAGAAACAGCTGGCACCAGGTGAATTTGCAGGATATTTATTAAAGGATAGGCAAGTTCTTCAATTCTTTAGTTGCACCAATGTGCTCAGCAGCAAATTTTTAAAAGTTTGAACTGGACCTAAGAGCATACAATTGTTAATAGCAATTTTCATAGCTGTGAACTTTGAACAATTAGTATAAAATCTTGCCACCTTTCATTTCAATCCTATCTTTTCTAACCTATTCTGGGACCTGGTTCCATTTAGCCAGATTGATTATGGGCTTCTGAATTATTGATGGTTCCACTTCGCATGTGCTGCCTCCTCTGCTCTGAACCGTTTTCCTCCCTCCTCAGAATCATCTCCTGACCAGTCCCTACTCACCATAGTACTGCTCAAGTGCCATCTTTTCCATGTAGCTCCCCCTACATTTGGTACTGAGTGGTCCTTTTTTGTGTTCTGATAGTAACCTGTACATGCCCCTATTACAGCACTGGTTTCATTGATCTGGAAGTATCTACCTACAAAGACTGTATTTTAAATAATTTAATCCCCATACCTACTAGGAACATTGCCTCTGCCATTCCCTCTGTCAAAATATTCTTCTTAGGGCTCTTGTCCTCATTCTCTAGGAAAGCTCTTTATTTATTTCTTAGTAGTATTAATCACAATCTATAGGTCTTTTATTTATTTGCTTTCTTATATCTGTCTCCCACTCTAGAAGAATCATTGTGTGAAGGCAATGACTATTGCTTTCTTGTCTCTATCATGGAACCTGACATTCACTAGGTGCTCTAAAAATATTTGTTATAAGAAATAATATGTCTGGCACAAAATAGTAAAAATCTAGTACCTAAAATTGAACCTGGGGCTGCTTTACTGCATGTGTTTCCAAAAGCTAATTATCTCTATATTTTGTTGTTGAAAATTGTTATTTTATGAGGACATGTATTATTAATACAATACATGCAAAAAACAAAATGTGTAGGTAGAAACCATACAAAAGGATTTTTTTTCCCCTGTGGGATAGTGTCTCCTTGTGACAAGGACTACAACCTTCTCTGGAGACTGTTGGTTCTTTATGAGCTTTAGCCAACACATATTCTCTTTTAAAACCGTTCCTTTTGAAACTGCTGGTAGCACTCTTGAACATTCCCTTGCAGGTAGTAACAGGGCGGGGGCCAGACCAGAAAGGCCTGCCCTGTAGCCAGTGTTGGATACACGTGACGTTAGCTCCAGCCGAGAATTCTGGTCTCTATCACTTGTTATCAACTCAACTTACTTATTCAGGTGAGGTGATAAATTCAGAAAATACTGTCTCCTCCACAATTCATGCAAAAAAGAGAAATTCTGGGGGTCTGCAAAAGTTCATAGAAAATGCATATTATGAAAAAACTATACATGGATTTCAGAAATTTTTCTGCACCAAAATAAACTCATACTAACTTATAATAACATGTATAAACAGTATCTAGCTTGAGTCAATAAGAAGGATATGACATCAGTTTGAAAAGAGCCCCTATCAGAACAACACGAATTCTGATAAAATAGAAGCAAAGACTAATATTGAATTTATGAAGCTTGGGTGGCAGAATAGTGAAGTCATTAATGCATTACAAAACATTTATGAGGACAACACCCAATGAAATCAGCAGTTTACAGATAGATAACTCATTTTAAGAAGAAACAAGATGATGTTCAAGATGAAGACCACAGCAGAGATCATCCACATCAATTTGCAAGGAAAGAATTCAACTTGTTTGTGCCCTAACTGAAAAGGACAGAAGATTAACAGGATACACAACAACCAACACCACAGACATATTAATTGTTTCAGCGTACGTAATTCTGACTGGAAAATTAAAGCTCATCAAACATTCCTTTTCATGGGTGCCAAAACCATTGCACCCAGATCAGCTGCAGACAAGAGTAGAAATTTCCATGGAAACTAAGTAAGTGGGATCAAAATCCTGAAGCACTTCTCTGAAGAATTGTAACAGTAGATGAAACGTGGCTTTATTAGTATGATCCTGAAGACAAAGCGCAACCAAAGTAATGGCTACCAAGAGGTGGAAATGGTCCAGTCAAAGCAAAAGTGGACCATTCGAGAGCAAAGGTCATGGCAACAGTTTTTGGGAATGCTCAAGGCATTTTGCTTGTTGACTTTCTGAAGAGCCAGAGAGTAATAAAATCTGCTTATTATGAAAGTATTTTGAGAAAGCCAAAGCATTAGCAGAAAAATGCCAGGGAAAGCTTCAACCAGAGAGTCTTTCTCCACCAGGACAATGCTCCTGCTCATTCCTTTCATACAACAATGGCAATTTTGCAAGAGTTTCAGTGAGATTTGGCATTCATCCTGCTGTCTTGATTTGGCTCTTCCTGACTTCCTTTTATCTTCTAATTAAAAAAAAAAAAAATCTTTAAAGGGTAGCCATTTTTCTTCAGTTAATAATGTAAAAAAGACTGCAACGACATGGTTAAATTCCCAGGACCCTCAGTTCTTTAGGGATGGACTAACTAAATGACTGGTATCATGACTTACAAAAGTGTCTTGAACTTGATGGAGCCCATGTTGAGAAATAAAGATTATGTTTTCCATGTTGTCTTTTAACATCATTTTTTTCATGAACTTTTAGAAGTCTCCTTGTATTGTTTGTCACCGTAACATAGAGAAGACATGATCTTTTTCTTTGTATTAGTTTTCCTTGCATATCTGACCTTCAGTGTACCTTCAGTACAGTTGATTGCAGAAGAGAAGGTCAAATTGGGTAGGGGCACCGAGAATGCCTGATCCACTGTTCACTTGGCCACCCCATCACTTCAACACATATCACTCTCCAAGAGCAATTACATCTCTACTTAGAACAAGTACCCTAAATCTGAGAGGCCCAACTTCCCCCCATGGGTACACTTCTGTAAAAAGAGCCACTGACTCTTCAGAAGAGAAGTTTGGCTCTCTGTCCTTTCGCATTTCTTGAAACTTCCAGCTCACTCAGAACTGTAGCACACTGAACTACACAAAACATACCAGAATGTAATGAGCCTTCTCTACCCCTAATTTTCACATCAGTAACAAGTCATTTCTATCTAGTAACCAAGTAATTACTAGTAACCAAGTAGCTTCTCATATTTTGCAGGCATTATTAGCATGGAGCACGGTCAATTCAAAACCCGTTTTTCCCACCAGTAGCAGTGAGACTTAGGGCTAGTCATGTGACCTTGCCAAACCTTTATTTGCTTGTTTACTTATTTCATGAAATAGGAGTCATCATCCTAATAACACCTACTTCTTTAAGATTTTACTCTCATTTAATAAACTAGCCCAACTAAACTGCCTATACAATGTCTGGCAGGTTGTTAAAGCTTAAACTTTAGCAATAGTAATAAAGATATGATTTGTTAAAATTATAACTAATCAGGATGGATTATTAAAATGTATCATCGTTATGAAGAGAATGGTTGTTAGAATTAAAGCAAACCTCCTTTGACTCTTGTGTTAAAAATAAATAAATAACTACAAGCTTAGACCCCCTTATTGAAGTGGGGAGAAAAGGCGGTAAAAAGCCAAACCTGAGGCCTAGCTAATACTACGTATTCAACAAACAGTAAATGATAAGTCTTCAAAAAGAGAGCTCAGTGGTAGAGCTCTCCTCTCCTCTGTGAGGAAAAGCAAAGATCCAGTGATTTTTTTCTCTAAGGGTGCTTTTTGGTTTATTCTGAATTATAATATTTTGTGGGTAAAGTGATCAAGGACATAATTAAAGGCATGGGATCCTGAGTCCATCAATCAATCAACAAGTATTGACTAGGCCAGAAGCTCCCAAACCTTAGTTCAAGGTGCCCTTAGTTTCTCAGTGAACATTTCACAGTGCCCCTGGGCCAAAAGAAATACCTAACTGCGCCATTTATTAGGTAAATCCCACATGATTTGCTAAGCATTTCTGTCTCAATGACTTAGTAGCGGTTTGAAAAAGAATACACATAAATAGGAAGAAAAACAATACTCCTTTTTTGTCATTTGTAAATAACCACAATTACTAATGGGATATGTGCTTTTATTGGGTACTGCCTGGTTTCTCAAATCTTGGAATCAGATTGGACACCACCACCCTCCTTTGCTGTTTCACATTCATTTCTGTGAGACACTTGCATTTTATCACAGCAACAACCAGAAGCCCAGTTTCAAAAGCCTTGACGCAATTGAAAGGAATGTGGATGAACTGATGTTGAAGTTACAAACTACCCGAAACTGGTCATCTGCTCTGGGTCCCCAAGATATTGAGGATCGCTGTGCTTTTACTTAAAAATGTAAAATATCATGGTGCCCTTCTGAGTTTGCTGCAGCTCTTGGTATGGGGTACCTTGACACATAGTTTGAGAACCACCAGGCTGTCAATTTTTGTGTACTAAGAATTCTGCTAGGCATGTGGTCTAATGCAGTGAAGCAGACGGACACAGTCTGTTCTCCATGAGTCTAACAGGTTAGTGGATGAGACCAACATTAATAAAATAATCGTACCAATAAATTCATTATCACAAACTATGATAAATGCAGTGAACTTAAGCCAGGGTGTTGCCAGATGGGCCTTTTTCTTAGGCCTCAGAGAAGAATCTATCTTCATTTGGTTCTCAGAAGGTGTTTCTTTTGGCAGAAGCAAACCTATGATTGTACTTAACACCATCCTTCCTAAAATAATGACTTGGATAGAGAAGAAAACTGGTAGGTACGGAACCATGGAATTAAAACTAACAATGTTTGTCTTAATAAGATGATCTCTGCTCACTACAACCTCCACCTCCCGTGTTCAAGTGATTCTCCTGCCTCAGCCTCCCGAGTAGCTGGGAATACAGGTGCAGCCAGCACCATGTCCAGCCAATTTTCGTATTTATAGTGGAGACGGGGTTTCACCATGTTGGCCAGGCTGGTCTCAAACTCCTGACCTCAAGTGACCCACCTAACTCGGCCTCCCAGTGTGCTAGGATTACAGGTGTGAGCCACCATGCCCAGTCCAACACCTGGGGCTTTTAGGATGGATGCCTTTTGTCCAGGTCCCAGGCTGCTTACAACCTGGAAGCATGCTTCCTGGCTTCTTGAACCTCTGTCCCTTGGGCCCCCACCTTCATCTCTGGAGCCCTGTTTTTCAAACTCACATTGGGGCTCAAGAGGTAGGGAAAGGTCCAAGGCCTCTCTTGCCAAACTAGTTGTGTGGAGTAACCGGACTCTGGAAAGATAATATTGCAGGGGAGAGTTTTGACCTCAGTCTCTTATCCCCTAGTCCCAGACTTCATCCCCACCTTGTATTCTACCCCATCCTTGGGTTGATGGAGTGGCATGAACCTACAGCTCCCACTAGTGGCAGGGAGTGGGCCACCAACATTTCCTGCCTGTTCATTTGTTTCTTCCCTTCCACGTACCGGATCAACAGCCAGGCTTATGGTGTACCAGAAGTATCCCAAAATGCTATCTCCACATTGCAGGGGCATTTCTCCATACACTGGAAATTTTCCGCAGACTTGCAGGGAGTCATGGAAGTCTCCAGGCCTTAGGAACATCTTTTCCTTGTTGACCCCCATAGCCTCAGTTAGCAGGAGGGAAGTTTAAAGCTGGGTAGGAAGACTGGGAAGGTCTAGAGTTGGCTTAGAAGAGCTCTACAGCAAGGATTAAGAAAAGCATGCTCTTCTTTTCCCATCCTCAGTGATGCTTCCTTAGTGTCAGAATGGTGAGACTGGGGGAGCACAGCATGAAGGGGCAGGAGAGGCCGCTCAGCCTTCCTGGAGTGTGTGCTGCAGATCCACCTGGAGCCCAGGTGCAATGGGCCCCTGTGCTAGGCCCCTCGTGGTCCAGTCCAGGTCCTGGGAGAATTGAACTGTCATTGGGAGCAAAATAATTACAGTAATAAGGAATGTGCTTGTCTGGCGTATCTCTGCAAACCCATCATAGTAACAGCTGGATGAGTATAGAATTAGGCACTCAGGGCTGCCAGGTTAAGTTAAATACTGCCTCATCATACCCAACTAATACAAATATTGTCGTTAAAATAATAGCTGAATATATAACCTCATAATTAACAATTACAAAGAAAAGCCAGGTTTTCTGACCCTGATCCAGAGACTTTCTCATGACATCCATGGGTTAGCAAGACTTTTGAGTTCTGATCTTATTTATCTTCTGTGATAGAAAATTTAAAACAAAATGAAACAACCACCTGTGGTTTCTAGTTATGAAGACACTACGATGTTTCCTCAGCTGCAGGGGAGATTCTAAAAGATTCTGAAAGTTCTGCCTTTTCACTCAAGAAGTAAGTGACAGTCTTAAAAGGGTTACTGTTATGGGCTGAACTGTGTTACCCAAAAATTCATATGTTGAAGTCCCAACCCCCAGAATACCTCAGAATGTGACTGTATTTAGACATAGAGTCTTCAGAGACAATTAAGGTAAAATGTGGTCATGATCTCATTAGTGAGCTCCAATCCAGTATGACTGGTGCCTTTACAAGAAGAGATTGGGATTCAGATGTACATAGTGATTTGACCATGTGAACACACAGGCAGAGGTCAACTATGCTTCTTCTGCAAGCCAAGGAGACAGGCCTCGGAAGAAACCAATCCTGCTAACACCCTGATCTCAGACTTCTAGTCTCAGAATCACAAGGAAATAAATTTCTATTGCTCAAGCCACGGAATCTGTGATACTTCATTATGACAGTCCTAGAAAACTAATCCCCTGAGGCTGAGAGTTTTTCTGAAAATTTTAATGATGATACAGAATGCAACCTGATACCAGTAGAGTGGAACTGGGTTTCCAACTCAGGTAATTCCCAGTCCAGAATCTTCACATAAATCGAAAATATTAATCGTGCACCACCTTGGACTTTTTTGAAACAATGGCTTTTAAAGGGCTGTTAAAGAACATTTTGGAGGAAGTTCTGTTTTTAGTGAAGACTGCTTTCCAAATGCGTTAAGGGCCACTCCACGCCTACGTCCTGGTGCAGTAAGCTTCCGGCAGAGGGCGCACATCCGGACTCTGCATCTCCTCCAGGTGCTTCCTCCAAAACTGAGTGCTGGTGTGAACATGGGTCCTGAAAGGCAAAATGGAAAGTCCAAGTTCTCAGGCCGCCACGATTTGTGTCAGCTCATTGCTGCACCGGAAGCTCGGAATGTGCACATTGGGTCAAGGGCTTGAGACTTCCCATAGTGGCTTTGTGTGGTCACAGACCATTTTCTCAGTCTGTGTCAGAGGCCCAGAGGCTCTCACTGTGGCATGAGCCCTCATCCTCGAGTTCCACTACTCAGAGGAGCTGGGAAGAATTTCCACCCTTCCTAGTGGCAAGTCTCACTGTGAGAGCAGAGTGCCACCAGGAAAATAGGGCAGAGAGCCTGCTTTAAGGAGAATCCTTATACTGGGGGTTATGAAGTGCAATATACCCTTATCTTAATGCTAACACTGGTACCATGTAGCCCACGCTTGTCTAACCTGCAGCCCATGGGCTGTCTATAGCCCAGGATGGCCTTGAATGTGGCCCATCACAAATTTGTAAACTTTCTTAAAACATTATGATATATATATATTTTGTCTCATCAGCTATCGTTAGTGTTAGTGTATTTTAGTTTTGACTCAAGACAATTCTTCTTTTCCAATGTGGCCCAGGGAAGCCAAAAGATTGGACACCCCTGATGTAGCCCTTTCATCCATACTAGCCTATTTTGTTCTAAAGACGGTCTTGTGCAGTGAGCATGCCGGGCCTCCCCACTACCACAGTTTGCAGGCAAGGAATGTGATATCTCATAGGATGACCCTAACTGGCACCTACATTGCTAGCCAAAGAATGGCACAAAGACGTGTACAGAAGAGACAACCTTAAGCAGCTGACTGCTGGCTCCTGCAACAGTGTCGTCATGACATTTGTCCTAGGGTCCCAAGGAAAGAATACAGATCTGCAGCCGAGGAACAGGCTGAGTTGACAAAGCAGCTCCCACAGTAACACAAGGACAAAGGGTGTGTGTAGATGTGCACACGTGGTAGCAGGTTCTACTAAAGGAACCGGGACCGACCATTCTGTAAGTACCCACTACACTCAGGGAAGGTATCTGAGCTTGTATTGTTGGCAGGCAACGGTTTATAAGGCAGAGAGCAGTGTGGCAGTTCTATTAGATGTATAGTACACCTGGAAGTAGACAATTAAAAACCTGGAACAGTTCTCACAAGGTAATACTGTGTTTGAACTTAACCAGCACCACCTTCCACCTAGAGTAGACAAAGGAAGTCATTTTAGAATTGGAAGTCTGACCTTATAAATTTGCAGCCTACTGAATCTGTCCACTACTAAATCTTTCTGATGTTGACTCTTTATCTACAAAAATATCTTCTCATCTACTATCAGTAATAATAACAATAATAGTAGTTTCATATACTAATCAAGAGATTTTTTTAGGTGGGCTTCTTCGAAATCTCTGGGGAGCTAAGACTCCCCTAAACTCCTTTGTCTCTCAGTTTTTACTTAGGTTCCGTTAACAACTGTGGCACACCTAAACTTCCTCATTGTCAATGTGCTACATTGCCATTTCTACTCCACTGAGACCATCTGTTGGAGAGTCATTCAGCTGCCTCTGTGGCTCCTCCGTGCGAGCTGAAAATAGTGCCTACTCTGGACTGATGTGGCCTTGCAGGCTTAGGAAGCTGACTGTGCTTTGGCAGGGAAGAAAAGGCACCCTTTCCCTTGCTGAACCATCAGGGTGAAAGGCTCCAAGAAGAGACTGCAGGCTGGCCTGGAGCTGCTTTATTTCTTTTTTTTTTTTTTTTCCCCCTTTTTTCTTTGACAGAGTCTCACTCTGTTGCCCAGGCTGGAGTACAGTGGCACAATCTTGGTTCACTGCAAACTTTGTCTGCCAGGTTCAAGTGATTCTCCTGCCTCAGCCTCTTGAGTAGTTGGGATTACAGACATGTGCCACTACGCCCAGCTAATTTTTGTATTTTTAGTAGAGACGGGGTTTCACCGTGTTGGCTGGTCTCAAACTCCTGACCTCAAGTAATCCGCCCGCCTTGGCCTCCCAAAGTGCTGGGATTGCAGGCATGAGCCACCGTGTCCAGCAGGAGCAGCTCATTGCCCCCAGCCTTACAACTGTATCTGGGACCTAGAGACCCTCATTCCCATGGATATCCAAATGGCGCACTCCCTCTGCCTCCAGCTTCCCTCTGATTCTCTCTGTGGGGTTTCTAACGTCTGGGCCACCCTACCTCATGCTGGCTGTGCCCTTCAGTTGAGTGGTCCAGGAAGTGCCTCTGCCTTCCCTGGTATGCTCTGCATAGCTCTCTTTTGCTGCCAGGTAGAAATTTCAATTCTGCTCTTGCCTCTCTCCTCATTTCACTGTGATTTCCAGTAAATCTCCATATTTCAAGTTGGCCGAGCTTTGCTATCAATATGTGCATGCAGACTAATTTCCCAAAAAGCCAATTTGTCAGATGAGCAATTTACTCCATTACTGGAGATTTTTTTGAAGTGTTAACTTCGCCCGAAATCTGCCCCAGCTCAGAAGCTTTCAGAAAAATGTTTCCTCTGCGCACAAGACAGTTTGCAGAGTCACTGTGTTGCCAAAGGCAGGAGTAAAAGCAGAAGCAAGTGACTTTGTTGTAAAAAGGGAATATAGTGTCTAGCCCTGAAGTTTTTGCTCAGATTAACTCAGTTCATACTGAGCACTTAGAGCAGTCTGGCAGGCAATAGTCAGCCCCCAGTAAATGTCAGTGATTATTACTATTATTAGTACTATAATAATTATTACTTTTAATTTAATGTATGCATTTAAATTCTATGAATCAAACCATACACTAGATGAAAAATAAAAACAACAATTTAAATGAGGATGCCAGGGAAAGAAAATAGCAATCCTAGTGGTCCATATTCTTATTTTCATCATTTACTGTACTTTATAACTACACTTACACCTTAGTGACCAGGGTGTACACATAAAGCTATAAATTGGGGGAACTTATATACAATTTCTGATGATTTTCAAGGATACTTTTGACCACAAGGGATTTTTATCTTATCGACTTACAAATTAGACTCCCAATATGATGTGGTTGCCCTGACTTCTGAATCTTTGAGGGGGAAGAGGGTTTTAAAAACTTATTTGAGCATGGAATCCATTGTTCAAAGAGTATATCTTGTAGAGAAAAGCCTTCCAAGGAGAAGCTTTGGGAAGCACTTCTGTAATGAGTTACATTGAAATCTTCAGAGGACAGAAACCTAATCTCGAGTTAGAGATGTGCTGTCATTACCAAAACCACATATGGAGCATCTCTCCCCAGTCAGACAAGAACCAAAGGCAACTGACGTGACTGCTCTCTCCTTGGAAGGATGGCAGGAGCCATGGCACTGTGCACTCAAACTTCAGGGAGCTTCAGACCCTCCTGCCTGTTACTGTACCCATGCCTGGGCTCTTCACTATGTAAATGTGTTTTGAAACAACCCTCACTATAGAAATGAAAAGCCTGAAGATTTCTCAGCCAAAAAGGTTCAACTGATGATACTCTACAAAGAATAAATAGATCAATCTAATTGAACTGACCAAACCAGTCAATTTTTCTAATAGAGTAAATAGGATCAAATAGGTAGGAAGAATATGAGCCATATCTTATGGCTCATACTGGGTGGGGTGGCCCAGAGGTTAGAAGATTTAACTGATGATACTCTACAAAGAATGAATAGATCAATCTAACGGAACCAACCAAACCAGTCGATGTTTCTAATAGAGTAAGTAGTATCAAATAGGTAGGAAGAATATGAGTCATAATCCTCAATGTGAATGTGGACTAGTTATTATTTTTATGGTCATTACTTAGGCACAGGTTGAGTGTTTCCTTTGACACTCAAGTCACTGTGGTTGGATGATCCAGTACTAGAATCAGATAGATGTGGTTTTGATGCTTGCCTCTGTCACTTATATTTTTTCAGTTCTAAGTAGCCATCAATTTGTAAGATGTTCCATTTTAAATGCACCAATCAACTGTAAAATATATACTGAATTTCAAAAGTATTGGAATGCAAAAAATGTCTCTTAGAAATAGGATATGAACTGTGAGCCTGAGCAGATTACTTAATCTCTCTAAACCTCGGTTTTCTCATCTGTAAAATGGGGATGATACTAGCTGCTACATCATAGTTTTCTGTGAAAAGTAATTAAGACATTGCAGGTAAAGCAGAAAACACCATGCTTAGGGAATTGAAAGCACTCAATATTTGCATTTTTAAAAAACATGGCTTTAGTCAAGCATAACTCTTCTAAAATGCCATTAACTGTAGGAGGAAGAATCAGTGTTGGACCATTTTGCTATACCTTGAGTGCAGTCTAGGTGTACTAAGTAAAGACATCATTGGCAACACACCACCAAGATTATCTAGGGATCAACTATCTCAAGATAGGCATAGCAACTGCTGGATGCCATATGATTTCTATGTATTTTATTTCTCCAATAGCACTCACATTCTTTGGGAGTTGTATTCTAATACTTTCAGAAGAGCCATGGGAACACACCAGAGTGACTTCTTGGGTAAATAAGTAGCATAAGCAGCAAACCAAACCATTGATGTACACATCATTGGGCCTGATACTGAGAAATCCCACATAAGAAACTTGAAAGTGAAAGCTGGGATTCTGAGGATATTAGTTTTGCTTAATAAAAAGCATTTCAACAGGTGAGTCAACTTAGTATTGCGGAGTGTGGTTTTGGCTTTTTCTGATTGGGGCTAGTTTTTCATTAAAGGCAATATCTAGCACTGAATAGAAATAGACACAGTACCTAGTCCCAGCCACCTGCTTCCTGGTGAGTCAGTTCAAGTTCTCACAGTTGTGTCTGTGTCCAGCCCCAGACCAGCTGAGCTGGGTTATGTTCTCACCCAGATCTTTCCTTAAAAGAGGACTGACAGGGAAACCACTGCCCTCTTTCACATCCAGGGAAGGAGCGACATCTAAAAGAAACGGGGTTTTGTATCCTCGCCAAAGTGTCAGCAGTGATCAAATGTGAAAAACAGAGGGCAAATCCGTGTTTGTGCATCATTAGGTGGGTGTTGTTTCTAAAGTGGTCACATAGTAACACTTCCTCTGCTCGCTGACCCACCAGGAGTGTTTTGGAAACAGACCATGTGAAATGGGCTGAAGACATCCCAGTGCCCTCCTCTCAGTAGCTGTGAGCCCCCAGTCAGGACGGGTTGTTTTAGCCTTTAAACGACCACAGGGCCAGAGCCTATATTTAACTGATGACACATCTTACGAGGCGGAAGGGATGGGGAATGCGTGACCCTGTTTCCTCCCACCAACACCAGCCCATTCACACAGAGCTTCTGGAAGGTCTCACCGGCAGTACTCCTTGAAACTTACCCAACATGCCCCACTCAAGGGCCCTCCCAGGCTTGTGGGAACAGAAAAGGTTTCTTGAAATGGAAAGGGGGGTTGCGAATGAGTGAGGAAATTCAGCATGGAGATATGAGAGGCTCACTCCTTAGCCACACGGAACCAGGGACTCCAAGGCAACCCCATTCCCAGAGTTCTTTCGAGGGCAGAGCTAATGACATGGGACCCAGAATTGACTCCAGGAAAGGGCTTGGTGATGTGTAGCCTCCCAGACAGCCTCAGAGCAAGCAGGTGGATTTGACTTGGGCAGTGGGGAAGGCAACAGCCTCTAGATATTTTTCCATCTCGATGCTGAGTCAGACAAGGCAGTTAGTGGTTCTTTCCAGAACCCCTGCCGGCCTTCTCTCTTTTAAAGAAAAATTCTTTGCAAATTTTGCTTTAGTGCCTCTCTGCCAAGGGGTCATTTTCTATGTTGTACTTCCTCCCTGTGTGAGGGCAAGGATAATATAGCCTTGTGTAGATTGTACATACGCTTCAGTTCCTAGCTATGCCACATTGAGACCTCAATAAAAGAGGTTTGATTGCAATCAGAGAAGAGTTGATTTGAGATTTAAAGGAAATGACATGGGTACAGTGCTCACCAGAAAGTATTAAAACGGTATTTGTTGCTTATTATTGGTAGTTATTGTCGTGATATTGCTACTGATGCTGAACAAGGACCCAAGACCCAGGGTACTGTTTAGCATGGGCTGGCCTCAGCAGAACTGAGAGGACATCAATAAAAGGGAGAACAGAGAGAAGGAAGGAGGACAAGTGCCAATTTTGAGCAGGTATCAGGTGTGTGTGGGGGGGGGGGCAGACCATTTCTCCGTCCACCCTGAGAATGAGTCCCCCTTTCTCTTTTTAAGGCCTGATTTTTGCACCTGCCCCCATCTCAGGCGACCAGGGCCCCACACTGCATTACTCCTAGGTGACATCCATACTGTTTTTTTTTTTTTTTTGAGATGGAATGTAGCACTGTGGCCCAGGCTGGAGTGCAATGGCGAGATCTCGGCTCACTGCAACCTCTGGCTCCTAGGTTCACAAGATTCTCCTGCTTCAGCCTCCCGAGTAACTGGGATTACAGGCACACATCACCACACCTGGCTAATTTTTTGTATTTTTAGTAGAGATAGGGTTTCATTATATTGGCCAGACTGGCCTCAAACTCCTGACCTCATGATCTGCCTGCCTTGGTGTCTCAAAGTGCCGGGATTACAGGTGTGAGCCACCGTACCTGGCCGACATCCATACTCTTGATCTGTTCTTCCACCCACAGCACAACTTATCTGGCCAGGCTCTCATTTCTTCATTACACAGCTTTCTGCTAGGAATCAGATAACTAATATAAGGATGATACTAATGATTAATGGAAGCTTCATGGAGTCTCCCAGAAATATCACATTTGTGGTTAATATTCCAAAAGCTACTGGTAGGGATTTCTCAATCTGACATGAGTCTGAAAGGGAGATGATTTTCATTAGAGCTATTCTCAGGACTCTTTAAATCAGGCCCTCAAGCTCTTATCTTCTTTGCCTGTGTATAGAGTCAACCCTTAAAGCAAGTAAACAGTGTCCCCATATATTTAGGAATTCTCAAAATCCTTGGATTTGTTCATACTAAGCTACCGTTACACTGATTTTTTAAAAACATCTTTGGGCTCACTTTTCACCATCTGCAAAATGGATATATAACATAAATCCATTCTGTATCTTTAATCGTGTCTTATTCTAGATGAAGCAGCATGTGAAAAATCAGCCTGTAAATCAGAGAATGTAGCTGTGTTAACTGGAGATGGGAAAGGAGAACAGGTAGAATTAATATTATCATTAGTCATGACTAAAGCCAAACTTAGCAGTTTTAAAATTATTTAACCATCCTGATTGCATATGGGAATCAAATGGAAATTTTTCTTTTCAGTACCAATTCTTAGGCCCCATCCCCAAAGATTCTGATTCAATCGATATGATGTAAGATCTGAGCATCAGAATTTGTTTAAAGTTCCTAAGGGAATTCTCTTGTGCCACCAAGACTGAGAACCAGTGTTTTACACTAGTATTGGGAATACACAGTAGGTGAAAAACTGGCATTATGTTAGACGGGTCTTGGTTGTGATCACGAGCTGAGGACAGCTCTATATTCTGGAAGTACTCAGCAAAGGATGTTCAATGGGGTTCACACCATGGTTGCAGTTTAGGGGAAAGAGCCCTAGGAGAGAAAGCAAGAATCACAAGAATCGCTGAATCATGGGTTAGAGGAGCCCTCCAAAATCACCTCCTTCAATCCTCTTCCTAATTTCTGTGTGAGCACTGGCCATTTATGTTTCTGGCCCTCGGTTCCCCGTCCATTAAATAAACAGGTTGAATTAAATACAATTGGAGCATTTTCCAGTTTTTATACTGTGATTCTAAGAGAGTTTCCAACATCAGAAGAAAAACAAGCTACAGTTACACAGCTGTGTTGATATTCTCTGCTTATTCCCAGTTGCCCTGGGACATCGTCTGAGCCACAAGCCCCCTGGCTTCAGCTTCTCTGCCGCTGCCGGCCAGATGCCAGCCTGAGCTTCTGAGTGGCAGCTGGAGCTCCACCGTCAGGTCCTCCCTCCCAGCCTTCTCTGGCAAGATGAAAGGTTTTGTGTAATTCTTGTAAATGCAACCTATTTTAATTGCAGAAGCAGCCTCCAAGTGTTTTTTGTGCTCTCCGGCAAGCACGTGACCTGACCACTGCTGCTATCTGGAAAGGAAGTGGCGGAATGTGGAAGTTTACACGGCGTTCGTGTACACGTATCTTCTGGTCCAGAGCCTGTGGAATCCAGCCAGCTGTTGCTGTGCCACTGTGTTCTCTGGCCTCCTCCTCTCAGCGGCCTTGGGCAGCCTGGGAGTCTCCTGCTTCGTGCTTTTCTGAGGGGACAGGCCTTTGAGCAGTTTTAGGAAGTTGGTCAAAACCGCAACAACAACAAAATGTTTATAGTTTACATCCTATGCAGCTGTCTCTGCACTAAGAGTGCCACACATGGTCTCTCCAGACTGCAGGCTCTGACCAGAATCCACTGGAAGGGGAATCATCCCAGTCAATAGCCTAGTACAAATTGTCCTATCCAGTGTGCAGACTTACTGGAAAAGCATCACATCTGCCCCAAACTTAAGATAAGAGTACCCTGATAAGGGACAAGCTTGAGGCTCCGACAGAAAAGGAGTTTGGGAGGGAAGAGGGCAAGGGGTTTTCAAATGCACATTGAAGACCTTTCTAGGTTCTCAGCCCATGAGCAAAGAGGAGAGTGAGTAACATAGAGGTGAGGGTGTGGCTGGGAAA
This sequence comes from Piliocolobus tephrosceles, assembly GCF_002776525.5. Classification (NCBI taxonomy): domain Eukaryota; kingdom Metazoa; phylum Chordata; class Mammalia; order Primates; family Cercopithecidae; genus Piliocolobus; species Piliocolobus tephrosceles. Next base: position 69,449,153 of record NC_045448.1, on the reverse strand, counting down.
AAGGCAGATTTGATGGAGTCCTTTCCATGGAAGGGCTCTGAAAGTACAGGTAGTTGCTGCAGAGTCCAACAGCACACCCAACACAGGTCAATCTCCAGATATTGCCTTCTAGAACCTGGCCCTTTGGTCCAGGTGAGGCCTGGAGCTACCTGGTCATGCAATCACATGCATGCCTTTTGAGGGCATTAAAACAGTGCCATCAGACTCCAGATCTTCTTTTCTGGCCCTCAGGGGTTCCCTCCTCCCAGCCTTTTCCAGCAGGATGAAGGGGTTTGCGTGACCCTTGCACTCATAAGGTCCCAGGGTCCTAAAAAACCCCGTTTCTCGTCTTCTCCTTGTATGCAAGGTGGCACAGGAGCAAATAGTGGCAATTGAAGCGAGCCAGACTCTGCTCTTGATTGTGAAGAAGGATTGACACTTGCAGGCTGTCTGGTGCTTCTGAGGCCAACATCTGCTTTGTCGCCTCATAATACTGGTAGAAAAAAATAGAATGAGAGACATTGCCAGATCAGGAGGTAGTTGGAATTCAAACGTGGCACTTCCACTCAGCATGAACTCTGGCTTCCAGACCCAGCAAGGTCCAATGACATGGGCCTCAAAACAGACTTGAGAGCCTCCTCTTTGTACCTTCAGACAAATGTTTCCTTTGGAAATTGTGATAGCAGCCACTTCCATATCCAACTCTGTTTTAGCTCCCAAAGAGTCAGTGTGAGGAATCTACGGGAGAACACAAGGATATGTGCCTGGCAGAAATGCAGGCACTCAATAACGTCAACCAGGTGGTCAGTAAGTGTTTCCATGTTTGCTATTCTGTAATTTAAAAACACCTACAGCTCAGAAATCCCAACACTTTATTGCTTTTCTTATCAATGTTGTAGATATATTTCCCCTCAATCTTCTGCAAGCAAGCCTAGATGGGAATGCTGTAAGAGTCGCCCCCTCCTCCATCAATCTGGTCCTCAAAGGGGCTGGCATTGGTGGAGCAGGCCTTGAGTAGTGGGACCAAGAAACACCGATGCTCCTGTCTGTACTTCCACTCTGTGGGTAATAAGTCATGGCCATAGGAAGGGAAGACTAACCAGAATGAAGGAGACAGAGAGAAAAAGGAATGACAGAGGAGGCCCACGTGCTGGGGAAGGCTAAACTCTCACTGAGGCAACCATAGATTCCAAACCACTAATTAAGCCATGGGGCTTCAAGAGTTCAAGAACATTTATGGGAGCAATGGGATGAAAGATGTAAATTTGGTACAGGTAATACCTGCTGGGCAACTGGGTCAGGGGTCTCCAGAGCTGAAAGCACACTTGGGAATATCTATTGATCTTTGTTTTTATCTCATTGTTATTCAATTCCTGTTCTGTGTGTTTTATAATATACATTATGGAGTACTATAGTGGTACATGTATATAATTTATAAATAAATATATTGGGGGGGGTGTATGCTCAAACATTTTCTGTTGATGAGGTACCCAGTCAAAAGAGACCATCTAATTAGAATGGTAACAACGAAAAAGGACTCAACCAACCTACCTAGAGGTCCAGGGCCTGACCAGGGCCTCTGCCAGGCTGGCTTGACATAGAAGGGGAAGAATCAACTGTCCACTAGGAAAGCCCCTCTCCCACCTATCATCCAGTGCCTGTTGTCCCTTTGAAGGGTAAAATCATTTGCATTTTGGTGAAACAGGAAAAAAGAAACTATTATCATGACAATTAATGTCCAAACCCACAACAAATCATGTCATAGTAGGAAGCCTTTGTTCCCAGGCCCTCCATCCACAATTAAAAAGCAAGTAGGGACTAGATTGTATCTTCTCATGTAATCCCCACAGCAATTGTGTGAAACACAGAAGAAATGGGGGCTCAGGAAGTATAGGAACACCTGTCCCTGAAAGGCAAGTCAGGACCGAAATTCAGCCCATGCCCTGCTCAGCAAGCCATCTGCCCCAAGGGAGGAGTGTCTTTTGCTAATTCTCACAAAGGTGCTGTATGGATTAGCAATAGCCTTGCTTTTTAATTTTTGCTTTATTTGAATATAATTTTCTCATCAATTTTGCTTGTATAAATACAGTTTGTTGCTTGTTCTGGTTTAGCCTAATAATAAGTTGGAGAAGACCTGGAGAACGGGCATCATGGTGGGGTGGAAAAATGGGTTTCTTGCTTCAGCAGATGCAGCCCCCCAAGCACAGCACTCCATGGATGAGGACTCAAAAGATGAATGTCATTTTCTGCCCCTGTGTCTCAGAGATGCCCTGAGGCTGTCTGACAAGGTGAGCTGTTCCACACAAAAAACAAAGAATTAATCACACCTCAGCCCAGCCTGTGTTGGGGCCAGTCTATTGCCTGGGTCCTGAGATGTGCTTCCTTGAATGTCTTCGTTGGACATGGTCATGCCTGAGACCGTAGTGGAATAACAAAATCCATTTGAATACAGCGATGGACGGTCAGAGATGTCCACACACATCTCTGTTCACCCTCACCTTCCTGCAAACTCTATTCATTTATTTATGGGGAAATTTAATGTTTCCCTCAAAATATCCTTTCCCTCTCAGAGAGTAATTTTGTATCCCCGTCATCAGGTAGCACTGAGAAAGGGGTCAGAGTTAGGCATCTCTCGGGCTGTCCTTGCAGTATTCCTGGGATCCTTAAGCCTCGGTCTTGGGTTCCTTCATGGATTTGACAAATTCCTTGACTTCTTCTTCCAAGGCCTTGTTCCTCTTCTCGACATCCTCCCGGGAGCGCTCCATGTTGCGGAGGCTGATCTCTAGGGCTGCAAACTTCTTCTTTTCCTTCTCCAGTTCTTCATTGAGCCTCACCACCTTAGCCCAAACGTCATAATTCTCCTTCTCAAGGCTACAGGGAAGGAAAGAAAAGAGTGAAAGAATATGGCAATTCATTCTAGGCTCTTCCTTCCCCCTTGCTCACAACCTGCTGTTCATTTTACTTTTCGAATCACAAGACCCTTATCCAACCTCTCAGCTATGTCCCGATGATGAAGATGTCCCAGGAAACCTGAATCCCCACAGCACTTCTGAGCTCCTCCTTTGTCATTTAACACCATCTTGTGACATCTATTGTGTTTTTTTTCATGTCATTTTGTTTTGTATCTTCAACCCGATAACAAAGTCTTTGACAGAAGAGACCAGCTCTAATAGATCTACATATTCACTCCCATAGCACCTTGTATCAATCCTGGAAGCCCCATCCATATTCCAGATTTCTCATACCTCTTTTTCATGAGTGCCTCCTCATCCTATGTCAATGGAGAGCACAGACCAGCACCCTCTCTTATTAAGGATCTCCTGGGGACCAAGATTTGGAGAAACAGAGGGAACTGCCCTTTGGGGAGCCGTGATCCTGGCAGTCTCATCCTCTCTTCTGAATCCCACGCTAGGTGAAAAATCTGTGGGATTCCTGAATTGCCAGGATTTTCATCATTACTGGCCAAAACCCTAATGTAGTGGCCCCCTGCCAGGCTGTGCTGAATTAACTCTTAGCAATGAGTATACATATGCTGATTGTGTGACTGGAAATTTGTTTCAGAATTTCATTCTGTAGAATGTGCCTCCCTTCTCCCCAAATGGCCTGCCCATTTGCACAAGGGAGACTCGAGCTCCCATGTGAGCCCAAAACTTGGGTTCTACCTTCAAGGGCTTTGGTCTATTCTGTGGGTAACAATCCATCTTCAGAACTTTGCCTACCCCTGCCTATGTCTTCTTAAAGCTAAATTGGTCTCATTCCTTCTGACCCTCTCATTACAAATCTACTTTTCTTCTCCAAGTTCTCTGTACCCCTCTGGTTCTGGAAGAAATTCCAAGTAAGGCACTGTGCTAGATCCCGACCATGGGTTCCAGTGGGAGGTGGAATCTGTGTGGGCTCAGGAGCCTGGGATGGGAGGCTTCTTCGACTGGTGGATTCAGAGGACTCTGTTCCATTCAGAAGGAGCAGCCACCTCTGTGGCAGCCAGTTCTTTTCCTACCCTGTTGAAGATACTCGTGTGTGAGTGCAGCGTGAGTTTCCTATGGGACTGCTTTGATCACTGCCAAGATGTCACAGAAGTCTTTAATTCTACAAATGGTTGGTTTCAGGTTCTTAGATAAACAAGCTACATTTTGCTTCTGGATGGCAGCTCTCTGTGTGGAACAAAGAATGAGGGCTCACAGAAGCCTCCCCTTCAGATACCCGAGTCTGCATGGACTAAGACGTAGCCATAAATCTAAGAGCCCACGAATTCACATTTCACTGCCTCATGACTAGTGCTGATATGGGCACAGGTGGATCAAGGTTTTCTCTCCTGAAAACAAATTTGCTGGCCAATCAGTAGTGTGAAAAATATTTCAAGAAAATACTCTACTTACCCAAGAGAACAAATTGTGTGCACAGATCTTGGGAATTTGCATGTGACAGAGGCAATAGCTGCTTAACTGGCCTCCCACCTCTGATTGCCCCCTGCAGCCGGTGCTCCATGGGAAGCCAGTGAGCCAATGAAGCACAAACCAGGCTGAAACCACCCAGAAGCTTCTGTCTTACTCAGGCTTTCCAATGGCTGACAAATCCCTACTGCGTCCTGGCCTCCTGTACTTCTCCACCCTCATCTGCTAATCACTCTCCCTGGCCTGAGGCAGCTTCCATTCTTTCTGGGTGGGACCATGGGGGCCTGATCCTTTCTCACAGCCTCAGCACCGGCCACAGTCATCTCCCATCTATGCACCTGACTTGCTCCTCATCTCCTTCAGGCCTTTACTCACCTGCTGCCTTCTCAGGGAGGCCTTCCCTGATCCCCCTATTTTACATTGGAACCCGTTCCTTGAACTTTCCAACCTCCTGATCCACTTTATTTTTCTCCACGGCACTTGCCATCAGCTGATATAACATATATTTTATTATATATTTGTATTGTCCATCTGTCCCCACTAGAAGAAGTTCTGTAAGTGCAGGGACTTTTGTCTCTTTTGTTCAGTGCTATACCCTAACAACTAGAATGTGCCTGGCACAGAGGAGGGGCTCGAGGAATGTTTGCAGAATCAATGAATGACCTTAACATAAAAAAAAAAAAAAAAAAAATTCCTTTAAATTAATTAAAGCATGTTGATTCTTAAAGAACCACTGTCTGGAAATTTTTGGAAATTATTGATCAAGCTACTTAAGCTAGATATTTACATTTCCTAAATCTAGTCTAAAGTTTAGAGTGCTCACCAATTTAGTCATCTCATTGTTCCCTTTACTCTTTCCTTCCTAGACCTGCTATAGATTACTGTCTTCCCCAAACTGAAGCTTCATGATGTGATTTCTCTGGCGGGTGGGAACAATCCCTCTTATCTCTAAAGATGGAAGCCAAGTGCCTCTCAGTGCCCTTCTGTCTGACTTACTTTTTAATCTGTTCCTCATACATTTGCTTCTGTGTTTCTATTTCCTTTCGTAGCTCTTGGACCATCCTCTGCAAAGAATCAAGTTCCTCTTCTCCAGAGTTCTTTTTTCCAGGCCCAGTTTCAGAGTTCGGACTGGCAAGAGTATCTCCCTTGGAGTCACAGGCTTGGGAAGAGAGTGCACTGGCTTCCTCCCGAGGGGACCCTGGCAGGGAAGGGACATTATCGTAGGTGGAAGTCCGCTGGGAGTCAGAAAGTTGGCGCAAGTCTTGAGACATCGTTCTCCTGTGCCCTTCCCCTGCCTTAGCCTCTGAGGAAGGCGACCAGAATTCATTTTTAAAGATCTCCATTTTGCTGCTGTTGGCACCTTGAAAAGCTGATGTCAAGAAACATTTCCGGTTAGGGAGTGTCTGAGTCCTTTTACGAGGCTGCATCTTCCAATCTCCTGGCTTCTCCCTGGGTACTTTGCTGCTGTCCTCCGGAAATCCATCGCTCGGCTGCTGTCCGGTGGGGCTGGTTATATCAGAGTCGCTTGTCTAGAAAAGAAACAGACATGGATGTCACATGGGGTTTTCACCTCTGTGTGTCACACTCCCAAGGTAAGGATTAGAGACCCCAAAACAAATGTTTCCTGGGAGCATACCTATGAAATTCTTAATGTATCACATTAATTGATTATCTGCACTGACATTTTTTTCCAAAAGGATATTGCACTAAGGGAACCATGTTCTAGAGACGGAGTGCTCACCAAAATCAAGTGTTTGTTTGTGGTTAAAGAGTCCTAAAGTAGGATCCTTATGTAATCTTAGGATGGGTGGTCTCTGTAACTATGACTGAAAACCCAGAAGCCGTAAAAATTTGATAAATTTGACCTTTTGATTTCCATGACCTAAAAAATTAAAAAGAACAAAAATCAAAACAGAGTAACAAATCACCACATACCAAATTAAAAAAAAAAATGGCAAAAAGTATTTGCTATGCATATCAGACAATTGGTTACTCTCCTTAACAGATAAACCTTTTTTTTTTCTTTTTTTTTCTTTTTTTTTTTTTTGAGACGGAGTCTCGCTCTGTAACCCAGGCTGGAGTGCAGTGGCCGGATCTCAGCTCACTGCAAGCTCCGCCTCCCGGGTTTACGCCATTCTCCTGCCTTAGCCTCCCGAGTAGCTGGGACTACAGGCGCCCGCCACCTCGCCCGGCTAGTGTTTTGTATTTTCAGTAGAGATGGGGTTTCACTGTGTTACCCAGGATGGTCTCGATCTCCTGACCTCGTGATCCGCCCGTCTCGGCCTCCCAAAGTGCTGGGATTACAGGCTTGAGCCACCGCGCCTGGCCTACAGATAAACTTCATAAACATTGTGACGAAAGAAATCAACAAGCAATATAATTATGGGCAAAGGGCAGGATCAGGCAGCTCACAGAGCTAGTCCTTGTACATAAGAAAAGATGTTCAGCCTCTCTAATAATAAGAGAAACTCAAATTAAAATTAAAATTACTGAAATGCCAGTTTTCACTTATTAGACGAGCAAGCCCCCAAAATTTGACAACACACTCTGTTGGTGAAACCGTAGGAAAACAGCTCTTTCATGCATTGCTTCCGGAAGTGTAAAAAGACACAAACTCCAATAATCTGTTTCAAAATCACACAATCAAATCTATTTACCTTCTGACCCATCAAGCCCACTTCTGAAAATTTATTTGAGAAATAAATCTACCTGAGTACAAAAGGAGGTCCCAAGGTTATTTATTATAGCTTTGTTTGTAGTATGAAGAACTGAAAGACTGGGTGCAGTGGCTGACGCCTGTAATCCCAGCACTTTGGGAGGCTGAGGAGGGTGGATCGGTTGAGCTCAGGAGTTTGAGGCCAGTCTGGGCAACATGGTGAAACCCTGTCTCTACAAAAAATACGCAAAAAAAATTAGCCCAGCATGGTAGTATGCACCTGTAGTCCCAGCTACTTGGGAAGCTAAGGCCGAAGGATCGCCTCAGCAGGAGGTCAAAGATGCAGTAAACTGTGATCATACCACTGCACTCCAGCTTAGGCAGTAAAGTGAGACCCTGTCTCAAAAAAAAAAAAAAAAGAAAAAGAAAAGAACGGAAAGCAGTCTGTTCATCTATAGGGACTGGTACATCTACAGAATGGGACACTATACACCTCCCGAAAACATGAGGTCATATGAGGTAGCTGTCTATGTATTGACATGAAAAAGTTTCCAGGATATACTGCTAAGTACGAAAATGCAAGATACAGAGTTGTGTGTAAGAGTGTGTGTATGACTGTATGTGTATGTATGTGACTGTAGAGAGAAAGAGAATTATAATACATTTTGTGTAAAAACGGAGGTAAATAATTTACACTCATGTCTTCTTATATTTTCATGAAGGAACATTGGAAGGATAAATAAGAAATTAAGGCAGAGAGGGATGGGGTGGGTGGGAGGGAGGGGAACTTCTCAATGTATACCTTTTTCTATCTTTTTGATTATTTGAACTATATGCATACATTACATATTTTTAAATGAAATTATAAAGAAAAAAGAGACAGAATATGAGACCTAAACATAAAATCAATCACTTTTTGGCCTTTTGACTAAGATCAAGTGAAACCTAAACATAAAATCAGACAATCAGGTTCAAGCCCTCCCTTTACCTTTGTAGCCAATCACTTGCTTCAGAAACCCCACCCAGAGTTAGAGGCACCTGGGTCCTGAAGGGAGAACTGGATCTGAGTCCTCCTCTATAACAAGCTAGTGCTACTACATTAGGCCAGCTGCTCAACCTCTCTGAGTTTCTGCTCCTCAATAACACAATACGAATGACAAATTCTGCCTTACAATGTTATGTAACATGAGGACTCTAGAGGTGAGCGGTGTAAATTTCCCAGCATAGTGCCTACCCACAGAAATCAAGAAATGGCAGAAACCTATTAAATGAGTACAATAATAGCTATTCTCAAGGACTGTGGGATGATCTTGTTACATGAAGTATGAGCGTTTTAAAATCTTATTTTAGTTTTAGAGTGTTAGTAGAATGCATTGCATCCAGAAAGACCTATCCTAAGAAAAATCACAACTACCACCCACTACCTGCCTTTTAAAAAAAATCTTCAGGGTTAACAGTACTGTAGGTAACTTCAATCATCTGGTCAACTAGAAATCTGAAATCCATTTGTTGGCCACACATAAAGATCAAGCTACTATATAAAGTTCATATGTTCTTTGTAAAACTATTTGTTCCTATAAATATATAAAAATATTTGACCTTTGTAAATTATTGCCCTCACATAGTCTACATTTCAGAGTCAGCAGAGCTTTTGGACATTGGGAACGTGAGTTTCAACCCTTCAGCACAAACGTGGGGGCTGACATGGCTGAGACGGCTTATCGAGGAATGAGAAATATTACACAAACACATCACATACTCTGAGACAGGAATCACGTTTCATGGGTTAGCAGGAAACCAGTTTTCTCTGGACATTCACCCAGAATTTTCAACAATTCCCAGCAAAACATTTACAATGTGGTATACATTTTTTCCCATTGAACTTCTCTGGACTGTATTTGAGTCTCTCTTTTAGAGCGGGCTTCAGTGAGGACCCTCATTGCTCAGTCACTGGGCGATTGGCACACTTGTCACTCACCCCCCTCAAAGATGCCAGTAGAAACTAGTATTTGGAAAGAGGCCAGGCTTTCAAGGTATGTTCAGATGAGTCTGTACCAGCTGTGCCCACTGACACTGCATCACCTAAAACTCCCCAAATTGCCATCCCAGAGCGGACCTTACGTGGGATGGCCTGGACCAAAGGAAGAACCTAGTGGAAGCAGAAAGGTTCTCTGTGCCTTACCACGCTACTGAAGCTGTCTGTCCTAGAAATTCTGAGGTCTTCAGTGGCATCCCAGCCCACAGAGCTTCGGGCCACTGGAGCTTTCTTGGGGTCGTTTTTCTGGGCAGGGGGTGATAGGGGTATATCCTTGGACTTGGGGAAGAGGACTTCATGGTCTCTGATCATCATAGTCATCACTCTTTGGATCTGAGGAGTCCCTGAAAGAAAGAAGAAAAAGATCTATAGTGTAGTGTAGGAGACAGGTAGTCAGTCCTCAAGGATCCCCACCCGTGGATGTCTCCAAACTCGGTTCTAAAACTACAAGGCCCAGAAGGGCCTCATTTTTCTTCTCAAAAGACCCTTTTTAATTGCTTGGAGGTCGGCCGGGCGCAGTGGCTCACGCCTGTAATCCCAGCACTTTGGGAGGCCGAGGCAGGCGGATCACAAGGTCAGGAGATCGAGACCACGGTGAAACCCTGTCTCTACTAAAAATACAAAAAATTAGCCAGGCGCGGTGGCGGGCGCCTGTAGTCCCAGCTACTCAGGAGGCTGAGGCAGGAGAATGGCGTGAACCCGGGAGGCAGAGCTTGTAGTGAGCCGAGATGGCGCCACTGCACTCCAGCCTGGGCGACAGAGTGAGACACTGTCTCAAAAAAAAAATAAAAAACAAACAAACAAAAAAAAGTTAATTGCTTGGAGTTGGAGATTATGTTGAAAGGGATGGAATAGAAGGACATGGGAGTAGAATGAAAGAGGGGGCTGTTTTAGAGGGAGCCAATAGTCCACTGGATTAGTTTTTGATCAGGAAAGTAGGCAATAAAACAGCAGAGAAAATAAAGACATCTTTCTCTCCGGATGTGGTCCTCAATATGATCTATGGTTTCTTATCAGACACACAGCAAATATGTGCCAGGCTTTCTGCCCCCACGCCTGTGGCAGATATCAGTACTCTGTGTCAGGACACAGCTTCAGAAGCCTGCACAGCACAGCTTTATAAGCAGCTTTTTTGTGGGCTGGCTCATAAAATGAAACCTGGCTGGGCAGAGTGGCTCACACCTGTAATCTCAGCACTTTGGGAAGCCAAGGCAGGAATATCATTTGAGGTCAGGACCTTGAGACCAGCCTGGCCAACATGGTGAAACTCTGTCTCTACTAAAATTACAAAAATTATCTGGATGTAGGGGTGTATGCCTGTAGTCCCAGCTACTCAAGAGGCTGAGGCAGGAGAATCACTTGAACCCGGGAGGCAGAGGTTACAATGAGCTAAGGTCGTACCATTGCACTCCAGCCTAGGCAACAGAGTGAGGCTCCAACTCAATAAATAAATAAAAATAAAATAAAATGAAACCTGCTTGCTCAATCTGGCTAAGGGTATGTAAAAGTAATAAAAGACTAAGAAACACTGGCTATTTTTGTGCTAGTCTACTGTACTGTGGGACCATTGGGCAAACCCTTGACCTCTATCCTTTGTTGTGATCTGAAAAATAGACACAATTCCTGCCCTGCCTACCTCACAAGGCTATTGCATGATTCAGATGAGATAGATAACCAGCTGAAAATGCTTGGCAAACTGCAGAGCAGTACACAAATATCAGGGGAAGTGTTGTAATTGTTACTTCCTGTGTACCTGCTTTCACTATGGGACCGGCCATACCTCTCATGATCACGGCAGGGTCTTCGACCTTCGACCTGATGAGATTCACACCAATCACAGTAGCCAGGTTGTCCACGCTCATCTTGTTAACAGCACAGTTCAGCTGTATTTCATGTAGGAACCTGCAGGCAGCCAAGAAATCCCATGGTAGAAAGCAGGAAGTAGCCAGGAGGAAGCACTACAGGGTTCCAACGAGAACTCAGGGATGGATCTTATGCTTTCCTCCCAGTCTCAGGAATGAGACCAGCCTGCTCTGCCCACAAGAATTTAGCCTCATCCTGAAAGACCCAAGACCAAGGAAGGAAGAGAAACCAGGAGGGTCCTGCCCAGCTGCTGGGGTGGGGGTTGTGGGAGGTGGGTGCAATCACATAAGCAAGAGACAAGATCCACTTCCAGGACCTCAGAGTGGACCAGAAAAGGTAAAATGGGTATCTGACTGTACCCATGTCTTGCCCTGATAGGCTTATCTCCCAGCTCTCAGCACCCATCCCACCCAAGTCTCCAGAGAGGAAAACTTTATTGGTAAGAAGATTTCAGGGCTGGGGAATCCATGGTACCTCCTTGCTCTCATCCTCTGATTAGAGCACAAGCATTGCTAATTCTCAGCAGGTGCACCATAACTAATAATGAATTTTTGCTAAAATTCTACCCCTTTTGAGGCACAAAGCACTCAGATTCACTGTAAAAATAAGACATTTCTAAATACACTCTCTAAAAACCATTTAAAAATGGATAGAGGCCGGGCCCGGTGGCTCACGCCTGTAATCCCAGCACTTTGGGAGGCCAAGGCGGGTGGATCACGAGGTCAGGAGATCAAGACCATCCTGGCGAACACAGAGAAACCCCGTCTCTACTGAAAATACAAAAAAATTAGCCAGGCATGGTGGCAGGCGCCTGTAGTCCCAGCTTCTAGGGAGGCTGAGGCAGGAGAATGGCGTTAACCCGGGAGGCGGCAGAGTTTCCAGTGAGCGAAGATCGCGCCACTGCACTCCAGCCTGGGTGACAGAGCGAGACTCCGTCTCAAAAAAAAAATGGATAGACTGAAGCAACACAATTTCAAATACAGAGCAATTATTAAATAAATGGTGATGTGTCCAAATGATGAAACATTATGAAATATTATGAAGTTATTCATAATCCAATTTTATGACATAGAGAAATGCTCATAATAAAACATTAAACCAAAAAGGCAGGATACAATCCTTTATATAATTTTGATTCAGAATAAAATATTATTCCCCTATATTTATATTAAGGTGTGAAAAGATCTATCATGGAGAGAAAACACCCAGAAGGGAAAATGCCTGAGTGTTAACAGTACTTATTGCTGGTGAAGAGATTGTGGGTCCTTTTTATTTCTCGTTTACCATTTGCTGTATCTTCCTGGTTTCCAAGTCAAGCACGTATGACTTTTATTATCTAGGAACTACAACAAATTACTTTTTAAAAATAAAAGACAAAATTCAGATCAGTCTGGGATGAAGATCCCAGTTCCCAGCCCAGCCCAGCCAGGTCTGGGTCAATCCACAGCTAGAGTTGCCACAGGGGTGGTGCTCAGCAGGTCCCCAGAAAGGGCTGAAGGAAAATAACCAGAATGAATGTCTCCCTGGAGCTAAGCTATGGCTCAGAGTCACAAAGATGGGAGATCATTCTAGAATCATTATAAGGATTCTGGGTTCTCTTGCATGTCCCAGGACTCTGAGCAGTGCTGAGGCAGGCCTAAACGGGGGAGCACATTCATTTTTCGGGTCAACCAGGTTTTCAGAATCCTTGAAATTATACAGGAAGCTACTTCAGTGCTACGTGAATACAGCTGATCTTCCAAAGTGCTGGACCAGAATCTCTGTGTTCACAGAGGTGGTCCCTCCTCTTCTAACTAGGAGCTTCTTTCTGATGGGGTTGAAAACTGTAGAGTTGATACCAGGGGCCTCTCACCTGCAGATGTAGCTCAGGAGACTATAGTTGTCACGAGGAAGGATGGAGAGCTGCTTCATCAACTCCTGCTGAGCCTGGGAAGAGATTTACACCAGTAAATCATTTACCAGTAAATGAGCCTGCCCACAAGCCAGCAAGGAGACCCTGGAACAGAATTGGTGTATCTGTGAAGAAACAACACTTTGGCAGTCATTCCTGTCCCTGTAGTTTTGTGGGTTTAAAAAAAATTGGAAATAACTCTAAATTCTCTTATGATTTTTTTTAGAAGGGTCATAGTTTCTGTTATGTATACTTTTTATTTATCTGTAACTATGACACTGCACCTCACCTTTGACTGTGAGCTACTCTAAGGAAGGACTGTTGAACAACTTACACGTTAATTGTTTGCTTAAGAATGCTTGAGATGTAACAATCCAATAAAGAGTGAGACCACAATAAGATATCTCAGAATCACTTTAAGACTGGTGAGAAATGGAGGATTCTTCTGAGAAGGATTTCAAGCACTATGGCCTAGCGGAGACCTGCTGGCTCACAGAGACAGGTAGACCATGCACAAGGTCAGACTGTTCAAGCTCTGCAATAGATGGCCATGGATGTCAGACAAGGTCTACCAGGAATGCACGAGCCAGAGAGAAGAGGGACAGTGAGCTTTTCAATGTTTTTTTCAACCACAGCTGCCTGTAGGGTCTGTAGTCACCATCTGCAACATGGTGCTTGTGAGAGTACACAATTCACTAGCCAGACATGGTGACACGCACCTCTAATCCCAGCTACTCGGGTGGCTGAGGCAGGAGAATCGCTTGAAACCAGAAGGCGGAGATTGCAGTGACCAGAGATCGTGCCACTGCACTCCAGCCTGGGCGAAAGAGCAAAACTCCATCTCAAAAAAAAAAAAAAAAAATAGAGAGAGTACACAATTCACATGCGGCATGCAGGCACTCCTCAAAGCTGAGCGGCTCTCCTGCAGAAAATGCACCCTCCAGCCTTGTCAGCCTACACGGAGCATCTTCTATAGATGTTGACCTTCTTAGAGTAGCGTCAGCTTCATGCTAAGAGCCCTGCGTCTGTTGAGTCAAGTAAATTCATTGCAAAGGTTGCTACAGACTCACCCCTTCTAGCTGCCACCTCTGCCATGTTTTCACCAGTGAGAAGGACCTTGGTCCCTGTGTGTAGGCATGCATTGCCACAGATGCGGAAACTTTCAAAGATGCTGAGGTTGAGTAAAGCTGGGAGATGCAAGTCTAAAGTGAGTGCAGGGGTGAGAATCTTATTGTCAGAATGGCATCTAGGTGCTTCCTTTGCTTTCCCCAGAACCCAGGGGTGAGATGCGATCTGAAAAATTCATCTTTTTAGCTGCCTTTTAAACATTATTCCATAAAATTTTATTACTTTCACAATGGTGAGCAGATACGCCCGTATAAGTTAAGACTTTTCATACCCCCTCCTCCCTCCCCCAATAAAATTCTTAAGTTACGCACAAAATATCGTGCCTCAGATCCATGCAATCTAATTTTTGTTTGGAAAAGAGCTGCAAAACCTGTATCATGTTAGCCACATCATTATTGTTCTCTTCCTTTCCTGAAATATAAAGTCAGCTTTTCTCTTACGTCAGGATCTATTCAAATCATGATGCTCCCCCCATCCTCAGTCAGGGATGGAAGTTCTCACAGCTGTGTTTTCGTACAGGGCTAGGGTGCTATTTCTCCATTCATTTTAAATAAATATATTCTATGAAGCAGGCTATCTCAGACATTCTGAAGTATGGAAGATAATAAACCTTCCCTTATATTGAAAAAAATGTTAAAGTCACCCACCAGTATCATATTCCTGGGTCCGCAAAACAATCCTAGGCATGGTATGATATTATTATGAAAATTATCTAAGTTTGTGCTGTTCAATATAGCAGTTACTTGCCACATGTAGCTACTTAAATTTAAATCAAAATTAAATAAAAGTAGGAATTTGGCTTCCCAGGTGCAGTAGCCACATTTTAGATGCCCAATAGCCATGTGTGGCTGGTGGTTACCATATTGAAAGGTGCAGATATATAAAAGTTCCATTACCATAGGAAGTTCTATTGGTCTAAGTAAATAAACTGAGTCTTATAAAAGATGTATAATCTGTATAATGGAAAAATCAAAGTTAAATCTAGGTCTTCATTATAGATTTTTCAGTGCACCACTTTGCCAGAGAGGGCTTTTAGCATAGTCATTGATATAAACATAAAGTTCTTCATGGATCACTTGGATTTGAAAATCTTGTTTAAAAATCATCGAGGTTTATTGTTGTTGGTTGGGTTTCATCAGTTTCTTTAGTTGGTTGGTTAATTATAATAACATGACTATAGTGTGATCCCTGTTGACTATAAGGCCTCTCTAGAAATAACTTACACAGGATCAAAAATCCTGCTGGTGAACTTGTGCACTCTCACAAGCATATTGCAGGTGGTGGTTACAGACCCTACAGGCAGCTACGGCTAAAAAGAACAACAATCAAAAACCCTTCCCTATCCTTCCTCTCCCTGGGACATGCATTCCTTGGATGACCACACCTGACACTCAAGCTGCTGTAGAGCTTGAACTATGTGACCTCGCACCTGCCTTCCAGTCTGTCCTTGTGTCCCAGCAAGTCTCAGCAAGGCCATGAGGCTTAAAATCCTCCTTCTGTATCCTCCTTTTCTCCCTACTTTTAATGTGACCCAGCAGTATTTGATTATGGTCCAGTTCTTTACTGGATTATTACATCTCATGAAGGCTGTGGTTTGCCAGTCATCATGATTGAGTTCATATGCCTTTTGTTGCTGAGGAAGTTGCATTTTGACTATCTTACCAAAAAGTGTTGGTTGACCCACTGTTGCCTACTAGAATAGTGTCCAGAAAACCAATCACTTTCTTCTAAAGCAGGACAACTAACTCTAAGATGCAAACCTTTGCCTCGTCCGCATTCGTGAGCTGTCCACAGAGCAGGAACCCTTCGTACTGGCTCCAGGGAACCACGGGCTCTGGGAGGTCTCGTAGGTAGAGCTTTAGCAGGGAAGCCACAGTGTGCACATCTGTGTCTCTGGAAGAAAAGAAGCAATGCTCTTTGAAACCTCTTTGAAAGAAAAACTTTAGGATGTTCGTCACTTCCATCCTGATGATTCAGTGAATAGAACCATAAATTACAAAGGGAAATTTTGCAGAGAATTGAATCTGATAAAGAAGAATTAGACCAAAACATTTTTGCTAATTCACCCTTCTGGAACAACAATGCTGAATACATGTTCCTCCATCTCTTCCACCCACCTACCTCAAAGGTAAGTTCAAGGTCTACATTTTTACTAAACCTTCCTTAATGATTTTCATCTTTATTGCTTTCTTCTTTCTTCAAGTCATTTAGTGCCTCACAATTAGCATTGTCTAATTAGTCTCTAATATTGCTTATGTTACCTCCTTTATATCCTTGGTCCATTCATCTCTTTAATCTTCCAGAGTGCTTAAAATAGTTCTGAGGTTCACTCACGTATTTGCTCAATAATTCACTCAATCAATAAGCATTGAGAAAACCTATTAGGTGCAAGATACTGCAAAATACTTGTCAAGCACTGGGATTTCAGTCGCCAATCCAAAAGACATCAGTAGCCATCCAGTCCAGGGATGGAGCCCTGGCCCCATCGAGTCACAAAGCTGTGGGGACTCAAGCATTATAAAGTCCTTATACTGTGTGGTTAATGCCATGATATGGGAAGCCCAAGACTCAGGATCCTATGGAAGTGTGGAAAAAGAACACCCAAGGCAGAGATGGGAACACGTAGATGACTTCTCAGATGAAAGAGTACCTCAGATGAGCTCTGAAAGGCAGTGAGGAGTTAGGGCATGAGGCAGGCAGCATGTGTGTCAGCCTGGAGCATGAGGAGAAGAGGCCTTGCCATGGGCCTGACTGACTGAAAGAGGCACGGCTCTTCAGTTCGGCTTCTCCATTTACAGGAGGGCTTGGTAAGTCATGGGCCAGGAGCCAAATCTGTCCCACTACCTCTATTTGTACAGCCTGGGAGCTAAGAATTATTTTTACATTTTTAAATAGCTGGGGGAAAAAACACTCACAAGAAGAAGAGTGTGTCATGATGTAAAAATTGTAGGAAATTCAGATGTCAGCATCCGTAAGTAAAATTATAGAATAACACCACCACACTTGTTCATTTATGTACTGAGCAGAGTATTATAGTTGTGGTAAAGACCATCTGGCCTGCAAAGCCTAAATATTTAATATGTGGTCCATTAAGAAAAGTTTGTTGACCCCTGGCTTACAAGGCAGTTGCATTGATTCTGCAATGCTGCAAGAGAAAATAAGATTCACTACCATATTCCTGAAGCTGATTATTGAAGAAATATTTGTTTATTTCATATTGATAAGACCTGGCATTCTTAGGTAGCAGCCCCGGTAGCATCGTGAAAAGCTGTGATGTGGCAAGAAGTCCAGAATAACCTTGGAATGTCCTTGATTTCAGTGATGAGAAATATAGAATAGGCTGGAGGACATGTCTCCTGGTCCTAGGAGGGAGGGGAGGTGTAGATCTGGACAAGAGGAGGAGAAGGGAGGCATCTGAGGCAACAGAAGCAAGAACACTGGGCTTGATTGTAAAGCCCTGTCTTGGTGCTCTGTGTGCATTTTATTTTGGTTTTGACAGCCAGTTGTTGGAGCTGTCTTCTGAAAAGGCTCCCCTCTTTGCAGCCTGTGAACTGTACCTCAACAGGAGAACACGGGCTGGCACAGAGCCCGCTCTATGCTCCATGGCTGACCTCAGGAAATCTGGGGTAGGAACCATTCATTTAACATGGGGATTCTGGAGAATCCTTCCCTGCTGAGTCACTGCCCAAAAACACCCGAGGCAAAGCCAGGCTAGGAAAAGTACTTTTGTCAAAATATGTTATGAGAAGTTCCTGAGAAAGTGGCAGCAAGACAGTCAGCTGACAATTTGCAGGAGCAGAATTCTCCCAAAGTCCAGAAGTTGCATCCTCCTAAAGTCCCTACACTGCAATCCATCCATTTGTCTCTATCAGCATCCTGGGACTCCCATTTGATTGGGACCTCTCCTTCACCCCCATCCAACCAGTCTTCCAAATCCCTTCAAACCTATTCTCCTAAAGTCACGCTGATGCTTGTAAGCCCCTCCCCTCCTTTCACTACCCTATGCCTCCAGATTCTATGCTCTGCCCACTCTAGGGCACAGCCCTGAACACCAAAACACACCAACGGAATGAGTGAAGAAAACAGAGTTTGAAATGGAAAAAGCAGCATAAATGTTAAGTCAAGAAACTGGATCCTGGCTGGGAACAGTGGCTTACGTCTGTAGTCCCAGCACTTTGGGAGGCCGAGGTGGGTGGATCACTTGAGGTCGGGAGTTCAAGACCAGCCTGGCCAACGGGGCAAAACGCTGTCTCTACTAAAAATACAAAAATTGGCTGGGCCTGGTGGCAGGTGCCTGTAATCCCAGCTACTCGGGAGGCTGAGGCAGGAGAATAACTTGAACCAAGGAGGCAGAGGTTGCAGTGAGCCAAGATCACACCACTGCACTCTAGCCTGGGTGACAAAGTGAGACTTGGTCTCGAAAAAAAAAAAAAAAAAGAAACTGAATCTTTTGAAGAGAGACAACAACAATAAAAAAGACACCTAGACAGTTTAATCAGGAGAAATTTAGACAGCAAAAACATCCATCATTAGAAAAGAGAAAGGGGTTATAAATATAGCTACAGCATGGATACTTCAAAGTAATAATAAAAGAACACAATTAGCTATATAAATCATCTTACAACACTGAAACTTACAGAAATCTTCCCAGTTCATTTCACCAAAAATAAACCTGACAAGCCATGCCTACTGCTGGGCCTAGCTAACTCCTCATTCTTGTTTATTGGGTCTCAGCTTAAATGTCCTTTTCTTGGGGACCTCCCTAAATACACCAGACCATGTGAAAAGCCCCTGTTCTAAGTTTTCATAGTATTGAGTTTCCTTTTTAGCACTCAACACCGTGGAACTTATACAATTATTTCTATAAATGTTTGTTTTACTGTGAGCACCCCATTGTACTAGGGCTAACTCAGACATCTATTTTATGGTCTAAATTTGTAACATTATTTTTTCGGAGTTTGCTGTTCCTCTAACCCAACAGAACACTCTTAAATTATTCTTTTTTTTTTTTTTTTTTTTTTTTTAATCAAGGGCTAAGAGCAGGTCAGGAGCCAGGTGGCTTCTGGGTTCAACAACTGATGCACTAGGGATTACCCAAGACTCCTCAGATGGTTCTGCCAGCCCTTCCCTGGAGGCATTGATGCTTGTAATATGGCATGTCTGTAGGTGCATTTCTCACAGACACATAGGGGTAAGAAGTGTGTTGGCTTTGTAGCCAGGCAGCGTCCATCCTGGTAGAAACTTGGCAAGGAGATTTTAAAGTTCACAGTTTTGTGTCTAAGGAGACCAGGGAGACATGCACTAGTCTCACCAAACAGCTCCTCTGCTCACCTTCATTGTAGTGAGGTAATGGGGGCATCTTGGGGTGGAACCCAGCACATAACCAATGCAGAGGATCTGGGTGAGTTCCCACAGCCGTGAAGTTGGGGATACCAGGAGGGTGCTCCTTGCTCTCCAAATACCCCTTCTTCCACTCACTGACTCCTACAATTCCTTTTATAGGAGGCAGAAAAAGTTACAAGCGTACCTTCTCTCTCCTGGTCTGCTCGTGACTCTGAAAACTCTCCCTTTCCCCCTTTCCTGCCCTCTTTCCACCCCCTTTCACACTGCCCCACTTCTGAACTCCCACACACAATTCAGGTTAACACTGTCTCAAGGCTGGTCTCTTCCTCTCCCACTCCCAGGCCAGATTCACTCTCAGGAAATCATCTAACACTGGTCACTTTCACTTCAGAATTAATTTGCCAGTTTTGTTGACCTCTCTTGAGTTACTGGCTTTGTCAATTCTATGATTCCAAAGTCAGGCTGATCCCTGTAAGCCCTCCCCTCCTTTCCCTGTCCTATGCATCCGGCATTCTATGCTCTGTCCCTTGCAGGGCACAGCCCTCAACACCAAAACACACCATGGAATGAGAAGTGGGCGAGTATAAAAGGGGGTGGAGACAGGGCAGGAAAAGGGGAAAAAGAGGGTTTTCAGAATCATGAGTGGAATAGGAGAGAGAAGACCTGGTCTCTCCTAAATACGCTCAAATGTAACTAAACAATAAGAATCAAATAAGGGCCAGTCACACCTCCCAAGTCAGACTTGTCCTCTCAAGGGTTATGTGGACCTAAGAGTTGCCCCTGAGAAACCCCTGAAAAGCCCCCAATGGCCCTTCCTATTTCTGGATGTGTAAACTCTACCCCTCACTTCTAGGTGTGGAGATGTCACAAGGTAAGGTAATTTTCCTCCTTCCAGCCCCAAATATTTCAAAACAATCAGAAATTCCCACACCAACACCCACGCCTACTCTATAGTGCATAGGCTAGAGCCTAAGGCAGTTATTTGGCAAATCCTAGCAATCACCTCTATTCTTTTTGGCACATTGTATGGCATTGCTCTAGCAACAACCCACCTGTATCTTTCATCAGGCCAGGACTAACTAAAAACATAAAAAGAAACTGAATATAGGCCGGGCGCGGTGGCTCAAGCCTGTAATCCCAGCACTTTCGGAGGCCGAGACGGGCGAATCACAAGGTCAGAAGATCGAGACCATCCTGGCTAACACGGTGAAACCCCGTCTCTACTAAAAAATACAAAAAACTAGCCGGGCGAGGTGGCGGGTGCCTGTAGTCCCAGCTACTCGGGAGGCTGAGACAGGAGAATGGCGTAAACCCGAGAGGAGGAGCTTGCAGTGAGCTGAGATCCGGCCACTGCACTCCAGCCTGGGTGACAGAGCAAGACTCCATCTCAAAAAAAAAAAAAAAAAAAAAAAGAAACTGAATATAAAGGTGGTGAGCACAATAGAACAAGCGCCTGATATCAAAACGCAGTTGATGGTGCTGCTGAAAGTCCCCGTGTTTGATGCCCATAATGGGCATCAAATAGAGCCCCATCTCTTGCTTTCAATAAGAGCCAATAAGAACCCCATCTCTTGCTTCCTAGGGTGCTAAAATATAGCATCTGTGGGAAATTAGCTTATTACTTATTAAGGGTAGGAAAGACACCCCTGTGGTTGTCCAAACTACAACTGTGGCCATAAGCATGGAGAGAAACAAATAGATCTCAGAGAAGCTTTGGAGGAAAAACGGGCAGTGTTGGTGATTAGAGTGAGGGGTGAGGGAGCTTCTACACAAGATGACACTTAGGTCTTCACAATTTTCTCAGAATCAACCCAACCCTATTGTCCAAAATAAGCTTGGCAACTTTCATTTTTGGAAACTGGATAGAGTTCAGGCCCATCTTACTAAACCTTGGTTTATGGGCTGCTAATTTGGAAATAGCAGTCAAACTTATGCCAGCAGGACAAGTTCACACAGGCAACTGGGGAGGAGACTGCACAACATCAGGTGGGGATTTTACTAGCTGAGTGTGGCAGAGAAGGAAACCTCAGCTGAGTGACTGGAGAAGGTGGGGAGGAAGCGGGTGATGGGAGGAAATGTCACTATGCCTGATATGCCCCAAACAGGGCTGGGAGACCTCCACACAGAAGACTTAGGAATGCCAGGCTGCCAAGTTATCAGGATGTGCTCTTGCAAAAGGGCTCAGAACTGAGTCAGAATCACGTGGTACTGTGATCTTGGAAACTAACAAGAAGTCCTGGTTATGGCCACTTCTGGAACGCTAACGAAAGTCGCTGGTGCCCTTGGATATAGATCTAGTGCATTCTCCACCACACCGAGTGTTTGTACAGCCAGCTCCGCTCTTCCATGTTCCTCATCTGTCCTGAAGGGCGGGCCTGAGGCTAGGTCCCATCTTTCTTCCATCCTCTGCACGACCCCTTCTCCTGTGCCCTAAACATCACCTGAATCTGCCCAGCAGGGTTCCAGTTCTGGTTCACCTGATCTGTCACATAAACTATCTGCATACTCTCCTAACTGTGCTCCAGTCTCCCAAAATCCCAATCATGAGCAAAACAAAGGCTCTTTCTGTTGCAAGCCAGGGCTCTTAGAAGTGTCTATGCAAGTCCCATAGCTCAACTGGAATGGAGAGGCCCTCCCAGCCAAGCCAGGCAGAGGGGAGGGCAGAGGTGGGACACTGCAGCAGGGCAATGTACCTGTCAAAGGAGGGCCGCTCCCCAGCGTCAAAGGCATCTCTCAGCTGCTTCACCAGGTTGTCCTGCCCAGGCAGACGGAAGATGCCCTCTTCATTCCGGCCATGCTCCAGGATGAACTCTGCACATTTCTCCACCAGGATGGGCACCAGATGGGGGCCGAATTTCTGTTCATAGGCCACAGTCTCATCCAAGCGCTGGCCAAACACCGCTGAGGAGAGAGCAAACAGAACCAGCCCGTCATTCTGTGCTTCCTGGGATGAACTATTTCTTGACTTTCTGTGTCACCTGTGATTTCACAGGTTTTATTGCAATGATACTAGACAAAACGTGGGAGACAAATCAATCATAGTATTTCCTGAAACTATAAATACGGGCCTGTAAATTTGAGGCAGTCTTTGTCAGTCTTTTTATATTGACCCACATTTCTTACATATTTAAAATAACGACTGGCTTTTACTGAATACTTTTTGCTGGGAATTGCACAGTTTTTATCCTTTAATCTTGACAGCAACTCTATGAGGTGGTATTAATGTCACACTCACCTTACTGTTAAAGACACTGATCCTTAGACACTTGCCAAGGTCAAGCAGCTCACAGCATGGCACAGTTGGGATTCAGGCTTAGGCAGTGAACTCCCAGCAATGTGCCTTAACCATGGCAGCAAGCAGGCTGTTTTGTGTCCACTTGCGTCAGAGAGTAGTCAAGCATAACACAGTAAGGCATCCCGCCTTAGCCACAGTCAACTGCAGTCTGAAAATATTTAATGCAAAATTCCAGAAACAAACAATTCATAAGTTTTAAATTGCATGTCGTTCTGAGTAGCACGATGAAATTTCTCACGGTACCGCTCAGTCCAGCCTGAGATGTGAATCATCTCTTTGTTTAGTGTATCCACTTTGCATACACTGCTTGCCCAGGAGTCACATAGTAGTTGTCTCAGTTATACTTAGTAGTTGTCTCAGTTATAAGACTGAAAAGACATAGCATATATAGGGCTCAGTACTATCTGAGATCTCAGGCATCCACTGCGGTCTGGAAACATATCCCCCAAGGATAAAGAGGAACTACTGTAGTCTATCACATAGATGTCTCATAGCACTAAACCACTGTGGAATTTAAAATAACTTAGGTTGTTTACTATGTCCTAATTATAAACATTGCCACAGCAAACATGTTCATTCACCTGGCAGAGATCCTGGAATGTATGCAGTTCAATGCATAATTTCTAATTAATTAACTTTTGGATGCAGGAACAAAAGCATTTCATTCTTTTGAACTATTTCCTCAGGACAAATTCCCATGTGTAGAATTACTGGGTCAAGAGGTTTGAACATTTTTATAACTTGATGGTATGCAAATTGCTTTCCAAAAATATTTTCCCAAATTACCCTGCCTCCAGCAAAGCAAGTGTGGGCCAGTTCCACCCCAGCTCTGTCCGAGTGGAGAAACTCTGCTGTACAGTTTCCCCGCCCCAGCAGTGTGAGGACACGAGTTTACAAATCAGGACGACTACCGCCTACCCATTCTCCCACCAGGCTTCCATGCCCTGGAGGTTCAGAAGACAGGCCGTGGCTTCTGTCCTGTCCTGCTTGACTTTCCCTCTGCCATAATCAGGGCTCTGCTGCACCCAGCACTTCAATCCCTAGGACATCCATTTGCAAAGTCACTTGACTCTCCCCATGATTCTCTCTCTCAGGTTGGTCCTCTCCATCCCATCTCGAGTTCCTGTGGATTCCACCTGCATAGAGCTGTACCAGGCTCTTGACGTGCATGTTCTTTTCCGCTCCCATCCACTACCCGGGCTAGGCCAGCCTCCTCTCTCACCTGTAACTGCTGCAGTCTCTTCTCTCTACCATGTTCGAAACCCTTCTGCTGCTTGCCTTTCTAAAGCACTGCTCTGCTTGCGTGGCCTTCTCTTGGTTTTCAGTAGTCACCTGCTTCCCCCTAGTTGCCTCCGTGATGTTTTTCAAATAGACACGTAAAGCCCTGGCAGTTTGTCAGGGCCTCCTCTTTCATCACATCAGGTGTTGGGAGGCGAGAGTGGAATCTAGACGGAGCTGAATAGGGAGCCTCTGTGTTCCCCATTACCACCAAATCTGCTTGGCTGTTGTTAGTTTCACTTATTGCACTGCAGTGAGACCGTGATTAAATACTTCTGTGGCTAAAGTTTGAGAATCAAGGCTGGCATTCCTCAAGGCTTGGCACCCACCTGCTTTCCTGGTCTGATGTCCTGCCATGCCCCGAGAGGCATCTCACCCTGATGTTTCCAAAACATAATGCTCTGCAGTCTCCATGTCCTTGAACAGTCTCTTCTCCCTGTCCAGTCTGCTCTCCCACTTCCCTGGCTGCGCCAATTCTCTTTGTCCTCCTTGGCCCCTCTCAAATACCACCATATCTGTCATGCCTTACTGACACCCAGATGGAGAGACTACATCCTACTCTGTGCACCATATTGCTTCTTGAATATCCCAATCCTTCCCATACTCTGTGATCATGATTTGTATGTACCTGTGTCGTCTGCATGATTGTAAGCCCCCTGCTACTGGGAATAGGAGGAAGGGCTGTTTTCATCCCCAATGTCTAGCATAACCCCTGGCAAAAGGTAGACAGTCAATGACCTTTGCTGAAGGATTTAATGAATCAATTTGTCTTTAAGCAAGTATTTTTCATGACTAACGGTTATTTGGCATTTCTTTAGTTTAAACACTAATAGGAATCTCCTGGTATATGAATTCAGCTTCACACTAGCATGCATTGAGTGCCCTGCCATGTGCCAGCACCAGGCTCCATGGAATGGGTTGTGCATACAAGGGGCATGGAAGACCTGGTTCATGCTTTTAATGAGTTTGCCATCAAGTTGTGAAAATAACATAACAGATGGACTGTCTGCCTTTGAGGGGTCCCACAAAACTAATGAGAAACAATTAGAAAATTTCAATAGCCATATGGAATTAGGTTTCTATTTGTCTGTAAAAGGAGCTGGACACATCTTTTCACCAAATTGATAGGACATGACTGAAATAATCTGACTTAAAACAGACCACATAGCATCTGGAAAGTTCTCTTTGAGAGGTCCAGAGAGGGGCCCTTCAATGGGAGAGGCAGATGTCTCCTGGAGCAGTTGAAACTCAGGCTCCAGAGGTCCACTGGACTTGATGGGGAAAGATAGCACAAACACAGTGTAAGGATGTGCACAGAGAAGTCAAAGCTTTCAGATTCAAGCTCCATTTCTGAGGTCTTATAGCAGATGCTCCACCTTGCAGGTGATTTGGAGCCAAGCTCCTTCTTATACCTTAATGTGTGTCTAGTCCTCTAGCTTTTCTCCTCATCCCAGTCTATCAGCCTTGTCCTGCCTTCATCCTCTATTCCTCTCACACCTCAAATGCAGCCCTTTTGATATTAATCTCACTCATACTTTTTTTCTTCAACATCCCCACCCTGCTGCTTCCTACTACCCTCTGCATGCCTTCATCAGGCCATTGGGCGCTACAAGAGACCACACATAACATATTGTGGAAATTTATCCTTCCAATCTCTGCAAGACATTGGTTCCAAATTTTCACCACTCCTCTTGAGCTCCCCACCCATTACCTCCCTTCTCTGTCTCAACAGGTGATCTTGGCTCCTCTTTCCTTCCATTACCAAATGGAGGGTTATGAGTGAACTCCCTCATCTCCAGTCCCTGCCTTTCCCATCCTTTCTCCTCTGTGTTCCTGTTTTCTCCCAGAGGAAGAAAAGGGCCCTATCTTTCATCTAGGATGATGCCTTCCTGAACTGTGGGTTCCATTCCTTCCATCTCTTCCAGTACTTACTCTTTCTCTTTGTATCTTAAAATTTTCTCTTTCAATTGAAAGATCCCACATGAGTCTAGGTCTTTGCCATTGATGAAAGAATAATCTCCCACCTCAGCTCTTATGCAAACAACCAACATTTGCTTTCCTTCTCTTTACCATATACTTGTAAAAAATTGTGTTTACTTCTAGAGAGATGTCTGCCTCACTTCCTCACTTATCACTCACTACTCAGCCTCTCAACCCATCACAATCTGGTTTCATTAGCCTGCACTTCTTCGCTAAATCTGCTCACTAAGATTTCTAGTGCTCTCCTAATGTTCATTCCACACCCTACTTACTGATCTTCTCAGAAGACTGATGTTGTTACTTCTCCTTCCTCTTCAATACTTTCTCCCTACATTGCAATAAATCCAACCATTCTTGTTCTATTCTCATGTCACTGATGACTCCTTTCAGTGTCTTTGACTGTGCTCCATCTTCCACCTGCTCCTTTGGTGCATCATTTCCTGGGATTCCAACTCAAGCTTCTTTTCTTCTCACTCTAGTATTCTCCTTAGGAAAGTGCATATGATTTCACACATTTAGGTATCACCTATAAACTTATAACTTATTAACCTGCATATCTGGTCCAGATCTCTCTCTCTTTCTCTCTCTCTCTATACACACACACACACATACACACACACACACATATATAATATACATATGTGTATATATGGATATATGTGTATATATATACACACACACATATGGATAGATAGATATAATTTATGAAAGAATAATCCTCCACCTCGGCTCTCATGCAAATGATCAACACTTGATTTCCTCTCTTTACTATTATACTCATAGAAAAATGTGTTTCATTTTATCTTTTTATGTGTAGCTATATCATATCTATTTCCATCTTTTCTCTCTCTCTCTCTTTTTCTCTCTCCCTTTTTCCTCTATAACCATAAGTTCAATGATTAATGGCAGTTCTCCCAGTATCTTCTCTAATCTCACTATCGTCCCATCCCTAAATCACTGCTTCTCCTGTAGCCTTCCTCAAAGGCAATAGCATTCATTCCATCACTCAAGCACCAGGTACTCTCCTAGGCACTGAAAATGCAAAGCCATTAATACAAGGTACTTGCACTTAACTAACCCAATTAGCAAAATTGTGAGCATTAGAATTATCTGCAACTCTCTTCACTCTCTCCAAATAGGTTGGTACGTTATTATTATTATTTTTTTTTTTTGAGATGGAGTCTTGCCCTGTTGCCAAGATGGAGTGCAGTGGCGCGATCTCGGCTCACTGCAACCTCCTTCTCCCAGGTTCACGCAATTCTCCTGCCTAAGCCTCCCGAGTAGCTGGGACTACAGGCGCCTGTCACCATGCCCAGCTGATTTTTTGTAGTTTTAATACAGACGGGGTTTCACTCTGTTAGCCAGGAAGGTCTCAATTTCCTGACCTCGTGATCCACCCACCTCGACTTCCCAAAGTGCTGGGATTATAGGCATGAGCCACTGCACCCAGCCTAGGATGGTACATTCTAAATATGATTTAAACAAGCTCCCTATTCTCACTGCTGTTGCCTATATCATTACAATGGTTTCTTTTGCAACTCCATTTCTTGCAAATTCCTTCCACCAGAATTCACAAAGTCATTCAACAAATGTAGGCTGAGCATTTGCTGTGGGCCAGGCTCTTTGATAGCTAGAGAGTGCGATAGGATGAATGAAAAATGGTCTTTGCTTTTAAAAATTCTCAAGAGAATGCCCTTCCTCCTGCTCTCCATCTGGAAACCCAGTCTTCTGAATTTGGATGTCTTCTCAGAGAAAACTGGTCACTTTTCTCCACTCATAGAGCTCCCTGTGTGTTCCTTGATGTTATCACTTCTCATGTAATTTTATGATGATTCATTTAAACATCCCTCTCTTCCACTGGACTGTGGACCCCTCAAAGGCAGACAGTCCATCTGGCTCAGCATCTATTTTCAGAACCTGGTATATGATGGACCTCAGAGAGCTGTCACTACCTGCTGCCTACATTCCTCCCATTCTCTGGTCCTTTTCTGTGCTCAGTACTTCCCCAAACCTACTTTTGTCAAGGAGACCAATGGCCTTTACATTTTAAAATCTGAGGTGAAATTCTCTGTCTTCATCTTAACTGCTCTATCAGCAGCATGTGACACAGCAAGTCACCCCCTCCTTCTTGGGACACTTTCTCACGTGGCTTTTGGTACACCAGTCTCTCCTGGTTCTCCATGTGTCTCATCAGATGCTTTTAGCCTCCTCTGAGGATTCTTCCTTTTCTTGCTGTCCTCTAAATGTTGGAGGGTCCCAGCGCCTCCCTTCCTCATCTGCACACTTTCTCATAGTCTCACCACTTTAAATATCACCCATATGATGAAGACTTTGAAGTTGTCATCTGCAGCCTAGAAATCAGTCAAAGCTATTCTCTCAACAAGAACCAACCACTGGATGCTCTGGAGACATCAGGACCAACAGTGTCACTTGTTACATGAGAGAAAAATCATCTTTTTTTTTTTTTTTTTTTTAGCTTGGCTAGGTCAGGTTTTGTCACTCGTAATCTCAGATCACATGAGGAGTTTGGAATCAGAAACATCCCTGGAACTCCAAAGACCTGGTCCTGAGTTCTACCAATGTCTGACCTCTGGGTCCTAATTATCACCCCTTTGGCCATTAGCAGAGCAGTTCCATCTTAATAGGTGTAAACGTTCATGAATTTATTATAATAATTATATGTAATATAATTACCATAATGTAATTATAATATATGTAATATGATAATTATAACTATTAACCAATGTAATTAATTACATTAATTTGATGCTGAGAACTGATCCCTGATACTTTCACATGTGCTATCTAATTTAGTCCTCATGAGAACTCTACAAAGTAAATATTACTGTTCCATTTTACAGATAAGAAAACTGAGATTTGAATCAGGAATTTTTCCGAGGTCGTATTTCCCCTGTGATTCTATATTCAGGGCTTTAATTCCTTTTAAAATTTAAAGCTAATGGAATAAAAGTTCAGTGATCATAAAGTCTCAAGGGGAGTCCTCTAATGCCAGCTCATGCCAGCCCATGCCAGCCCCACCTCCCCTCAGACCATGTTCACCTCGTCTCCAGTCCCCAGACCTAAAATTTTGGACCCCATCCTGAGCGATCACAGAAGGGTGAGACCTTACTACCACACTAGTAATTTCCCTGGCTCTTCCCACAGTCCATCCTCCACCCCTTACCCCTCAACCCCTTCCTTAGATTTGCTAGAAAACTCCAGGAAACTGGGTTGGTATGGGAAAGTGGAAATAGAAAGAGCAACTGTCACCTCCCTCCCCACCTTGGTCCTCCTTTGTCATCACTCAAACACTCCTGGGATTAAGACAAGAGCCCCTCCCCACCCTGCCTCTGGCCCAGCCCAGGCCTCCGGGAGAGTACCCCACCCCCATACACACTGCACCGGCCCTCCCGGCACTGATACCTGCTTCCCAGGGGCTCAGTTCCAGAAGCGCTCCCCACCCCTGACAGGAGAGGGAAGAGGCTCTGGGAAATGAGTCTTTTAGTGGAACAAGTGAACCACAAAATAAAAAAAGAAATACCTTTCTTTCGGAGCTTGGGGGTTTTCCTCCTGAAATCCCAGCAAACAAGCAGTGCCAGGGCAGGAAAGCCACAGCCCAGTTCCCACCGTGGCATCCTGGGGATGTGAGGCATGGCGGGGCCGAAGACTCACGCCTCCGATGAGCCAGCCTCAGGCCTTCCCTCCTCCCCAGACTGGAAGAACCCTCTTCTCTCACTTCCAGATCACCACATGCTTGCAAATACTGCTCAGGTTCTGACTCCAAAAAGGAAACCGTGGGATCTGTCCGCACCTGCCCCAGCCCTCCCGGCCCTCCTTTCCCCGGCACTTCCCCTCCCCACTCACCTTTACACACAGGACTCTCCAGCTTTTAAACAGGGAACATAAAGCTGTCAAGGCCCGCAATAAAAATAAGTGCCTCCTTTTACTTAGCAGCTAATTGTCAACTGCCATTCAGGAGATACCTCCAAGGTGGGTTAAAAAAAAAATCCCATGCGGGAACCCTTACCAGCATTGTTCCATATATCAAAGTGTCTGGCAGAAACACAGAATTTCACTTAGCATTTATGAAGCTAGCCCACCATTCCCTGGAAATGCTTTCCGAGTTGCACATGGCTCCGTGGGGGCCTTCAGAGATAATGATCTTGAAGGCTGGTTGTTGGGTAGACTGAGATGATTTTGTCCTCCTGATGAGTACATACAGTAAAGAGTGCAGCAACCCTATCAGACATGCCCAGGAGAAGGCAAATGGGCTCTCAGCATTACGGGGAAACGGTCAAGGTTGTCAGGAAGGGCCCTGGGGCTGTCTCACGCTGCCAACCCAGTGTTTATTCTCCATTCATTCATAGGCCAGGAATCGCGGACTCGTCTGACTCCACATTCTCTCTGCATGTCAAATTCACTCCCACACTCTGGCAATGTTACCTCCAAAACATTGTACAAACCTGTTTGCTTTTCTGCATCTCCACTGCCACCACCAGTGTCCAACCCACCATCCGTCCTTTCTGCCTGGACAATGGCTTGAGTTTCATATCTGGTCTCCTGCTTTCATTCTGATCTGCCACCTCCAGCCCAATCCATTTTCCATACAGCAACTAGAATGATCTTTTAAATAGAATCTGATTTTTTTCACTTTCTTGCTTGAAAGCCCCAGTGACTACCTATTAGCTGTTAGGATGAAGACAAACATCCTTAACAAAGCGATCTCCCCTTTTATTACCCTCCCCTTACTCCAGAGCCTGTTCTTCTTTCTGTCACAGGACCTTTGCACATGCTATTCCCTGTGACTAAGACACCATTCTGCTTCCCCCTTCTCTGTCTAGTTAGCTTCTGCTGGCCTTTCAGAGTTAAGCTTAATCATCACTATTTCAAGGAAGCCTTCCCTGACCTACTTGGCAAAGATATTTTTTCCCCATATGGCATCATGTGTTTTTCCCACATGGCTCTTTTCACAGTTGTAACTATGTTTTCCCTTGGCTCTTTAAAAGTAATTGCTGTGGGCCAGGCGCGGTGGCTCAAGCCTATAATCCCAGCACTTTGGGAGGCCGAGACGGGCGGATCACGAGGTCAGGAGATCGAGACCATCCTGGCTAACACTGTGAAACCCCATCTCTACTAAAAAAAATTACAAAAAAACTAGCCGGGCGAGGTGGCGGGCGCCTGTAGTCCCAGCTACTCGGGAGGCTGAGGCAGGAGAATGGTGTAAACCCGGGAGGCGGAGCTTGCAGTGAGCTGAGATCCGGCCACTGCACTCCAGCCCAGGCAACAGAGCGAGACTCCGTCTCAAAAAAAAAAAAAAAAAAAAGTAATTGCTGTGTCTTCTCCTAGCTTGTGAGCTCCTTAAGAGAAAAGATTTTGGTTTTTTTTTCTCTCCTCTCTCTCTCTCTTTCTCACTGTTGTGCCCCAGTGTTAGCATAGATCTGGGGACATGGCACATATTAAAGAAAGAGTTGTTGACCAAATGAAAAAATAAGTATCTGTCTGTTGTTAGGAGCTGGGGGCAGGGGAGATGAGGGAATTCATGGAAATAAGTAAACATCATCTCTTTTAATATCGAATGTAGCTGGTGAGAAAGACCAGAACATGTGGAATAACAATGACTGCACACCCCTCCGTGCTAAATTGTGCTATGGATTGTGAAATCATGCTCGGAAGGGTGCAGAGAACTTAAAAGAATGAAAGGAGAAAAGAAATCCAAAGTACATAACAATTCAATATTTACATACTGTATATCTCCTGTTGGCAAACACGCAATGATGCTTAAAACACAAGATCTTCTTTTTCAAGACGGCTGACTACGAGCATTTCCGGTAATGTCATCCACTTAGAGGAACCAAGCTAGTGTGCTGTCTCATGCTGCCAACCCAGTGTTTATTCTCCATTCATTCATGGGCCAGGAATCACGGACTCATCTGACTCCACACTTATTTAAATGCAGTGTTCAAGAAGGAACTTGGGAGTTCAGCAAAAAAGTGAGAGGAAGCTTTGAAATCCAGGAAGAAGGAAAACAGGAAGGCTGTGTGGCTGAGGCCAGCTGGGAAAGGGGAGTGGATCCCCCAAATGGGAAAGGGTGAGTGAGTGCCTTTCTGCTGTCCACTTTCCCACTGGGGAATTATACAATCCAGGCCGTAGGAGAGCACCTTGACTCTCCCACACCACGAATCTAACTTGGGGAGTGGCAAGAAGACTATGATGAGAAACTGTTCCAGGGAATGTCCTACACCCTTTTTGAAACCTAACTGACTGCTGTGGGACAACATTCTGGATCCGAGCTCTTACAGACTGTGCATGGGGGAACTTGGGTGGTGCTTGCAGGACTGGGGCTTGAGTAGGGGATGAATCCCTGCAGCCAGTTCTGAGAAGCAAGTGTGGAGTGGGCTCCAGTCACTGGCATTGGAACAGGGCACACCACCATCCCAGGTCCTAAGCAAAAGGAGAGTTGTTGTGGAGGCTTGGTCTTCAGCTAAGTGGCGTCTTCTACGGTCTAGGGCTGAGTTGTGGACTAGATGCAGCCTGCCAGGACTGACTGGGTGGCCAAGTTGGCTGCCATAGCCAGGATGGAGGAGGGAACTCTGCTGGGACTGGGGTGTGAGACGAACGCAAGTCTTATTCCTGTGGGCCATACAGTGGCCACTGGGACAGCCCTATCCTCCCTATCCTAAGCCTTCGGGACAGCAAAGGTTGCCCCTCACCAAGAAATTCATAAGGGGCCTAAGGACTTCCTCTACACCCTAATCAAGGCTGGTGCATGCATATGCCATTGGAGGGCCTAAGCACAAGCTTGCTTGGTCCAGTTCTGCCCAACTTTGTCCCCTACTCTAAGGCAGAGTGTGGGATCCAGGCTCCTGGATGTTCCACCACCCAACTACCCTACTACCACCTGGGTTACCTAAATACCTCTCCTGGGGAACAGAGGTTAGGCATAAATCTCCATGCTACCCCCACAACTGGTTATTACCTGCAAACACTATCTACTAGCCTGGAGGCTAGCCCACACAGCCCATTGAAACAACTGCTAACACAAAAGCACGGAGCTTAAGAACTAGAAGAACACTTCATGACCACTGCTACGCCCACTGCCCCCATCATCCTCACTGCCCAAAAGGTCAAAAGCCCACTCACTTGCCCTGTATACCACTACTACAATCAGCCTCCAAAAAAGCCACCCACAGGCCCCAAAATCGGCCTGCCTGGAACTGCCAGTACAGGTGCCAGCATACACTGCCTGAGGTCACAAGGAAAAACACACTTGGCCCACCACTGCTACCACTGAAACCTGAAAAAGTAACCAATAACTGCGTCCTAACACACTAAGGAATCCACAGATACCACCACTAAGGCTATTTATGACCAAGGAAATCATACAGCGTCTTCACTACTGCACACACTAAGAAGCAAAGCCAAATGGCCCTACCCAACCAACATCATAGTCACATCTTCAGGAAAAAATGTCCCCACCCCATAATGAATGCAAATTCAAAAATAAGAGGAAGTGACTATTGCTTCAGATGTGCAGAAATCAATGTAACAATACAGGAAACATGAAAACGCAATGTGATATGACACCCTCAAAGGAAGACAATAATTCTCTAGCAATAGCTCCTAACCAAAAAACTCCTCAAAATGCCAGATAAAGAATTCAAAATATTGATTTTAAGGAAGCCTAATTAGATGCATGAGAAATCTAAAATCAATACAAAGGAATCAGAAAATCAATTCAGGATATGAATGATAAATTTACCAAGAAGATAGATACCTTTTTAAAAATCCAAACAGGAATTCTGGAACAAAAATACATTTATTGAAGGAATTACAGAAAACATTCAAAAGCTACAACAGTAGACTAGATCAAGCGAAAGGCAGAATTTCTGAACTCGAATACAAGTATTTTTAAATAACTCAGCCAGGCAAAAATAAAGAAAAAAGAATTAAAACGAATGAACAAAGTGAGTCATTTGGAACTACATAAACCAACTGATATAACAATTCTAAATACATATGCATTCAACACTGGAGCACCCAGATGCATGCAACAAATATTACTTACCTAAAACTGAAAAACAGATTGACAGCAACACAATAATAGTGGGGACTCAACACCCCATTCTCAGCATTACCCAGATCATCTAGACTGAAATTCAATTAAAAAGTCTTAAATTAGACTTTACACCAAATGGGACAAATAGACATTTACAGAACATTATATACAACAATTGCAAAATACACATTCTTCTCAACAACACAGGGAGCATTCTCCAACACAGGCCATATGTCAGGCCACAAAACAAGTCTTGGCAAATTTTTGAAAACTGAAATCATATCAAGAATCTTCTCAGACCACAGTGGAATAAAACTAGAAATCAATAACAAGAGGAACTTCAAAAACTATACAAATACATAGAAGTTAAACAACATGCTACCGAATGATCACTGGGTCAATGAAGAAATTAAGACAGAAATCTAAAAATTTTTTAAACAAATGAAAGTACAAAAATATACCAAAACCTGTAAGCTACAGCAAAAGCAGTGCAAAGAGGGATGTTAATAGCATTAAATGCCTACATCAAAAAGTAGAAAGAGTACAAATTAACAACCTAATTTCAAACCTCAAGAAACTAGAAACTAAACAACAACAGACCAAACTCAAAATTAGCAGAAGAAAAGAAATAACAAAGATCAGAGCAGAACTAAATGAAATAGAAACCAAAGAAACAATACAAGGGATCAACAAAATGAAAAGTTGGCTTTTCAAAAAGATAAACAAAATTTTAAACTTCTAGTTAGACTAACCAAGAAAAAAAGAGATCCAAACAAACAAAATCAGAAATGAAAAAGGAGACATTACAACTAATACCATCGAAATACAAAAGATCATCAGAGATTATTATTAACAACTAGATGCCCACAAACTAGAAAACCTAGAGGAAATGAATAAATTCCTAGAAACATATACTTCCCAAGATTGAAGCAGGAAGAAATAGAAAGTCTGAAGAGACCAACAATGAGTAGTGAGATTGAATCAGTAATAATAAATCTTCCAAAAGAGAAAAACCCAGAACCAGATGGATTTACAGTCGAATTCTACCAAACATACAAAGACAATCTCATACCAACCTGAAACTGTTCCAAAAAACTGAGAAGGAGAGAATTCTCCCTAACTCACTCTACAGGGTCAGTATCACTCTGATACCAAAACCAGACAAGGACATAACAACAACCAGAAAGAAAACTACAGACCAATATCCCTGATGAATATAGACTCAAAAATCCTCAACAAAATACTAACAAACCAAATCCAACAGCACATCAAAAAAATAATACACCATGATCAAATAAGTTTTATATCAGGAATGTAAGGATGATTCAAATATACACAAATCAATAAATGTGATACATCACACAAACAGAATTAAGGTAAAAACCATATGATCATCTCAACAGACACAGAGAAAGCATCTGATAAAATTCAGCATCTGTTCAGAATAAAAACTCTCAACAAACTAGGCATCGGAGGAACGTGCCTCAAAATAATATAGGTCACATGCAACAAATGCACAGCCAACATCATACTAAATGGGAGTAAGTCGAAAGTATTCCCTCTAAGAACTGGAACAAAAGAGGGATGCCAACTTTCACCATTCCTACTCAATAGAGTACTGCAAGTCCTACCCAGAGTAATTAGGCAAGAGAAAGGAATAAGTGGCATCCAAATCGAAAAAGAGGAGGTCAAATTATCCCTACTTGCTGATGATGTGATCTTATATCTAGAAAAACCTAAAGACTCCACCAAAAAACTCTTAGATTTGATAAATGCGTTCAGTAAAGTTTCAGGATACAAAATCAACATACAAAAATCAGTAGCATTTCTATACAGCAATAATGATCTAGCTGAAAACAAAATCTAGAAGGCATTCTGATTTACAATAGCTACAAAAAAATAAAATACCTAGGAATATATTTAACCAAGGAGATGAAAGATCTCTACAAGGAAAACTGCAAAATACTAACAAAAGAAATTGTAAATGACACAAACAAATAAAAAAATTCCATGCTCATGCACTGGAAAAATCAATATCATTAAAATAATCATACTACCCAAAGCAATCTACAGATTCAATGCAATTCCTATCAAAATACCAATGTCATTTCTTCACAGAACTAGGAAAAAAAATCCTAAAATTTATATTTAACCAAAAAAGGGCTCAAATAGCCAAAGCAACCCTAAGCAAAAAGAACAAGGCTGGAGGCATCATATTACTTGACTTCAAATTATACTACAAGGCTGTGGTAACCAAAACAGCATGTCACCGGTATAAAAACAGACACATAGATCAATGGAACAGAATAGAGAACCCAGAAATAAAGCCACATATGTATAGTCAACTGATCTTTGACAAAGTCTATAAGAACACACCCTGGAGAAAAGACACCCTTTTCAATAAGTGGTGCTGGGAAAATCTGATTGCCAAATGCTGAAGAATAAAACTGGAGTCCTGTCTCACCATATACAAAAATAAATTCAAGATGATTAAAAACTTAAATGTAAGACCTGAAACTATAAAAATGCTAAAATAAAACCAAGGGAAAACTCTTCTGGACATTGGTCTAGGCAAAGAATTCATGACTAAAGGCCTCAAAAGCACAGGCCACAAAAATAAAAATAGACAGATAGGACTTAATTAAGCTAAAAAGCTTCTGTACAGCAAAAGAATCAACAGAGTGAACAGACAATCTACTAAATGGGAGAAAATAGCTGCAAAGTATGCATATGATAAAGGACTAATATCTAGATTTTACAAGGAGCTCAAATAACTCAACAATAATAAAACCAAATAATCCCATTAAAAAGTGGGTGAAGGACATGAGCAGACATTTTGCAAAAGAAGACATACAAATGGCCAACATGCATATGAAAAAATCCTCAACATTAATAATCATCAGAGAAATGCAAATAAAACCCACAATGAGGTAGCACCTTAA
Source organism: Piliocolobus tephrosceles (assembly GCF_002776525.5). NCBI lineage: Eukaryota > Metazoa > Chordata > Mammalia > Primates > Cercopithecidae > Piliocolobus > Piliocolobus tephrosceles. The sequence goes on along the minus strand of NC_045448.1, from coordinate 69,412,316 downwards.
CACCATTCTGAATGGCAATTATCAAAAAGTAAAAAAATAACAGATGTCGGTCAAGATGCAGAGAAAAAGGAACACATACACTGTTGGTGGGAATGTAAATTAGTTCAACCTCTATGGAAAACAGTATGGAGATTTCTCAGAAAACTAAAAATAAAACTATCATTTGATCCAGCAATCCCACTACTGGATATGTACCCTAAGGAAAGAAAATCATTATAACAAAAAGATACCTTCACTTGTATGTTTCTCACATGATTATTACAATAGCAAAGATATGGAATCAACCTAACTGTCCATCCACAGATGATTGGATAAAGAAAATATGGTGTATATACACAATGGAATACTTACTGTTCAGCCAAATAGTAAATATGACATTTCAAAGAATGAAATCATGTCTTTTGCAGCAACATCAATGGAACTAGAAGTCATTTTTAAGTGAAACAAGGCAGACACAAGAAGACAGATATCACACGTTCTGACTTATAAGTGGGAGCTAAGTAACGTGTACACACAGACATAGAGTATGGAATTACGGACAACAGAAACTCAGAAGGATGAGAGGATGGAAGGGGGTGTATGATGAGAAATTACTTAATAGGTACAATATGTGTTATCTGGATGATGGGTATCCTAAAAGACCTGGCCACTACTACACAATCTATGCATGTAACAAAATTGCACCTGTACTCCCTAAATTTATGCTAATAATAATAATTTGAAAAACACAGGACCTGTTTCAGGACCTTAAAACTGGGTTGGGTAAAGGAGAAAATGTAATGCATTGTTTCCTGACTCAGCAATAGCCTGAGCAAAACCTCGGATGACTCATCTCCGGAGGAAGAGGACAAAAGCAGGTCTGGACAGAGTGACGATTTGCAATTTGGACTCCTTGCTCCCTGGAGAGGGGACAAGGACCAGGTTTCAGTGTGGAGATCCAGAGAAGGCATGCCTGTCTTACTAAAAGGAGGGAGTATAGAGGAAATGGGCAAGAGTAAGCTGAGAATGAGTTTTCAGAAGTCACAAGCCCTTAGGAAAGGGTGGCAAGAAAGTAGCCCACTGATAAGAAAAAGGCTGAAACACCAGTGTTCTGCCCTCTAAGGTGAGAGGAACACTCAGAGCCAGCTACAGGCAGGAGGAGCCCTGAGGAAGAAGTTGGGAATGCCACGAAGACCATGTAGACCGTCTCTCCAGTCAAGGGAGAAAAGAAGCCCAAAAGGGGATGCAAGCCAGAAGAGGTATCAGCTCTGCACAACTGTCACCAGAGTAACTTCTAAAATTTAAAACTGGGATTCTTTCCATAGGGTGTACAGATGGGCTACAGGTGTCTGAAAATATTTTGCTGTCGAAAGCAAAATTGTTTGTGTCTAGGTATTTTTCTGGGGAGAGTTTCTATAACTTTCATCAGATTCTCCAAGGGGGGTCTTTGCACCATAAAGAGCTTCACCAAGACTCACCACTGACATACTTGGAGAAAGATAGTATAATTCTAGAGGGTACAACCCATTTACTGAATAACTTCTCAGATAAGTTGATCATCATCTAACAGAAGAGAGCCTACTGAGGGAGCAGAACATAGTGCTGCTATGGGAAAATGACTTCATTCTTTCACCTATTAGATTAATAAATCTTTATTGAGCACTGTTTAGATTCTGGGATATGGTACTGTACAAAAAAAGAGAAAAACAATTCCTGCCAAGTAGATTGAAGCTCTCCTTCCAGTGAGGGGAGTCTAGCTAGGAACAAAACAAATGAGTAAAATGTTTAGCACATTAGAAGAGGGTATGTGCCAAGGAGCAAAGCAAGGCAGAACTGAGGGGTAAGGAAGGGATTCAGTGTTAAACAGAATGATAGAGGAAGGCTTACTGAGGTGATGTTTGAGCAAAGACCTGAAGATAGTAAGGGACCAAGCCATGCAGCTGCCTGGGGAAAGAGGATTCCAGGCAAAGGAAACAGCAAGTGCAAGGACCTGAAGGCAGGAACACGGGTAGGATGTTTGCGGGGGCTGGTGAAGCTAGAGTGAAATGAGCATAAAAGAGGGTTCTCGAAAACAAGGTCAGAGGGGAAATGTGGGAGTGGGGGCGGCGGGCAGACTGTGCACTATAAGATCATTATAAGGCTTTGACTTTTACTCTGAGTGAGAAAGGAAGCTATTGGAGAATGTTGAACTGAGAGGAAACTTGATATGACAGGTTTAACAGGCTCACTCTGGCCACTCTGTTGAAAACATTTTGTAAGAAGGTGGGAGTGAACATGTGGAGATGAGTTTCAAGGCTAGTGCTGTAATTTGACAAGAAAGGATTCCATCTTCATCGGGTTGGTAGTGGTGAAGGTGGTGGGAAGGGAGCAGGCTCTGGGTGGAAAAAGCCATAGATAATTTCACAAAGGGCTAGAAAGAGGTGGCAGCAACACGTCTCAGTGACTCCACAGTATTTGGGAGGCATGTCTTTCCCATCTGGTCAACCCATGTTAGAGGTTCTTTCCAAGTGGCAATGTGCTGTGGCAAAGGAGCGGACCAATGGGACAGGTCATTTGTCCCTTTAAGACCAACATCCCTAACTTACAAATAGTAAGAACACATTTCTGATTTGCCCAGTGGCCTCAAATGAGACTCTATACTGTCTTAAAAATGCCCTCACATTCTGGGATCTATGATTTTGGTTAGTAACTTTAAACACGGCTGGGCACAGTGGCTCATGCCTATAATCCCAGCACTTTGGGAAGCCGAGGCGGGTGGATCGCCTAAGGTCGGGAGTTCGAGGCCAGCCTGGCCGAAACAAGGTGAAACCCCATCTTTACTAAATATACAAAAATTAGCTGAGTGTGGTGGCACATGTCTGTAATCCCAGCAGCTCAGAAGGCTGAGGTAGGAGAATCGCTCAAACCTGGGAGGCGGGGAGGTTGCAGTGAGCCAAGATCGTGCCACTGCACTCCAGTCTGGGAGACAGAATGAGACTCCATCTCAAAAATAAGAATAATAATAATAATAAATAATAATCTGAGATGCTGTATCAGAGGCAACACTGTTCTTTGAAAAGTAAGTGGTGTTGCACTCTGATTTCCCCTTCTCTGGACTTTCCACCGCCTACAGGACTTATGCTTGACTTGCTCCTCAGGTGGTGGTCTTGGGGTGCGGTGAGGGTGAAATCCCCGTGTGTATCATGACAGAGTACAGCAGTTCACTGTGGCAAGGCTCAGTCAAGCATCACAGTAGTCACAGAACCTAGTGAAAGTACACGGATACCATTTTGACTCAGAGAGCAGGTGCATGATTAGGCAACATCCACTACCCTTGTCTATGCAGATAGCTTAAAACACTGGACTGGAGAAAACAGAAAAGGGTGGCTCACAATCTCATAATCCAGCACAATAAGGATGGTCACAGCTAAGATTTTCCAGCATGTTGGCTAATTACGTACCTGCAGGTCATGTGCTCCCAGAGGAACAGACAGGGTAAAATCAATGCTAATGTCCCCTTTCTTGGTCCCAGACCCTTATAAAACCTCTTGGCAGTTCCTGCTCTTGGTTTCTTTGAGAAGCTAATGTGTCTAACCAGCAAATCTCTCTTGGTTGTTTAACATCATTGGACACAATTTCTATTTGTAACCAAATAAACTCTGAAATGTATCAATTAAGATTCCATAGCAACTTGGGGAAAATAATTAAGCCATAAAATCAAAGGTACTAAATTGCATATAAATTTTAAGTGTATCATTCTGAAAAAAGTGTGTAGGTGTAAAGAGCAGATGAAAACAAAACACAAAAATGCCTCTGGTGGAGTATTTTTTCTTTACTCTCCACAAAATTATTGTGGTATTCTTGAAATTTCTGAAAGAAGCTGTTGGCCAATGAAATAAATATTTAATATTCAAACTATGAAAGCCTCCCTAAATGACTTCCAAAATAACAGGCCACACAGTCAATACATAATTATATATTTAAGGTTATCTGGAGTTGACACAAGTAGGCATGCTCCTAAAAAGTTGAAGGAAAATGTTAACTTGGGAACTGTCAGTTTTTTTCATATTTTTGTAAAAGGAGGGAAACATACTAGATTTATATGTTTGTTAATTTCAGAAGGTTTTTGCATCTGTTTTCTTTAGTCAGGACCCTCCTCAAACGTGGAAACATCACCAGGATTCCCAGAGAGCTCTAATTCTTGAGTTGTGAAACCCAGAAAAGTGTTGAATGCTGAATTCACTGTACACCTGCAAGACTCCAGACACAATTCCTGAACCTTTCCCCAGTCTGATCATCCTTCTTTTGGACAGCAGCTTTGTTTTCCTGCGCTGACTTACACAGCCTAACTTACGCTTTCAGCAGAGCTCTTGCCATCAGTTCCCAGAACCAGGCCGACGCGTGGTGCTGCGTGAGCCAGTGCTGCTGGGGACCCAGGGTCAGCTCATCCAACCCATTCATTTTACAGATGAGAGTACTTTGACCCAGAGAGGAGAAAGGACCACCTCCAGATATCATACACATTTACTCAGTGCAAAAGACTTGCCTTCCGTCCAGTTAATTTGGAGATAGCTCTTTGAGATGACCCGGGTGGCGCAGGGGGTGGGAAGCTAGAAGCTCTGAGCCCACTTTTCCTCCACATTTGACAGAGAACTTGGCCATGGGCATGCAGATAACTGTTTTCTGGTTGTCTCCCTTGAGCACTGCTCAAGGAGCTATCACATCTGGAGCTACTTCCTACTTCCTGAGATGTCATAGGCACCTGCCCAGGAAAGCCTGCAGGGGTCCTTACCTCCACAGGGTGTGCCAGCAACTCTCCTGAGGAATTTAACCCACTCCTCCATCTCTGCCTGGGAGCTGGCCATGAGGACATAGGAGTCCTGTCCCATGCGATTCTGGTCCCATGAGGCTGGAGGAAGAAGTAGCACTTGGTGAAGGTCTTAGAGTGATAAGGGTATGAGAGCAAGGGGAAGGGAAGGGAACAAGACCTAAATTGATTTCTTGGTTCAGTGAATCACTACCAGCCAAACAACACAAATGCATTGTCTAATTATCCTCAGTGGATCTGGATATCCGGGCACTCTTAAACTGTTTTTGCTGAAGCTCTAACTCTACAGACAAATCATTGAACACAATGGTTTGCAACTGGCGTAGCTGGGGCTGAGAGCTGCTTTCATTAAGAGGACAGAAGTCATTTCCTGCCAAAAGGAAGAGGAAGTTCGTGGTGCAGTTTCAGCATGGAGGAGACAATTCAGCCCATAAAAGTTAGAAGACTTTAGATCATCATGCCAGTCATGGATACTTTCCTAAGCTAGCCCTGAGCTCAGTTGCGGGGGTAGGGTAGGAGATGACAACCTCAGGTGGGAGTGACGGTGAGTACATGTGTGCTTTTTTCACAAAATTCGTGCTTGGTGTTCGTATTTCTGCTCTCCTGACCACACAGGACCTTGCAAATGTAGGTTCTCAATACTCAGTTAATGGATACATGAAACTTGTTAGAACTTTCTTTACCATTTTCACTTCAAACCTAAGATTATAGATAGGTGTAGTGTTTCCTCGGTTGGTGTTCTCAAATGGACAAAAAAGGTGGGAGAAATTGAAGGCAACAGAAAGCAGGGAGAAGGAGATGAAGGGAAAGAATGTGGGAAAGTGAAAACTAGGGAGAAAGAAGCAAGAGAGGGAAAAGAAGAGTATCAAATACAGGTCTTAGACCATGAAGTTAGTTAGTCAGATCTGAGACTTGAACTCTAACTTCATCCATGGACCTGCTTGCAAATGGAAATCCTCAAAGTTGGGATTTTCTTTAGTTGGTTAAAATAAAAAGGTCTTAGCGGGGACAAGAAAATAATAGTGATCCCTTTCAATTATGGGATACTATTAAATTTCAAAGTGCCTTTGTAAGCATCAGCCCATTCTTCTCACAATGGCAGGCCATCTCCCTCAGAGAGCTTGTTCTAGCTGAGTAGTTGTGCCTAAACCTGTATTTCCCTGAGGGGCAGGAAAAGACTTTCAAATCCCCTTTGGTTCTGGTCTCTTGGACCTATCTTAATATCACTGAGGCTCACCTTCTTTCACCCTTTGGGATAACCTGATTCTGAATCCATCTTGTCATTGGGTCATCAGCTTTTCTGACTGGAAGGCTCAGTCCATTAAAACCCTGGGCATTGAGAGTATCCTGAGAACTGGGTGTTTTCAGAAGTAAAATGGTAAGTTAAAAATACTCAGGGAAGAATGAAAAGACCCTCTAGGAATTGCAATATCCCTTTGAAATAGAATAAGGAGTTAGGATTATTTCCATTTTATAGATAATAGAACTGAATCCCAGGGATGCAAAAGCACCAGTCCATCAGTATCCAGTGAGTTGCTGCCAAATGCAGGGCAAGTCTGTCGGTCTCCTTACTCCCATGAAAGATTCTACTGGCCCACATTGCTTCTAAATTTGACCTTGGACAAAATTTATCTGGTGTCTTTTCCCCTTCTCTCTCCACCATGCCTCAACTCCAGTCTACTATGCTGTTAAAACATGCCTTCTCAGTTTACCCTGAGTCCTGGGAGGTCCTTTTGTTCTGTCATGAGCAACTCCACTGGGAAACACCCAGGTCTCAAGATGTTCCTGAATGAAGAGGACTTCCATGGACTAATTCTTCTGGTTAGGAGAGCTGATGACCTGATGACAGGATGATTGAGAATCAGGTTGTACCAAAGGGTGAAATAATGTGAGGCTTGATGATATTAAGATAGGTCCAAGAGACAAGAACCAAAGGGGGTTTGAAAGGTTTCTGTTGTATTTGGGCATAATTGGGGTGTCAGGACAGACTTTCATTAAGAGGAATTGACTGACATTAATACAAAGCTCATGAACAGCAACTCTGACCTCAGGCACAATTTATCTGACTTAAACACAGCTTGTTCAATATGTGTTATCCATTGGGCTGTTTCTCTTGTTGGAAATGGACATCTCTTCTTTTCTTAATCTGCCCAAGGAACTCCTGTCCATTCTTTAAAACCCAACTCAAATGTTACCTTTTTTAGGGACCTTTCTTCCCCCTACCCCAAGTTGAGTGGGGAGTCCTTATTCTATTATCCCTTAATATCTTGTTCTTACCTCCATCACTGCAGTAGCTAAATTGTCTTGAGCAATAGTTTCCTTACTGGTGCAATGGAGATATTATTTAATATGTCCAAAACTGATGCCCTTACCCCCTATACCCTGAAAAAACTTGCTACGTGCACAAATCTCAGCAAATCCATATTTTCCACTGTTTAAGCCAAAACTTTGGAGTCAATGTTGATTTCTTTTTCCCACATCCAATTAATTAGCAAATGAAGCCCTCCCTACCTTCAAAATGTGATCAGAAATTGCTTACTTCAAGCCCCTTCATCATTGCTATCTCTGACTTGGATTCTTGCAAAAGCCTCCTCACTGATCTCCTTGCTCTGCCCTTGCCCCTACTACTTACTTTTATTTTCAATTCAAAAGAATTTTAAAACATGAGTTATGTCATGTCACACCTCTGCTCAAAACATTCCAGTGGCTTCCCATCCTTCTAGCAGAAAAGCTAAAGTTCTCACATTGCCTACAAGTGTCTATGAAATCTGTGCCCACCCCTGAGCAAATGTCCTATTTTTGTCTCCTGCCATCACTTCACTCTAACCACACTGGCCTCCTTGACCTTCCTTGAACATATGAAATAGGCTCAGAGACTTTGCACTGGCAATTTCCACTTCCTGGAATGCTCTTCCTCCAGCTGTGCTCTTAGCTGACTCCCTCATTGCCTTCAGGTCTGTGCCCAAAGGTTACCTTCTTAATGACACAAACTCTGCCGGCTCTGTTCACAATAACCAGTCAACCATCTCAGCCAGCACCTTCTCTCTCTTTGGTTTAATTTTCCCCATAATTGTTATCCTATCAGAAAAACTACATAATTTGCCCATATATTTGGTTTGCTGCTAGTCTCTTCCCACATAAGGTGCATGCAGGCTGCTTAGTTCTTTGCCACATTCCCAGTCCTGCAATAGTACTTGGCTCATAGGAGATGCTCAATGATTTTGTTGTATAAATGAGTGACAACAGATCATAAAGTGGTATGAGAACTAAATGAGATAACATATGCAACAGAAGGAATAACCTCTTATCCCTGGTGATTCCCTGGGGTGGGAGGAGAATAGAGAGTTATTCTATGAAAGGTCAGTAGCGAGAGGGAAGCCTACCCTAAATTGTTGCCTGCCCCCAATTAAAAAAAAAACTAGCATGACTACAATTAAAAGTTTCTGTGTGGTGTTTGTGCAAATAAAACTGGTGATCACAGAGAGAGGATCCTATCTAGGAAGCTCATTTCTTATACCAGCATTAGCTGCGGAGAATCATCTTGCAAAAGAGGATGATAAAAAGAGGAACTAAAAATTCTCTGTTATAACATGAAGGATGTCTCACTTTAGGGTTGGGTGGAACCTTGGAAGATGATGGTATCTTTATGAAAATGGTTTCCTATCTTATTATTACTTTAGAATTATTTGTCCTTATGAGATGTGTGTGGGGTGTGTGTGTGTGTAAGACAGAGAGAGGGGCTGGGTGCAGTGGCTCACGCCTATAATCCCAACACTCTGGGAGGCTGAGGCAGACGGATCACAAGGTCAGGAGTTGGAGACCATCCTGGCTAATATGGCGAAACCCCGTATCTACTAAAAATACAAAAACTTATCTGGGTGTGGCAGTGTGCGCCTGTAGTCCCAGCTGCTGGGGAGGCTGAGGCAGGAGAATGGCGTGAACCCGGGAGGCGGAGCTTGCAGTGAGCCAAGATTGCACCACTGTACTCCGGCCTGGGCAACAGAGCAATACTCTGTTTAAAACAAAACAAAAAAAAAAAGAGAGAGAGAGAGAGAGAGAAAAAAAGAATCTGAGAATTCCTCTAGCAGGCCAGGAGACTGTTGCAAACATGAATGATAATGAGAGAACAAATCTTCCTCCTGCACTGGTATAGCAATTTAAAGAGTAGGTATTTTTGGTGCAAAGCCCACAGTGAATCTTCAGCTGGATCTCTCAGTAGGGTTACTCTAGATTGAAAACCCAGGCTTTAGGACACACATGTTACCATGGATGGTTGTGTCCCATGAATTGCACTGGGAGAGGCATCCTAAGAACAGAATAACCTTTGTGGAAAGGGAAAGAGATATTCCTAGTGAGGAGAGACTGAAAAAGCAGGCTTTCCTGCTTTTCCTCTGAAGAGAAAGAGAGGAAGATAGACCTTCAGATTAAAAAGCAAGGGAGGATGGGAACAGTGTCTCACATCTGTAATCCCAGCACTTCAGGAGGCTGAAGCAGGTGGATTGCCTGAGGTCAGGAGTTTGAGAGCAGCCTGGCCAACATGTGAAACCCTGTCTCTACTAAAAATACAAAAATTAGCTGGGCATAATGGCATGCACCTCTAGTTCCAGCTACTTGGGAGGCTGAGGCAGGAGAATTGCTTGAACTGGGGAGGCAGAGGCTGCAGTGAGCCCAGATTGCACCACTGCCCTCCAGCCAGGGCAACAGAGCAAGACTGTGTCCCCACTTCAAAAAAACAAAACAAAAACAAAACAAAACAAGCAAGACAATGCCCATGAGGGGACCATCTAGGAACTTAAAAATTTTTTTATTTGTATTCTGTAAATGGTCATAGCCAAGTTTAGGATTTTTTTTCTGCATTAAAATTATCTCTAGATTATTCCCAAATATCAAACACTGATATGACATGCACTGTATCAAATGCTTCATATTGATTTCCTTATTTAATACTCACTATCATCATTATTGTCCCCATTTTATAGACAAAAAATCAGAGGCCAGGAGAAATTAAGTAACCTCTTACACAAATAGTAAGTGCCAGGGTCAGGGCAGGCTGGCTCCAGACTGGATGGACACTTCTAACCTCTATGCTATGCTGCCTTCTCCATCAACTTTCTTAAGCACACAGTCACCTTGTGTGAGTGGGAAGGAGAGGGGGAAGAAAAGAGGCACTCAGGGGCCACATGGCCTCCCCTGCTGAGGTCAGTACAACAGTAGCAGCAGGGCTACCCAGTCAGATTAACCTCTAGTCCTGGAGCCCCTGGCAGGGCTAGGACTACCATAGGAGCAAGAGACAGGAAGAAGGGTGGAAGCATCTCAGCATGGCAGATTCAGGAGCATGACCCAAACTCCCCTTGTTCCAAATGCATTCGAGGAAGGAAACTCTTGATTTGAAAGAGGCACCCTCCAATGTGCCAATCATGTGTGCAATGGTGAGATGCAACTGGTGGAACCATCTGAGGCTGCTGACTTTTTACAATTTTTGACCCTTTGAAATGGCAATTTCACATGGTGTCATTTACATTTTAACTGTTAAATTTAATGACCTACTCACCTTCTAGACTGAGATCATTTTAGTGAGTAGAGAAGGTGCACTTTTCATGTCAGTGGCTCAGTGCCTTGTACAGTACCTGGCTCCTAGCACACACTCATGAAATGCTTACAGAGTTGAACAAAATGCTCACGTACTTATTTCATGGGCATTGTTCAAGCACTTGATACTAGTTAATAAACTGCAATAGCTTCATTAACTGTATACAGAACCACTGTGGGCTCTCAATAGGCTGGTTGGTTAGTTAGTTGAATGAGTCTCCAAATATAGCTTTGACTTCTAGAATCCAGAAGTAAAATGGGAATTTTACTTCTGCACTGCACCTCTGTCCTACCTGTTGTGGCCTACCTGGAATGATTTCAAAGACAAACTTCCCAGCTTCTTCTGGGTTTGTGGCGATCTCCTTGATTGTACTTCCTGGTAGATGCATGCAGCCCTGAAAGATGAAAAGTCAGGCCTTAAGGATAAGCAGCAATTTAACACCTATAAACTAAAATTGAGTTGGAGAACAGATAGGATAATGATGGGATGGGGAGGAGAGTAGGAGGGTAGGGACACGGGAAGCTAGCTTCCCAGTTTTAATGGGGCCCCTTCTGCTGCTCAGGCCTCGGGCAAATTAAAGGGCAGCTATTCCAGAGCAAACCAGATGCCCAGAGAAAGACAAGGTTCTGATATAAGAATAAGCTAAGAGAGTTCCATCACCAATATTTGCCTCTTCCCACTTTTCCAAGGACCCAACTGCATGGTCAAACGAGACACTTGGTCTTTGTGAAGGCAATGCTGAGGCTGGGGAGACCATACTGCCTGCCAGGCTGCCAGAGGGGTTCAGGGAGGACTGAACCACTCAGGTCACCGTTTGAGGGCATGGAGTATTGAGTAGCAGGTGCCTGCATCTTCACTAACCACCTCGAATGTATTATTCATTTAGTCCTTCCAGCAGGCCTCCAAGCAAAGTATCATTATGCACATTTTATAGGTGAGGAAAAGAGATCAGAAAGCTTCTGTAATCTACCCAAAGTCATAGAGCTAGTAAGTGCCAGAATAGTAGTTGATCTCAGAAGTCAGTCCAAAGCTAGCGCTCTTCACCATCAAAGCTGAGGTGGTGGGAAATGGTCCCACCACCAAGCCCAGATCTATGAAGGGTGACTGAGGGTTTAATAGGATTTGTGACCTCTTATACATGGATATATTATCAGAAAAACAAGCCACTTCCACCATGTGTGTGCATGGTGCTTTATCACTTACAGTGCATTTCACTTGGGATAATTTTTTTTTTTTTTTTTTTTGAGATGGAGTCTCGCTCTGTTGCCCAGACTGGAGTGCAGTGGCATGATCTCAGCTCACTGCAACCTCTGCCTCCTGGTTCAAGTGATTCTCCTGTCTCAGTCTTTTGAGTATCTGGCACTACAGGCGCCTGCCACCATGTCTGGCTAATTTTTTGTATATTTTTTAGTGGAGACGGGGTTTCACAGTGTTAGCCAGGATGGTCGCGATCTCCTGACCTCGTGATCCACCCACCTCAGCCTCCCAAAGTTCTGGGATTACAGGAGTGAGCCACCGCGCCTGGCCCACTTGAGATAATTCATTAGACCCCCACAACAGCTCCATATCCAGAGCACAGCAAGATTTATCACTGCCACTTTGCAGATGAGGAAACTGACACTTTGAAAAAACGTCTAAATGACTGAAAAAAGTGACATAGTTAATGTGCACTGGATCTAGTTATTCAAAATTTATACCCCGCTGGCTGTTGAAGGTAGCAGGCCTGGTTCTGAGTTCAGTAAACACACATGTCTTTATTTCAAAACAAAGTATGGATGGAGACGATTGGTGGCAGAGAACACTATAAAGGCCAAAGAGTCTTAAGGAAATCTCAGAAGTAAGATCCACTCAGGAGCCTAAGAGAATAAATGTTTCTTGAGGATCTAGAAATAAAAATTCCTAAGACTGAGAGAGAACAAGACAAAAAGGAAGACGAGGAGGAGGGAAAGGAACAGAAAGGGCAGGAGAAGGAAGAGAAGAAAGAACAAATGGGAGGAGAATAAGGATGAAAGACAAGGAAGGGGAGACGGGGGAAGGGGAAGGAGGAGAAGAAAAAGCAAATCGGTCTAGAAAATGGAATTCTGCAATTCCTCTACATTCCTCTAATTTTATTATTTAAAAATAACCTCCACCTACATGGTCCTCACCGTCTTTAATAAATCACATCAATGCCTTCAGAAAAAATGACCCTGAGGTTGTGCTGCTGAGCTACTTTGAATGAGTTATGGCGCCAGAATAAAAGGCCTTGTTGCTTTTAGACAGGACAGAGCACTGTCTGGTAAGGAGAGAAGGAAAGTGCAATTGCAGAGGTGTCTGCCTCCCCTAAGTACCTCTCTAAACTGTCATTTGGTACCCAAAATCATTTCATCAGAAATCGTAACAATAAAATACTAAAAATATACATGCCATGTATTGAGCAGTCCCAAAGTGTCTAACTCCCTGCTAATTGCCCTGAATATATCAGCACATCTAATCTTCATAAGAAGTCTAGGAGGGAAGGACTGTTATTCTCCCCCATTAGAGAAAGGAAGAAGTAAAGCTCAACGAAGTTAATTAGCTGACCCAGGATCACAAAAGCTAGATAATACGAAATCTATGACTCCAGCCTCAGTCAGTGTGATTCCAGAATTACAAATAAGGCTTCACTTACAAGTCCCACTTGCTGAGAGAAGTAACAATCAGAGTTAAACACGTTCACACCAAGGTGTAAATGACTGATTCCTCACACTCAGCATGAGAGCCTTGAACTTCATAAATGGCAAGAGGAAGGCAAGTAAGAGGAAGAGATACCAGTAGGGGTGAGGATGGGGACACTGATGGGGAAGGAAGAACTGTTCGAGGAAGGGAAGGGCCCAAGTTGCCCAGAGCCACTTTCATGTACTTAGCAAGTTGACTGGGGTGAACTCTGTATAAAGATGGAAGGATGGAAAGGTTTATGCAGGAGACCACAAGTCCTTCAGCAGTAAAGCAATGGAGACAGCTATGGCAGTGAGGTGCCAGAATATCTAGAATTCTCTAGCTATAACATTTAAATCTATTATAAATTCAGGTAGAACTACATTTTAGCCCAACTCCTTGTTAAAGCATTTTTCAAAATGTTTATATTGGCCCATGAGAACTTAATTGTTACATTTTAAGCCAGTTAAATATAGCTATTACTAAAATTTAAATTCTATAAGCTTACAATGAAATATCTTCTACTAAAAAGGTGAAGATACTTAAATTTTACAACTTTCTAATTCTTTACTATATTTTGCTATCATTTCTGCCGTTGTGGTTACTTCCATCTATTCTATCTGCGTGGTGGAAATCCTATACAATGTGGTTCTATAGGATGTCTCTTCTCAACTCTGAGTTCAGTGATATCACGTTGGTAGCTTGCATCAGTCATGATGGGAGCATCTGCTGCACAGAAATTAGCAAATGTTGCACTTCAATCAACTCTCCCATCAGTGGGCCCATTGTTAACTATTTACCGGCACGCCGCTGATAGACAGCCACTTGTGGTGATGCCTCGGAAAACAGGCAGATGAGACAATGGGACCACGGGTCTACCCTACTACTAGGATTGTCTGAGACCATCATTGTAACAGAAACTTGAGGGCAATAAGCTGAGATTCTGTTCGAAACAATTTCCCTGACAAAGAACTTTCTAGAATGGTTTATATAAAGCTGGTTGATGGACTTACACAGCCTTATACTGTTAAAACCGGACAGGATCTTTCTGAGAACTCAAAGAAAAAATGCACAGATTGCCTTCTATAGGGCCACAGGATTCCTCAAAAGCACATACAGGAAAGTTTATCATACACAGTTCCATAATTTATTTACATTCTCCTTTGTCAGACGCTAGGCCCAATGTTTCTCATTATAAATAGCATTTAATATTCTTATTATTTATTTTGGAACTTCATAGACCCAGAATCACTGTGTCTAAGGGTATGACAATTTTTTGTGTTTAGTAAATCTGGCCAAATAACTTTTTTGAAAGGTTGTACCAACCGACCCACACATCATCAGTGTAAGTGACGGCCCTTACGCCTGATGGTTCCAAGATTATTGTGATGTTTCTGTTTTTTGGTATCTTGGGGGATAGGATGTTTGTGTGCATTCTTTTTAAATTTACAACTATTACACTTAAATTTATAAAAATATTTTTAAAGAAACATTTAAAATTGTATGTGTAACCCCAGTATTCAGAGATAACCACGGTTAATACTTCTGTGTATGTCTTTCTAGACCTTTTTCTATAAATACAGATTCATGATATTTTTTCCAAGAATGGGATTAGTATACACATCACCTTCTGTTGTAAAGTGTTTTTCAAAGACAATATCATGGACATCTTTCTATATCAAAAAGTATTAATTAGAAGCATCAATGTCTGAACTATATTTTATTGTATAGACATGTAAATGTAGCCTAATATAAGTTAGCCTCTACCACTGGGCATTGTTGTCATATCACTAATATAAACAATGCTGTGGGGAATCTACTTAATTATTGCTTGTGATAACAGTATAGACATCAGCCCAAATTCCTAACAGTGGAAAATTGATTAAATAAATTATAGAACATTCATATAATAGATTGTTTTGACATAACTAAGAATATTATAGAGTCATATTTAGTGTTGGGGCCAATATTCATGAAGTATTTTTAATTTTTTCATTAAATAATATTTATTATACTAATTTTGCAATTACAATAGATGAGTTCCTAAATACATACGCATAGGGAAGGTTGAAAGTAGAGGGGATGTAGGTGGCTATTTCTTACTGATGGGATTGTGAACAATTTTTAAAGCTTTTGTAATCAAACTATATATATCAACACACAGTAAAATACACTATTCTTTCTAAGAAATTATTATTTTATTCCTAAAGGTTTTATTTTTCTATTTTTCATATCTGAAATGAGTGTTGGATTTTATCAACGCATTTTTCAGCCATCTATTGAAGGGTTGTGTGGTTTTGCTTACTTGACCTATTGATCTGATGTTTTACATCAATAGATCTCCTCAAAATAAATTATCCTTGTCATCCTAGAAGTGTTACCTAATTATCTCAGGCTAATTTAGTCCTGAGAAGGCTTTGAGTTTCTTCCTCCCAGAAGAGGAGAAGCAAGAACCTTCAGATATTTATTTTGCCCTTTGACATGAGTTTATGTTTTTACAAAACAGTTTTTCACACCTGCTTTATATCATTTGATCCTGTGACAAATGCAGGCCAGGTAGTATTGTCTGATTTTATAAAAGAATAAAGAGGGGCTCAGAAAAATTAAATAATTACAGGGCCAAACAGTGGTGGAGCCAGGAAAACAACACATCCTTTGATATAAAATGCATCTCACCCTCTACACTTCATGGAAACACACTCAGCTGCCCCTTTCATTGATTTGGGGTGGCCACACCTTATTGCCGTCTCCCTTACACTCTGCAGATAGGAAGACTTCCTCCATCGTCTTAAGACTTCAACTGTCATCTTAGCCTGGAATTGCTTGGCTTTAATAAGGTCTGGGGTGTTTATAAAGAGAAGGAAGGCTGGTTACCATGGACAGAACACTAGGCAAGAGCCCAGTCTGTGGTGGGATCCCTGTGATCCTCCTCTGGCCTCTGCAGTGACAGACACTCAGAATTCAGAGCCCTTAAGTGGAGGAACTGGTTAACCGAGTCCTGCTGATGTGTAATGGATTCTCAAGCCTGCCCTTAAAGAAAACTGTCCTCTTCCAAAATGACCTTTTCACTTTGGTCCCATCCACCCCCAATATCTACACATTTCTTGTCCTCACCTTTCTCGGGATTTTGTTCTGACTCCAGAAGGTTCTAGAGTCGGTCTTCCCGAATAAGCTCCTTCTGGCCAGGCCCATACTTTCATCTCCACAGACATGAGTTCTAGGTGGGTGACCAACTGTGCTGGATGCCCTGAGACATCCAGTTTGCACCTGGGGTCCTGGGGTAATTGTTCAGAGCATCCTCTTTTATTCTCACACACCACAATGGCCAAAAAAGCAATGAGGTTGGCCGAGAGACCTAGGCCCAAGATTTAGGATTAAAGCCCATTCTCACAGCCTTATCCACTGCATCAGGAAATCCTGTTTGCTCTTCTTTCAAAGTATATCCAGAAGCTGACCATTCTCCTCCAGCTCACAACTCCCACTGAGCCCCTAAACATCATAACCCCTTACCTAGATTACTTGAGTCTTCCCCCTTCTCTATTTTTGAGCACAGTAGCTAGAGCTGTCTTTTTACAATTTAAACCAAAAACTGTCACTCTTTGCTCAGAGTCCTGCAATGCCTCCCTGTGGCCCCTCAGTGTGAATGCTCAGGTCCTTACCGTGGCTTGCAGTGCCCCAGCAGTCTGTGCCCCTGACCCCTGATTGCCCTCTTACTTCTCATCCCCTTTGATTCCTACCTGCTAGTTCTGCTCCCACCACAGTGCCCTCCTTGCAATTCCCCATCCAGGCCAGACACGCTCCCTTTGGGGCCTTAGCACCAGCTGTTCTCTCTCTGCCTGGAACACTCTTCCCCCAGAGATCTACCCAGCGTATTCCCTCTCCTCTTTAGTTTTGATCCCAGTGTCACCCGCTTCATGAGGTCATTTGACCATCCTTTTAAAAATTACATCTTCCCTTAACTATTGACACCTGCTAGCTCATCCTATTTTTTTCCTCATAGAACCAATATTTTTCCTAACAAATTACATACTTTTCTTATTTGTTATGCTTCTATGTCTTTTTCTCCATATTCTAAGTTGCATATGGTAGAGATTTTTATCTGTTTTGCTCATAGTTTATTTCAAGTACCTAGAACAGTGTCTGGCATATAATAAATGCTCAGTAAATACTTACTGAACAAACAAATCAGTGAGTCCCACAATCAGTTTTCCTGAACCCAAATCCACTCTCTCTGAACCCTTGACTGAGTGTCACCACCATCACCGCCCTGTTGCCGGTCTTGACTTAAAGCCATGTGTAGGAAACTCCACGATGCCCATCCTGGGGCTTCCTAGAGGACCACTCTGTCATCTTTGCAACTCAGTTTATGTATCTAGAAAATGGTGTAAAGGAAAAAGCAATTTCCTTTCCAATGGGTGTGTCTGGTCCTATTGAGAAGGCCCCTGTGAGTTTAAATGCAATCCCAGCGGACTCCAGGCCCGCCTCCTCCGTGCCTTATGAACGGGACAAACAGCCTGGATGGTACCTGGGGCTTCGTGTCCTCTTCATCCTTGTAGTAGTAGAGCTGCTGCGCCCTCAGCACAAAGTACCTCTGCTGCCAGTTCTTCACGATGGACCTCTGCTTCTTCAGCCAGCCCATCTTGATGGGCCTCTCCAGCGGGTTGGGGGTGGATGATGGATGGAAGGCCGCCATCTGCTCGCCAGTCATCACACTCCTTGACCGAGCTATAGAGAGGAACAGACAGGCCGACTGACTGAGGGACATGGGGCAGTCAGCAAAGAGTGGGCGGAGAGGAGGGAGGAACCCCAGAGGGGCTGAGAAGCGAGGGGGGCACGACAGCCAGGTCCAGTTCAGGGGTCCGGATCTGAGCCAGAGAAAGTCCCCCCTGAGCCAGAGAAGCAGCCGAGGGGCCAGCTCCCGGTCAGGGCCAGGCCAAGAACAAAACCCAGGCGGCGGCCAGTGGCCTGGTGCACAGGCAGTCCGGCACCGCGGCGGGCCCCGTCATTCTGCAAAGCGAAAGGTTGGCTGGAGCCTTCTGAAGAGGAAGTGGCCACAGCATCTGACAAAAGGTGCTTCCTTTTTCCTGCGTGGGAGTCAGTATCTGACAAGAGAGAGGAGAAAATAATGCCTCACTCTGAAGGCTCGGGGTGAGTCCCACGCAGCTGCAGAGGCCGCCGGAAGCTGCCTGGGCACTCTTCCACAGCGGCCGGCTAGAGGAGGGGCCACACGCCACAAGCTGTGCTAGCTCCGACCTCGCTGTCGAATGCAGGCCTCCTCCAGCGGACCCCACTCAAACCCCAGCCCCTGGCCACAGGGCCAGCCTGCAGGGAACTGGCACCTTCTGAATTCTCCTGCCCAGTGCCATTCTATCCCCTGTCCATGGAGAGTATCCCAGCCCTTTATGCTGTACAAGGAGCTCGCTGCTGCTGCCTTCCCATTACCTTTACAGTTAGGTTGTCACTGCCAATAGAACTCAGAAGCAGGATTTGAAGCCAGAGCCCCTTGAACCTGCTGCATGGTATAATTGGCTTTTATTTTCACACAGGAAGTCTGCCTGTCATTTGATTAAGTCCAGCCTGTACCTCCACATCTTGTCTCCATGGTAACTTCCACCCAGGGCCACTCTCTCCTTTCCTTCCCTAGGCAGCCCTCCATCAATCATCCTGGTTCTCATTCAACACTTCCTTCTGAGCCCCACCTTCCTTCTTTCCCAGCCGGTTCAACGATGCCCTTGTCTCCTTGGACTGTGCTGCCCTCCACACTTGCTAATACCCAGTGTCTGCACCCCTCTGCTTCTGCCAAGTGTTGCTGGAGGAAGGCTCCATCTTCCAACCCCCTTTTTCAGGTTTTATCCGTCCCTGGACCACTCACGACACAGCTAAACTAAGCCATCAACTCTACTCTCACCCCATTTCATTTCACCTGATTGGAGACTAGTTCTACCTTTCCTGACTTTTTGATAGTGGATAAATTATGCATCTCTGAGCCTCGGCTTCCTCACTTGCTAAATTAGGATGATAATACTTCCTAGTTTGTGGAATTGTTGTAGAGATTAAACAAACATATGCAAACCACTTAGCACAGTCCCTGGTCAAAGGTAAGTATATGCTACTCTTGCTATTTTTATCAACAGATGACTTTACTTCCTACTAAAAGGATGGGGGTCATCACTGAGAGCTTCTTCAACTTCCCTCTTCACTTGAAAATGTCATTCCATCATCAAGCTTCCTCTCTTTCTTCTTTCCTATCTTTAATGCATTAAATTGCCAACACCTCCTCATTGATTTTCAAAAATATATTCGGGGGTACATATGCTGGTTTGTTACATGAGTCCATTGCATAATGGTGGGGATTGGGTTTCTAGTGTACCCATCGCCCAAATATTGTAACCAACAGGTAATTTTTTAATCCTCACCTCCCTCCTGCCTTCCACATTTTTGGAGTCCTCAGTGCCTATTATTCCCAACTTTATGTCCATGTATACCTATTGTTTAGCTCCCACTTATAAATAAGAACATGGGATATTTGATTTTCTGTTTCTGAGTTAGTTAGGATAAATAGTCTCCAGCTCCATCCATGTTGCTGCAAAGGACGGAATTTCATTCTTTCTGATTCCATTATTTCTATCTCCTTCTATGCCTGTGATTCTCAGTCTTTATAGTCATGGCATACTTTCAAACACCAGAGTTTTATATGGTATTACAGAGTCTTTCTGTAGCTATCTCCAATTGTATCTAGAGTTATCACCCTATTTCCACATTTCACCCTTCTGTCCAATATTGCTGTCTGAAGAGGACTTCACTGTAACTGGGCTCCCTTGACCCTCACAAGGGGTCTGAGTTCCCATAATATACCCTTATACCTGGTTCCATCTGGCAGTCACTTCTTACCTCCCACCAACGACCTGGTGAGGTCATACTAGGTTGTATCCCAGGTTGCAAGACGTATTTGATTCAGCTTCCCATTGGACAGACATCATCACAAGAGTGCTTATACTCAGATGTAGAAAAGGTAATTTGATATTTTGATGACAATTTGGTAGCTTGCTTACAAAGGATTTGCTTTATATCAGGGTGTCTTAGCAGCCCAGTTAAGAACTTTATCTGAGATCTTGATCCTCAGTTACTTGCTATCTTCAAGGCCTTCTATCTGTAATTAATCACTTGCTCTAAGGCTGTGGAAATGATCCCAAAGGAACTACAGAAAGATTTTGGCAGAATACAATGGAGAGGAGGAAATTTGATGGACTGTATACAGCTCTGTATCTCTGTAAGTCAGAGACTGTACCTTGCAAGAACTCTTATCTGTCCTAGAAAGAGGGCAGACAGTAGGCAAAAATGAAAAAGGTAGTTTACACACAAAACTTTTGGAGAAAATCAAAGAGTGATTTATTCCAGCAGATGCAGAGGCATTCTCCCCCACCTCAGTAGCCTCAGTGAAGTCCATCCCAGTGTGGCTTTTGTGACCATCCAACTGAAGCAACATCAGATATGAGAGGGAGGACCCCCTTCTAGCAGTGGCATATGAGGAACCTTTACTTGGCTTCTGGGGTGATGCTATCAAATGGAGCTAACTCAGGAGTGGGGGAAAACAGGGAGGTGCCACATGGTGGCTAGAAGGACTCAGGCCACTTGGGCCACCCCCAGAGGCCCACAGACATCGTTAGGACCACAGTGGGGGTTAGGTGAAACTGGAAGTCTCCAACAGCATTGAAGAAGTGGGGAGGGGTTAGGAGAAGAAAAAAAAGATACTACAGATTGGAAAGAATTCACTCAGCATAGAAGAAATTAGTTGCTGATATTTTGTTCATAGTTTTGTGAAATGTTTCATGCTTTGTTGTGGCAAAAACAGCTATAACAAAAACAAACAAACAAACAAAAACCCCCTAGGAGCACGTGTGCATTCCAAGAATGACCTGGCAAAGGCAGGAATAAGTGCGAGGATCTTATGTTCCCAGACCTGGCCAAGAAAACCTTTGATGCCCTTGTGACAGAAAGGCAACCACCTTGTCTGCCTACATCTGATCAAGGCTCTGCCTGGTCATGTTTTATATCCATAAATGATACTACTCACTCTACATCCAACCAGTGTTTCTTTAGTGCCTGTTAACATCCCACCATACTTGATGTAACTATGGGCAATGGGCCACCTGTTACAAGTTAGAGAGTGGGGATAGCTCAGTATAAACTTCTGCACTGCTAGAATTAGGCCCAAACCCTGAGGGTAGGGAGACAGCTGGGGAGTCAGATGAGCTAGGGATTAAGCAGGGGCACTTTCCATCCCATGTGCAGAGCCATCTCCCTCCTTAGCCCACAGTGTTGCTCACCAGCCAGGCCTAGCATGAGATGATTAAAATAGCTGAGAAGAAAGTCTGGGGGCCTTGAGTTTGTCTTGGTTTTGATTAGCTTTCCTTGTTAGGTTCTTTGAACAGTCTCTCTTCTTTGTGGGTGTGACTTGTTCCGGATAAAGTAAACAAAGAGATCTGTTACTATTAATGGAGCTGTTTCTCATAATGAAAATAATAACCATGATAAGCTTCACTTGTGAGCCAGTCATTGTACCCCGAGTGCACGTTCCCAGCCCTTCAGGAAGGAGGTCTGAAGCAGGCTGAGGGTTGGAGAGGGGGCTGCAGGCAGACCAGGGCGGCAGGGGGGAAGGTGGGAAGGCAGTTGCTCAGTGTTTACTGAACAGCCCGAGGCGAGTGAGAAATGAGGGCCTCAATGAGGTTAGAAACATCACCTTACTCTAGTAGAGAGAGGATGAGAAAGCCCCTACCACTGCACTGTCTAGTACAGTAGCCACTAATCATGAGTGGCTGTGTCCATTTAAGTGAATTAAATAGGTTACATTAAGTTAAAATTGAGTTTCTCTGTCATACTAACCATGTTTTAAGTACTTGGTAAGCCTGTGTGTTTTTTGGCTACAGTACTGGACACACAGATAGAGAATATTTCCATTATCACAGACAGTTCTGCCGGTCAGCACTTGCCAGAACCTGAGTGCTATCATTACAAAGCGTGGGGTGGAAATGGGCCATAAAGGTGAGGCAGCATTTTATCAAATAGAGAAATCAAGCTGGAGGGCCCAGGTGACAGAGTGAGGCATTCAACCTTGATTAGAGAGGTGGTAGGGAGCTATTTCATATTCCTGAGCGAGGGACGCCCATGATAAAATATAGTTATATGACTGGACTGTTCGTGTTGAATTTTAGTCTGCAGGTGAGAGACAGTACTGGAAAGGAAAGAAGAGAAATAGAAGACGTGCCATACGCCTAGGGATGTTGTTTCTGCTGTAGAAGTTAGCTGCTTTTTGCCCCAAGATGGGGCAAGGGAAAATTAAAGAAGGAAGTATGAACAGAGAAGTCAGCTGAGAAACGTTATCACTTCCTTTCTTCATCTTCTGCCACTGAACCCTCAAAATAATCTGCTCTCAATTCTGACTCAGTCTAGATTCTACTTTGGATGGCTGTAAATGTGTGGGCGAGGTGTGAATAGTTCTTTCAGAGCTGGGGAAACAATTTCAGGTATTTTCTCAGTATGTTGATATGAGCCATGCATTAGTTTGGGAACCATGGATTTGAAAAGGGAGTAGAATTTGCATGGCTTCCCCCAGTCCTCTCTTCCGATCTGTAGACCCATCCATCCAGCTTCCTAACCCACCTCCGTGAGAATGTCAAACTCATCATGCTTACCACCTCATCAAACTTACTACCTTTCCCCTTCTCACCTCTACTATTCCTCTTGCTAACACTGACACACACGCCCAAACCTGCTTTACCTCCGCTGGTCTCTATGATGTACTTGAGTGACATTCTCCCAGCCAACCAATCAACACAGAAGGCTGCCTGTTCCTTATATTCAGCACAGACAGCATTGCTTATGACGTGAGCCTTCTAAAACAAAATTCTAATCATGTTACTTTCCTGCTTAAAAGCCTCTGATGACCCCCAACACCTCCCTCCTAAAAGATGAAGGCTAAACAACCACGGAGTTGGAGTCCTTCGTGACTTTTTCTGCTGCGTTTCCTGCTCTTTCTTCATACCCAGCCTGCACTTTATCCAGGACAGCATGCTATTCTCTCTGCTGTAATGTCCTCCCCACCCGCCCCCACCTACATCCAATTTGACCTCTTGGAAAACTCTTACTTGTCCTTCAAGCATCCCTTCAGGCCCCACTTGCTGTGAGAAGCCTTCCTGGCCCTGCCAGACTTAGTTGCTCCCTGGCTCGGGACCCTTGTCACTGGGGACACATGTGCATCGTAGCCTTCATCACCTTGCTTGGTGCTTTTTTCTTTCCCTGTCTTCCCTCTCCACTTGCACTCTAAGAAGACAGGGGTACTGCCTTGATGTTTGGCCTTGCTCATCCTTGTATCCTGCACCTAACACAGTGCCTAACAGAGAGAAGGAAGGAGAAAGTAGCAGAAGTGCACAGGCTTCTACATATACAGCCTTGGGTAAGCCATATTCTATCTCTGAGGGCCAGTTTCCTCCTCTGTTAAACTGTGATAATAACATGTATCTTGTGAGGTGATAAATCCATAGGGATTAGTAAGGATAAGTGGACAGGTCCCAGCCAGTGCCTGCTTCTTAAAGGATAAGTGGACAGGTCTCAGCCAGTGCCTGCTTCTTAAAACATGGACATTAAATGAAAGCTATTATTATTAACATTATTATTATAGTGTGGACTCAATTTTATTCTAAATGAGAGAAAAGAAATAAAATATTAAGGAAGAGAGGGATGAAAAGAGGGAGAGAGACTGAATAGAGGGAGTTTAGCTGGACATTGCACAATATCCCAGGTGCAAAGTCAGAAGCCTGGATTACGATGGAAGAGGACACAATATGAGAGGTTAATACCGAGAGGATTCAGCCACCTGCTGAACAAGGAGGAGCAGGAGACAAAGATATTTGTGAGGTTTGGGGTTTGAGTGGCTCAGGTAAGGCAGCTTTCCCCATTCATTCATTCAAGATTGAGGACTTGACATGCACCAGAACCATTTCGGGTCCTGAGGATATGAGATCAATCAGACACAGCCCTGACGGATCTGGGAGATCCATTCATGGAAGCAAGGAAGGAAATCAGAGAACAAGGTCAGTTTGAACAGTCGGGTGAGTCCAGATCTGGACATGATAAAGTGTGAGCGGGGACTGAGAGCTTCAAGCTTCCCAAGAGTTTTGGTTTTGATAAGTAACGCTTATGAATTAAGAACGAGATTAGGGGGAGAAAAGAGGTGCAAGTGAAAGCCAGGAGATTTGAGTGACATGAAAATCTCAGACCAGAAAAGTTATTTGCATAGATACTCAGAAGCCAAAGTAAAGATGGCATAGAGGAAACCAGCACAGAGGAAAGCATTTCTAACTTGAGGCTATGAGGATAAACTGAGATGCAAGACAGAAAAGGGTGCTGTTTTTCTCGGGATTTTTAGTAAAACTCCACACCTCCTAGAAAAGCATCTGGCAATTGAAGCATCTTGATAAATATTTGCTGAGTTAATAAAATAAATGTTTTAAAACGAAATGTGAGCCACCATGCAGGCATTTTGTATTTGCAAGAAATATTGGCCAATTTACCTATTGGCGGGATTTCTGGATATGTTCACTATACCTACTTGAGCAGAGTGGCTGATGGAAGATATAATCCCTGATCTAACAGTAATGAATATCAATAGTTACTTATGTATTGAGTACTTACCATGAGCCAGTCACAGTGCAAGCACTTTATACAGCTGTGTCATTTAATGCTCATGCTCTTTAGGGTAAGCACCATATTTTCACCCTCATTTTTCAGACAAGGAACCAAAGGTCACAGAGGTGAAATGACCCGCTCCAGTTAACAACTAGAAATCTGATTTCAAAGCCCGAGATCCATACCTAAGCCACAGCCCAGAAAGGAGCATGTATTCTTGTGGTAAAGAGAGGCATCCACATTGGAGATGGAATCCATGTCTAGTAATTCACAGGGTTAAAGAACCCAAAGTGAAGTGGACAGGAGAGACCATGCCACCCTTCACTGAGCTGGGAACAAAGCCACTGTTCCTAACCTATCATGTGAAGCAGCTGCCTCAGCCCCACCCATGTTGCCTCTAGATTGTGCAAACAATTTTGTGCTATTTCCGCCAGTGTATGCTCTGCAAGGCTCAGCAGGCCTTGAACAAACAGTGACAGATAAATGGTACTGAAACCTCAAGCCCACCACTGAGGCTGTGCTGACACTCCAACAGGAAAATGGACATTTTAGGTAATCCTACCAGCTGCTACCCAAGCTCATGTGAAGAGACCTAGGGATTCTGAGCAAGGCCCAGTGTGGCCGAAGCATGGGAGGGAGAGAGACTGAGCTAAGCTACTGTGGGCGGGCAGTCAGGCCCACACCACAGCTGCGGAGGGAGCCTGCTGGGGAGCTCTCTGAAACAGCAGACCTGGCATCACTACCACCTGAAAATGATAAACAGATTCATACATTCCTGCCCACACCCTGCACACATACACACATGCAACGCCCCTACCACATTCACACACACATACATGCAGACCCCCCACCTATCCTGTTGTCAGACTGCGGGATGATGGCCCTCAGTTTCCACCCAGAAGGAAATTGGGACATTTGACTTCAGAAACTTCAGGCTCATTTTCTGTATCCCTTTTCTGTCTTCAAAGCCAATGGCCCCCCATCGAAAAGCGCCCATCATTCTTTTGAGTTTCATTGTTAACTTTAGTATGAAAAGCATTGCCCCTTCAAAAGGCATCTTAAATGTGAGACTGATAACAGCAAAGGAGCCTTCTCTGTACCCTGAAATTAAATCACCAAGGGCACTCACCCTTGAGACAAATTTGTATAACCTAATTCATAGAAATATCTAAAAGTCATTCCCTAAATGCCTGCCTCAATACTCTGGAATTGGGCAGATTTAATTGTCTCATGTTCTATGGATTCTAGAAATGCCCTTTATTGTTTGACAAGTGACTATGTCAACCTAGAGGAAAAAATTCTGCTTTGGAAAGGGGCTTGGCACCAATAGCTATGTCTTCTGCAGGAAGAGGTAAAAAATGCTGTCTTGGTAGCAATATGAGACAGAGAGAGGGACATTATCTCTGTGTGTGTGAGAGAGAGAGAAAGAGGGAGAGAGAATGACAGAGAGCGAGAGAAAGGGAGAGAGAGAGGAGTACTGGCTTTCTGTTTCTTCTTTCTCATCAGCAGCTCTGGAAACCTGAGCCAGGAACAAATGTTGCAAGGTTTTTCTGCACTCCAGCAAATTTGTTTGACCTAGGATGCCTCTCCAGGGCCACCCCTCCAGTGTTCATGTTTTGTGGCTTTCGTGTTTCTTAGGAATTTAGAGTGCAGTTGCCTCTTGTGGGTCTGCGTGTCTCCATCAGTTGCAACACCTTACCCGGCCCTCTCTGCCTATCTCTGCATAACAGGAAGCCACGTGTAATAACAAGAAGCTTGCGGAATCATGAATGTTTCCTACTGAACACTGCCCCAGAGCTGCCTCTTCCTCAGCACAAGGCAAAGTGGAGATTTGGCAATCAGAGGGCAGATTTCTCTGGGGTGACACTGTAGCTGCTTAACTGCATATGCAAGCTACCTGCTTTCCCAGGCATGAGTGTAAAGGAAGAACAATTCTCATCAGGTAAGACTGCAGGATAATTAGTGCAGTAAGCTCTGCCCAGCACCCTGCTGGTGTGTTAAATTAGGAATAGCAATCGAAGTATGGACCCCTCCATTGTCAAAACTAGTCATTTATTTTAGGTAAGAGGTTTTGGTTCACTGGTTACTGGCATTCATAAATAAATAAGTGCGTTAGGATGCTTGAAATATTTGTATTGCATAAGCATGGATGAATTATACGGCCTGAGTAATGCACAGGAAGGACCCTTCCAGGACAATGCTCAAGTACTGGCAACTACCATCAAGCACTGGCCCTTGAGGAGGCCACAAGCCCTTACAGCCTAACAGGCGTCACTCCAGTCAGTTTCTGGGGCCTCTACAGCTCTTAGGGAGCTGTGATTTTAAACTTTAACTCTACTGAGAGTTAAGGTGATCAATGAACAATACTAGCAGTGGGGTGGGCCCAGGAAACAAGCCATAATGTGTTTCTCTTATTCTACAATCTGATAAAAAGATTCCATTAAAAACAGACAATTTGATCATGGATAGAGGATAGATGATACCATCGAATTATTGATTAATTTTGTTAGACGTGATCAGGACAATGTGGTTAGAAAATAAAGTTTCCATATTTTTTAAGGACGCATACTTAAGCATGGGGAAAATGTGTCTGGGATTTATTTTAAAATATCTTAGCATAAAACGGAATAAAAGAAAAAGAAAGGGATAGATAAAACAATGTGACAAAATCTTGTGTTGCATTTCAGTAGTGGTTCTCCATGGGGGTTCATTATATTTTCTCTGTTGATGTTTGGAATGCTGATATAATAAATGGCTTTTTTCAAGATTCTATTAGGCTTAAAAATAAATTCAATAGGCTTGTTGGGTTTTTTTTTACATGTCAGCTATTGTTCTAAACTTCAACTTGTCCATTTTCCAAGGTCTGCATTTCAGAACTGTTACTCCTCAGAGCACAGCAGAATGACACTGCACAGATGTTACACCACTCACATACACGTTCCCTCCCAGACAGATCCGCCTCCATCCCCCTGCACTGTCACTTTATCAGCTGATGAATGGGAAGAACCGAGGGACTTACTGAGGCTGCCAGTATGGATAGTATCTCCTGTAAAGTCAGCTTTTACCCCAACACTTACTGGCAGAGAGGGAGAAAGGGCAGTAGAAACTGGAGGGAGCCCGAGGGTGGTCTGCAAGGGAACTTAGGAAGGAATGACCACCTAGAATTCTAGGTGACCTCATGGCAAGAGCTTCCATTTCCAAATTTCCATTAAAATGACAAAGGGACTAGTTCAGTAATAATAAGGGGAAATCTAAAATGAAAGTAAAAGTAAAGAAGGATGCTATGATTGCATGTCATTTGGGGGGAAGAGGGATTTCTGCAAGATGTAGGATAGGCAAGGCTAAACTGAAGACAGCCATTGGTCCCACAACTCAATGCATATGGAACAGCCTGCCCCAGAGGGAGTGGAAAGGGCCCAAGAAAAACCTGCACTAACAACGCCTGGAGAGGAACAGCAGCAGCATGGAAGCAGGGAACAGAGGGAGACCTGAGAGCTACTTCCAAGTGTGCACAGAAGCCTGGCTGGGGCATGTTATTTCCAGTTTACCCTGGGTGCCCAAAGTCAGGCCGGACAAAAAGTAACAGCTCTGTCCTGTTAGCTCCTCAACCAGGTCACAATATCAGTGAGAACAGGGGGTGCCTTTCCAACTAACCTGGAACTACACAAAAAGAAAAACAAGAAGAAAACGAACTTTTCCTTCAACAGAGAGGGGAGCTACCCTCCCGTTTTAACCCCTTAACTGGATGTATCTTAAAAAGTTACACATAAGCTTGCCATAGCACCCAGCAATTCCACTGCTGGGAGTCTATTCAGGGGATGTGAAGGCACATGTCCATAACAGTTTTTGTATGTGAATGTTTCTAGCAGTATTACAGATGATGGTCAAAACTGAAAACAATCCAGAAGCCATCAACAGGTAACTGGATAAACAAAATGTGGGAAAGCCAAATAACGCAATACTACTCAGCAACACCAAGGAGCAAAGGACTGATTCATGCCACACAATGAACCTCAAAAACATTCAGCTAAGTGAAAGAACCCAAATGCAAAAGACAACAAATTATATGAGTCCATGCATAAGAAATATCCAGAAAGGGCAATTCTGTAGAGTCAGTGGTTGCCAGGACTGAAGGTGAGAGCAGGGATTGTTTGCAAAACAGCTGGAGAGAACATTTTGGGGTAATAAAAATGTCCTGAAACTGGATTGTGATAATCATCACACAACTTTATAAATTTACTAAAAATCATTGAATTGTACACTTGCAATGAAGGAATTTTATGACATATAAATTATACCTCAATAAAGTTTTTAAAAGAAAGATTAGAAACTAAATAATATATATAACTGCCATACACACACAAAAAAAACCACCATGGAAATAGTGACAAGTAGAATAGTCTCTGCATAGAAAAAATGAGAATAATTTTCTACACCTTTTATGCAGTGAAACATGCCGGAAACATGCCAGTTAGAGATTTTTGCCTGTTTTGCCACTCAAATGTCTAGAATATTCCGGGAATGCAAGAATTCCTCAATATTTAAAAAACTAGCAAATGGTTCAGCCCATCAATAATTTAAAAACTTGTATGTTTTCGAAGATTATGAACTTGCTTTTGATAAATTCAACATTAGTTTATATTAAATGTTAGCTATAAAGAACAAAAGATCACATTCTTAGGTGTTAAAGAGTATTTCAAACCAAAAAAAGGGTTGAGGAGAATTGAAGGAATGCTCTATATTGCTGAAAATTCGACTACAGAAAATTGGAAGAATTAAACATTTTTAGGATTCAGGCCAAATATTTGCTTGGTGTTTTAACTGTATATGGAAAAATGATGAAGTACAGAGGAGAATCTTCAAAGAAACAGAAAATGACACAGCAGAAAATTTCTGATGCTTCTACTGTGTCATATAATTAAGAGCTGTGAAGTTTATGAAAATTTTCACTGCTGTGACACTTTGCAATTTTGTTAAAGATTTTTTAGAGTTTGATAAAGAAAGCACTCTAAAATTCATGAAAGATGAACAAATATAAAAAACCAACATCATTGTCTTCGTTACAGCTGGTGACTTGTGAAAAACTATCGAGATTTTACTTTTTCATAAAATTGCATTATTTACCAGCATTTCTATCAACTTTGGGCTACACTTCATGGTACTTGAGTAAGGCTTTGCAGAATGCAGTATTTTCCCCATGATTCAGCCACTGACATCTGGCAGTTCTGTTTCCTCTTCAAAGCTGTCAAACATTATCAGCTGCCTGAAAAATGCTTTAGGGGGTTTCCCTTTTATCACCCAAGGTCCTCACAAAAATGTCAGGACTTATTTTGTATGTATCTGTGAGCAACTGTAGTGTTTCTATCTGACCTGGGCTTTCTTGGCCCACACACTAGCCTCTGCTTGACGTTTCTTTTTGGTTGGCCACTCCTTCACGGTTCTTATGGAAGAACTAGAAGAATACCACTTTTGTTTCTTTTTGCTTTCTCTGTTTGTTTTTAGCCAATAGTCACTGAAGGATCAACTAAGCTTTTGTGCAGACGTTAGAGAAGCAGGGACCAGAGATGCACAAACAGGAGGTAAAAGAAGGAGAACCATGAGGGGGTGACTCAACAGGCTAACACCAGGACCCAAGGATGCAGTCCCAATTCCAAATCCCTCTGGCTTAGCACATCTAATAGCATACGAGATCTTTTGAAGGTGAAAAATGAGTTGTAATATTTGACTTGGGCTACTTTTCTCCAATTATAACTTGTGTGATTTGATTTATTTTTTCCCAATTATTGTTATTGCAGTAAAACACACATAAAATTTACTATCTTAACTATTTTTGAGTGTACAGTTCAGTAGTATTAAGTAGATTCACATTATTGCGCAACCATCACCATCCATTTTCAGAACTCTTTTCATCTTGAAAAACTGAAATTCTGTACCCATTAAAGAGTTAACTCCCTTTTCCTTCTTCACCTATCCCCTGGTAACCACCATTCTATTTTCTGTCTCTAAGAATTTGTCTACTCTAAGCACCTCATATAAGTGGAATTATACAGTATTTGTCTTTTTTGAAGCGGCTTATTTCACTTAGCATAATGTCCTCGAGATTCATCCATGTTATAGCATATTGCAGAATGTCCTTCCTTTTTAAGGCTGAATAATATTCTATTGAATGTATATACCACATTTTGTTTGTCAATTCATTTGTCAATGGACACCTAGGTTGCCTCCATGTTTTAGTTATTACAGATGATGCTGCTATGAACGTGATGTACAAATATCTCTTCAAGACTCTGTTTTCAATTCTTTGAGCATATATTTAGATGTGGAATTGTGGGATCAATTTTTTGAGGAACTGCTATACTGTTTTCCATAGTAGCTGTAACATTTAACATTTCCACCAACAGCGCAGAAGGGTTTCAATATCTCCACATCCTTACCAACATTTGTTATCTTTCAGTTTTTTAATAGCAGCCATCGTAATGGGTGTGAGTTGCTATCTCACTGGAGTTTGGGTTGCATTTCCCTAATGATTACTAATATTGATAGCATTATTTTATTTATTGCCCATTTGCATATCTTCTTTGGAGAAATGTCTATTCGAGTCTTTTGCCCATTTTTGAACTGAGTTTTTTTGTGAGGTTTTTTTTTTTTTGTGGAGTTTGGAGCTCCTTATATATTCTGGATATTAATCCTTTGTTAGATATATGATCTGCAAATATTTTCTCCTATTCTGTTGATTTTTTACTCTGTTTGTAGTATATTTTGATACATAATTTTTAAAATTTTCTGAAGTCTAATTTGACTATTTTTTCTTCTGTTACCTGTGCCTTTGGTGTTGAAGCCAAGAAATCATTGCCAAATTCAATGTTGTGAAGTTTTTGCCCTACATCTTCTTCTAAGAGTTTTACAGTTTTGGGTCTTAAATTTAGTTCATGGGTCCACTTTGAGTTAACTTTTATATATGGTATGAGTTAAAGGCCTAACTTTATTATTTTGCATGTGGATATCCAGTTTTCCTAGCACCATTTTTGAAAAGATAATATTTTCCCCATTAAATTATCTTGGTACCCTTCTTGAAAATCATTTGACCATACACATATATGTGAGGGCTTATTTCTAGACACTCTATTCTATTCCATTAATCTGTGTCTGTCTTTATGCCATTACCACACTGTTTTGGTTTACTCTAAGTTTTGTAAGTAATCATATAATTTTTGAAATCAGGAAATGTGAGTTATCCAGCAATGTTCTTTTTCAAAATTTTTTTTGCTATTCAGGATCCCTTGAGATTCCATATGAACTTTAGGATGAGTTTTTCTGTTTCTACAAAAAAAAGTCATTGGGGTTTTGATAGGAATTGCATTAAATCTGTAGGTTGGTTTGGGTAGTATTAAGTCTTCCAACCTAGGGAGCCTGGGATGTCTTCCCATTATTCTATTCTTCTTTAATTTCTTTCAGAAATATTTTGTAGTTTTTGCGGTTTTGTAGTGCAAGTATTTCACCTCCTGGTTAAGTTAATTCGTAATTAATTTATTCTTTTTGATGGTATTGTAAATGAAACTGTTCTCTTAATTTTCTTTTCAGATTGATCACTGTCAGTGTATGGAAGTGCAACTGATTTTTGAGCTTTGACTTTGTATCCTGCTACTTTGCTGGGTTTATTAGTTCTAACAGTTTTTTGGTCGAATCCTTAGGATTTTCTACATATAAGATTATATTATCTCTAAACAGAGGTAAGTGTACTTTTTCATTTCTAATGTGGATGCTTTTTATTTCTCTCCCTTACCTAGTTGCTCTGTCTAGGGCTTCAAGTATTACATTGCATAGAAGTTGCAAAAGTGGGCATCCTTGCCCTGTTCCTGATCTCAGAGTAAAAGCTTCGAGTCTTTCAACGTTGAGTATGATGTTCACTGTGGGTTATTTAAGTATGACTTTTATTATATTGAGGTAGATTCCTTCTATTCTTGGTTTATTGACTGTTTTTATCATGAAAGAATGTTGAATCTTGTCAAACACATGACTATCATTTGAGATGATCATATATTTTTCCCCTTCATTCTGTTAATGAGATGTGTTAATGAAATTGATTGATTCTTCTGTATTGGATTGCCCTTGCATTCCAAGAATAAATCCCATTTGGTCTGGATGTATAATCTTTAAACATGCAGTTGCAGTCAGTTTTCTGTTGCAGCATTTTGTTGAGGATTTTTGCATCAATGTTATAAGGGATATTGGTCTGCAGTTTTCTTGTAATGTTGTCTGACTTTAATATCAAGGTAATGTAGAATGAGTTAGGAAGTTTCCCTTGTTTTTCAATTATTTTGAAAAGTTGCAAAGAGACTGGTATTAGTTCTTCTTTAGATGTTTGGTAGAACACACTAGTGAATACATCAGGTCTTTACTTCATTAGGAGATCTTTTATTATTGACTGAATTGCCATGGTTAGAGGTATATTCAGATTTTATTCTTTTCTAAACTAAAACTATTCTTTTACTTTAGGCTTGATAGGTTTTGTGTTTCTAAGAATTTTTCTATTGAATCTAGGTTATCAAACTTGTTGGTGTACAATTGCTTATAGTACTTTTATAATTCTTTTTATTTCTGTAGAATAGGTGGTAATTACCCTCATTTTCATTTCTGAATTTAGTAATTTGAATCTTCTTTTTTTTTTTTCATTATCTATCTACCTAAAGCTTTGTAAATTTTGTTGACCTTTTTGAAGAGCCAAGTTTTGGTTTTAACTTTCTCTATTATTTTTATATTCTATATTTCATTTATCTATGTTCTGATCTGTATTATTTCCTTCCTTCTGCTAGCTTAGGGTTTAGTTTTTCCTTTCTTTTTCTAGTTTCTTAAATTATGAAGTTCAGTGTTGATTTGGGATCTTTCTTCTTTTTAATGTAAGTATTTAAATCTATTAATTTCCCTCTTACTCCTGCTTTCTCTGTTTTCCGTAGTTTTGACATGCAGTGTTTTTTTTATTCACCTCTAAGTATTTTCTAACCATCCTTGTGATTTCTTCCTTGATCTATTGTTTGTTTAATAGTGTATTGTTTAACTTCCACAATTTTGAGAGTTTTCTAGTTCTCCTTCTCTTATTAATTTCTAACTTTGTCCCATTGTGGCTGGAGAAGATACTCTGTATGATACCTACCTTTTAAAATCTATTGAGACTTAAACTGTGTCCTAATATATGGTCTATCCTAGAAAATATTCACGTGCACTTGACAAGAATGTGTATTTTGTTGTCGGATGGAGTGTTCTGCATACGTCTCTTAAATCTAGTTGGTTTATTGTGTTGTTCAAGTCCTCTATTGCTTCACTTATCTTCTGTCTGGTTGTTCTGTTCATTAATGGAGTGGAGTATTGATGTCTCCCACATTATTACAGAACTGTCAGTTTCTCCCTTCAATTTTGTCAATGCTTGCTTTATATATTTTTATGGTCTGTTATCAGATGTGTAAATGTTTATTATTGTTATATCTTCCCACCATACTGAGCAATCTATTAATGTATAATGTTTTTCTTTGTTTCTTGTAGCATTTTTTAAATTTAAAGTTCATTTTGTTTGATATTAGTATAGTCACTCATTCTCTTTTGGTTACTATTTGCATGAAATATCCTTTTCTATCTTCACTTTCAATCTATTTGTATCTTTGGATCTAAAGTGAGTCTCTTGTAGACAGCATATAGTTGGACTGTTTTCTTATCCACTCTGCCAATCTTTGTCTTTTTAATGGTGAGCTTAGTCTAATTTACATTTAATGCAATTACTGACAAGGAGCAACTTACTTCTGTAATTTGCTATCTATTTTCTATATACCTTACAGCTTTTTTGTCCTCCATTCCCTGTATTACTATCTTCTTTTGTCTTAGTTGATTTTTTTGTAGTGAAAGGTTTAACTTTCTTCCTTCGTGTGTGTGTACATATATATTATTTAGCTCTTTTCTTTTGGTTACAATTGGGATTACATTTAATATCCTAAAGTGATGATATTCTATTTTAAATTTATATGAACTTAACTTTAATAACATACAAATACTCTGCTCCTTTAACAGCTCTGCACCCCACCCCTTTAAGTTGTAAATGTCTCAAAATTACACTTTTATATACTAATAATTTTTCATGTCTCCACAATCGTGTAGTAAACAAAATGTGAAATTACAAACCAGACTGACAATAATGCTAGCTTTTAGACTAATAATTGTTTTTAAAATGATTTGACCCTTAAATCATGCAGAAAACCAAAGGTGGAGTTACATACCATCATTATAGTAATTCTGACTTTTATAATTGTAGATGTATTTACCTTTGCTGAGACTTTTTTTTTCCTTCATATGGCATCAATTTATTGTCTAGTGTCCTTGTGTATCAACCTGCAGGAAGGACTCCCTTTAGCATTTACTGCAAAGACAGGTTAAAAAACTCCTTTAGCTTCTGTTTATCTGAGAATGTCTTAATTTCTCCCTCGTTTTTGGAGAATATTTTTTCTGGGTATAAAATTTCTAATTGACAGCCAAAAAAATAGCACTTTAAATATATCAGATCACTACCTTCTGGCCTTCAAAGTTTCTGATGATAAATTTGCTCATAATCTTATTGAAAATCCCTTGTATGAGACAAATCAGTTTTCCTTCACTGCTTTCAAAATTCCCTCTTTGTCTTTGACTTTTGAAAGTTTGATTATAATGTGTCTCGATGTGGGTCTCTTTGAGTTCATCAGCTGTCATTGAACTTCTTGGATGTTTATATTCATGTCTTCCATCAAATTTGGGAAGTTTTCCATCATTATTTCTTCAAATATTCTCTCTGTACCCTTCTCTCTTTTCCTTTTAGGACTACCACAATGAGTAAGCTGGTCCTCTTAATGGTACCCCAGATGTCTCTTAGGCTCTGATCTCTTTTCTTACATCTTTTTTCTTTCTATTTCTCATACTTGATAATTTTCACTGTCCTATTTACAAGTTTGTTGATTCTTTCTTCTGCCTGCTCAAATCTGCCTTTGAATCCCTCTAATAAAATTTTCATTTCAGTTATTGTACTTTCCAGCTCCAGCATTTCTTTTTGGTTTCTTTCTTGTATTTTCTATCTCTCTTTTGATATTTTCATTTAACGCATACATCATTTTCTTGACTTTCTCCATATTTTCCTTCAGTTTTTAAAGCATCTTTAAGATTTTTTAAAAAGTCTTTGTCTAGTATATGTGCCATCAGGTCTTTGTCAGGAACACTTTCTGTTGGTCTTTGTTTTCCCCTTGAGAGGGCCATACTTTTTTGTTTCTTTTTACGCCTCATGATTTTTTTTGCCAAAAACTGGATATCTGAATCTAACAATATGGTAACTCTGGAAATCAGATTGTCTCCCTTCCTCAAGGATTTGCTGGATTTTGTTTGTTTGTTATAATTGTTGTAGGTTGCCAAGGATCAGCCTGAGCTGCAAACTTGGAGTCTTCTTAGGTCTTTTCTGAGGCTGCACCTTCCCCTGGGCAAGTTCAATGTCTTTCCAACTTACCCCATATATGTGGTTGCTTTTGAATGTCTTAGTCTTCAATGTCTGGCTCCCAAAAAGGGAAAAGGAAAAAAATGAAGGAGACACGGGAAAAGGCACATGCTTTTTAAATCCCCTGGAAGTTACCATGTGTTGCCATTTCTTTGTCTGTACCTCTGTCACCAGAGGCAGGAATCAGTGATCACAACATAGATCCCTATTATTTGTAGGACAGGGTTCATTTTTCCCATTCTGGCTCCTGCACATTGAGCACAAGCTGCTACTGGAATGTATGCACATCTGGAAAGCCTGCCACAAGGCTAGGGGTAGAGGATGTGTAGCCACTATTGTGTTAAGAGCTGAAACTCACTGAAATTAAGGACAACTCACTGTCCAAGCCTCCTTCTGGAAGTTGCCAGTTTTGATTAGACACCAGGGTTCCAAAATAGATACATCAGACAGACTTGGAAAGAGTAATTGTTGTCTAAGTAGGGGGACAGATTCGGCCATCTTCATATAATTCTCTATGGGCTATGTTTTAAGGATATAATTTCATTAAATTTAATGCATATACCAAATAGAGATTCATCAAACATAAAATAACATGTTTTATAATAAACTGGTTTAGGGCACATTTAGAAAAGAAATAGTAAATATCTTAATGTAAAATTGTAGAAACTAAAGAAAGAGAGTTGCTCTGTGTGCTCAAGAAAGGATCAAATTTTTCCTCTTTCAACTTTTTAACTCAACCATTACCCCCACTCCTCTTTCTTGGCATTTTCTTATTGTATCAACTGTGAAACGAGACTACTTAAAATCAGACCCAAGAGAGGTAGGTAGAAGTTGTACTCAGACTGAAGAAAAAGGATGCAAAAATTTCTGTTCCTTTTAATATATGAAAAGAGGTTTCAAAATACAAATAGATAAATGTAGCTAATTAATTGACTTTAACATTATATTCAACTAATACATAGCATTGATTATGTTATACCTGGAATTGATGGATTGGCAGGGGGTGAGTTTTCAGAATGCCATTTGAAATAACTTGCATAATTTTGAAAAAGAGAATCCAGTATGAATTTTTTTTTTTTTATTTTGGAGTGTTCTGCCATAAAAATAGCGCTGGTCATTACAATCTTCCAGCACTTTTCTCTGAGTGATAAAAGCTATTTTGGAAAATGTGGCTTTTATGATCTTTGGGAGGAGGCCTGGAAAAGGAGGGTTGAGAGTTCAGAGTGACACAGGAAATCTGTGTTTATAATGCTTAAGTGTGTGGGTGTGTTCCTGTGGGCAGTGCTGGAGAGAAAAAAATAAAAGAAAATGCATGCAAACCATTGCAGGCAGGAGTTGAACAAAAGACTCAAAGAGTCTATAATATTTATGAAATGTATTCAATATTTACAGAATATACTGGATTGAGGTTATCAAAAACGACTCTTGACACCAAAAGCACAATCCGTAAAAGAAAAACGTGATATTTGATTTCATCAAAATTAAAACTAAGATAATGAAAAGCAAGCCCTAAGAGAGTGAAAAGCAAGCCACAGGTTGGGAGAAAATATTTGCAGATCATGTGTCTGAAAAAGGACAAAACTCAACAATAAGAAAAAAAGAAAATTTTTTAATGAGCAAAATATTTGATCTGAGACTTTACCAAGTGAAATGATGCCAAACAGCATTAGTCATTAAGAAAATGTAAATTAAAATCACAATGAGATACTACTACAAATATATTAGAATAATTAACATAAAATTTTTAAAAACTAACAATATCAAGGATCAGTGAGAATTAGAAACAGCTGAAATTTCTAAAAGTGGCCAGTAGGAATATAAAATGACACATCCTCTTTGGGAAACAATTTGGTAGCTTCTCATAAAGTTAAATATATACCTATCATATGATCCAGCAGTAGCACTCCTCAATATTTACCCAAAAGAGATAAAACATTATGCTCACACAAACTTATAAGCAAATATTTACAGCAGTTTATTCATAATGTCTAAAAATTAGAGACAATCCCAATATCTTTCAAGTGATGAATAGATACATTCATCCAATAGAATACCACTCAAAAATAAAAAGGACAAAACTATCTATACAAGTAATAATACGGATGAATCTCAAATGCATTATGTTGAATAAAAGCAACCAGGTTTCAAAAGGCACACATTATAGTTTCATTGATATGACATTTCAAAAAAAGCAAAAGCATGGAAGTAACAGATGAGTGGCTGTCCAAGGTTTGGATTGGGTGAGAGGGCTGATTAGAAATAGATGGGAGGAGGAAATTTTTTACGGTGATGGAACTCTTGATTGTGGTGGTTGTTACTCGGCTGTATGTATTTAACAAAACCCATCTAATTGCAGATCAAAATGAATACATTTTACTGGATGACAATTTAGAAACATTGTTTTCATTTGCCCACATTTGTTGCACATTTGTTATACAGAGCTGACATTCTCACCTCCTCCTGACCTTCAAATGTTTCCACAGATAATGCAAGTTCTGAATGAAAAAAATAAAGTGATGTTTACTATTCTATAGTGACTTGTTGAGGTAAGTAACCTGAAAAAACATGGGAATGTGGGAAAGACTACATTCAAGAGCAACATCAAGCTAAATCTACCCCAGTGATCAGGGAGTAACATTTCAGAGTGGACAGATAGCACCCCTTCATTTAGCTTGCTCTTTTGGCAGGTGCTAGGGAAAGCCATGTGATGCCAACAAGCCCACACTGCTTCAACTTCCTGTGAAGAAAGCCCTACCATGATCCCCACCCACATTATTTATTTTGGTGTCCTGAACAAATAAGAAAATGTAGCCAGTAGTGTTTTCCTTCCACAATTCAAGTAGTACTGGGTTTTGATATAAAGGAAAGCAAGATACTGGGCAAGTTGGTGTGGTTAAAAACCCTGCACAGGAGTTCTCTTGTGGAAAGTAGCAGAAAGTCCACTAATGTTCAGGAGCTCTGGGATCTAGTCTTGATTCTGCCATACAGTAACTTGCTGTGCTACTATATGAGCATTTCACATAATTTCTCTAGGTCTTTATTTTCCCATTGTCTTAGTTAATATCTTGGTTGCAAGAAACAGATGCCAAGTCAAGTTGGTTTAATCTAGATACAGATAAATAGAAAGATAGATAGCCAATAGTTCTCAACTGGGCGGTGGTTTTATCACCCACCCATCCACCCCAAGTGGACATTTGGCTATGTCTGGAGGTATTTTTGGTTTTCATATCTGGGAGGATTGATACTATCATCAATTGGGTAAAGTCCAGGGACTACCCTACAATGCATAGGATGGCCCCCAACAATAAAGAATTATCTGGATCAAAATAGTGATGAGGTTGGGAAACCCTGATATCTATATATGTATATATGTATCTCTTTGTATATATACTATGTATATAATATTTATGTGTCTGTAATTTTTAAAGCATAGTATATTATTTCACAAAATCTACAGAAATTTGGGGGGTTGGAAATCATGGCACAGGAAGAGTAGAAATCAAGGCAGATTTTGCAGGTTTTGAGGTCTCAACAGAGTTCAAAGGACTTTCTCTTAGTACCCTCTGATTTCCAGGACTCACAAATGCCCATTCTCTGTGAAAGACACAGCTTGAGGCAGCTGTTCATTCTGCTCTAGTTGGCTATGTCCAAGGGGGAGTGTTCAAGCCAAAATTCAAGCCAGTAGCCATCCTTGGAGACTGGGTCAGGAGCCCTTAGAGAGGTGGAGTTGGGAAAACAGCCCTAAAGAGGCCAATTACATTTATCTGTAAGGTACCAATAATGCCACTGCTCCTCTGGAAACCTACTATCACATAAAAGGCTGTGGGCCCCAGGGGAACTTGGAAACAGAAATGGTAGGTGTCTCCTTTAAATGGAATTCATAATATTTCTCTCTTTTTTTTCTATCTTGAAGAGCAGATTTCATTTTTTACACTTCTATAGAACAAAAGGAATCATGACTTATGTTTCACAATTTCCATAGCTGATTTCATGAACTTTAACAAGTTTTCTTTATTTATAGCAGTCCCAAACTTTATTCCCTTAGAGACGTCAGGACGTGGAGGGTAATTTTGCTGCCTGCCCTCTACGCTTTAAAGACCAAGTGAATTCAAAGAACAGTAAATCCCTGCCCCAGCACAATAAGTGGGGTCCAAAAGGATTTTACGTGGGGTCTAAAATTCAATCAACTATTCATGGTCGCGTTATTTTGAAGCTAATGAAATGGCTGCCAGGAACCTGCACTGCTTGCCAGTGGGTAGCGCCAACGGAAGCCCATCCCAAACTTGGCTGAGTTTGCCGCCATCTAGTGGCCACTCTCAGCGTTAGTTTACACCTCGCAATGAACAGGATGCGGGCCTGTGGCTGGCCAGGACCAGCGTTCAGCGGGCCATTCTAGGAATTTCCCGGTTAGTT
Organism: Piliocolobus tephrosceles; assembly: GCF_002776525.5. Classification (NCBI taxonomy): domain Eukaryota; kingdom Metazoa; phylum Chordata; class Mammalia; order Primates; family Cercopithecidae; genus Piliocolobus; species Piliocolobus tephrosceles. The sequence continues at coordinate 69,371,669 of NC_045448.1, read as the reverse complement.
GTCGCTCTTGGATTGGTCCAGACCAGGAAGACTAATTATTACAGGATTACTTAATAAGGAGCTTTTCTGTACTTGGAAACATAAAGCAATGGTTTTAATCTTTGTGAGATTACAGGCCTCTTTGAGTATCTGCCTATATGCATATAATTTTTCATACCATTTTTAGAGGGTTATTGGCTTACTAAAGCCAATCCATGGACACAAAGGGAAAGACACTGAATATAAACCTGATACATATGTTAGCTTGGTGTACTTGTAAGCCATTCTGAAGTCGTTTGGAACAGAAAGGGAAAATGGCAAGGGCAGGTGTGAGAAAAGGAAGAAATCTACTAGTAAATGGAGGATAGTAAGAGTCTTACTGTCCTCTAAAATGTGGCAAATGTCCATGGCTCTTTAGTTGTATTTATACATGCCATGTATCTCCACCTTAGCTTTCCACCCTTAAAATTGGTTCCTTTTTTACATGCCTGAGTTTTTCCTGGCCCTTCCTATTCTCCTCTGGTTTCCATCCAAAGTTGCTGGTGGACCAACAATAGGTATGGGTTGGGAGTGAGAAGACTTCCTGGGATTAGGCTAGCACCCCCCACTGGCTGGATGAGTGGGCAAGTCTTGCACCCTCCCTGGCTCAGCGTGAGAACGAGCATCCTTTAACCCCTCTTAGGATGGACTGAGACACTGTGTGCAAGTGAAAGACACTGAAACAGTCAGAAGCAGTACACAATTTTTGGAGTCTGCAATGTCATTCCAAAAACAAGTCCTTCTAAGATAGTCCATAAGTAATTCAGGCTTAAAGCGGGTGAAATAAATGTCAGCTGGACTTGCTGGGAGAGAAAGGATGTATTGTTCTATTTTCCATGGGCCTGTTGACAAGCGGCATTAATAACTATTACTAGCGCCTCCTCCCCACTACTCACATTATAAGCAAAAAGCTTTCACCTTTGGTTTCAGTAACCCCCTAACACATCACTTTTATCTCGTGGACTGTTACTTTACTCAAAGCTGAACTCTGGAATATTAAATAATGTTTTAATGTATATTTTTAGAAAAGAAAATTTTGCAAAACTCAAAACCACTACAATAAAGTAACACAACTGCAAACATTTTGTGAATGTGTTGCCATTGTGCTGTTTCTCTGGGTCTTAGCAACACTAACGGCAGCAGATCACAAACTTTGCTGCATATCCAGTCACTTGGGAGCTTAGAAAAGTTCAAATACCTAGACCACAGCCCTTGTTACTTAAATCAGTGTCTCTGGAGTGGAACCTGGGTCTGGAGAAGTTTTTTAAACCTCCCCAGGACAGCCACATTTAGTAACCACTAACTTAGTGGAGGAGTTGAGAACGTTCAGCTGAAGCACTCAGGCTGCCTTTGCATGATTCCCTTTAGCCCCAGGGTGACTGCTGTGATCAACAAAACTATTGACACTCGCAAGCACTGGGGTGCTCACAGAGAAGAAATTAAAGGCCATGAAAACTGCAAGATAGGAAATGGTTAAGAGGCTTACAGTGGAATCTGGGCTTGAAAGGGAGATAAGAGAAGTGGATGAATGTGAAATCCAGGTAGGAGGTGGACAGGACTGATGGTGCGGTCAGTTGGGGTAGGGGGAAGTCATGAGGCCACGGGACGGCTCAAAGGTGACCTAGTTCCTGGGAAACAAGATGGCAGAATGTCAGTCAGCTACGTACTTTGCAGAACCCAGCGCAAAATGAAAATGTAGAGCTCCTTATTCAAAAATCATTAAGAATTTTAGGATGGTCACAACAAAACATCAGATTCAGCGTGGAGCCCTTCTAAGCATAGGGCCCAATGCAATTGGTCCTCTTTTCCACCCACACCGTCTTCCACTTGTTCCTCCTCCTTCTTCCTTCCATCTGCCTCTCCCTCACCCCTGTATGCTGGTGTCTCTCCCTTTCTCTCTAAGCTTCTCTGTCTTTCTTTCTTCCTCTCCTTTGCCCATCCTTACCTCTAATCACAGTTACCCACTTAACCTAACTGCCCACACTAGAAAACTGAAGTTTAACTTTCGTGTTTGGATTCCTGAGTAGGGCTGCTTTTCCTGGGGCCGCTGAGTCTGAAGGATTTCTTTTCCCACACTTGAGTTTCAGTCATCAAGAAGACTTTGATTATAGGAGCAAGACATACCCCTTGTAGCTCTGTTCAGCATTCTAAGCCTTAATGACTTAAGCCCTGACCACCCTCGGGGATAGCTAAATGCTCAATTACCCACATGCTGTTCCAAATTAGCTTCAGAAACCGAAAGCCCCACTTCCCTCTCCATAAAAAAGTCAGAAATATCTCTCTGGACCAAACTGTTGTTCAATCACTAATAAGGACAAGAAAAAAGAAATGCTTCGGACTCATTTTAACTTACTTAATTTCACTGGGCTGGAGAAAAGTTAACAGGCAACAGACAGGCTATTCCACAAAAATCTCTTTGATACCTGTAATGTGCTGGAAAACGTCCTTGGCAGTGATTATCTAAAAGTGCATGGAACAGGCAAAGCCTTGCCTTCAGAAGCTTATGATCTAGTGCAAACATGCAAAGGAATGAGACTGTTTCAGGCACAAATAACAGTATGAAGAAAAAATGTAAGGTAATGGGATAAAGACAGATTGGAGTTGCAGGGGCTAATTATAGCTAATTATACTAGATGCTAGGGTCAGGAAAGACGTCTTTGAAGAGATAATGTTTGAACTAAAACTGGATGGAGTGGAGGAAAGGCCATGGTAAGATCTGGGAAGCACATTTCAGGGAGAACAGCAGACAGGCCTTGAGATGGTGTCTATGAGCACTGGGTGTTCAGAAAACTGTTAACAGAAGGAGAGTGTGGCTGGGACACTGTGGGAGGAGCAGACGACTAAAGGTGGGTGGACAGAGAGAGGCAGGGGCCTGATCCCGTGGGCAGGGATCATGAGTTTGAATTTAATCCTAAGTATACTGAAAATTTTAATGAGGAACTGACATATTTGATTTCCACTTTTAAAAGATGTTGAGTCTGGCCACCATGCAGAAAATACATGGTCCAGGACAAGAGTGGAGGCAGGAAGCCAAGTCAGCTAACTATTTCCTAGACTAGGCAAGAAATGGTGGTGTTTACAGCATTGGAGATAATGGAAATAGTCAGATTAAGGACATAAGTTGGTGGTGAATCCAAAAGTCTTTTCTGGTGGATTAGATCTGGAGTGGAAGGGGAAAACATGAATGGAAGATGACTCTAGGTTTTTAGCCTGAGCAACTCCGTGAATAGTAGAGCCTTTTGCAAAGGGCAGGTGAACTGGGTGTGGAGGGGTGGGAAGAGGGATGATTCAGAATTCTGTGCGGGACACACTGGGGGACCGAAGCCTGTGAGATATTCAGGTGGAGATGTGGGGCCATCCAGAATCCAGAAAAGAAGTTGGAGCTAATGTATGAAAGTTAGGGTAGGATTTAAAGCCATGGAAACAGCTTTAAAGGTTTTAAGGTTGGATAAGAGGACAGGTGGACTGAGCCCTGGGACCGGGGCCAGTTTCACAGAAAACCTGTACAGTCATAAAGGGCTCCATGCTTAGATGGTCCCTGCACACGGTTTAATGCTTTGCTGTCACTATCTGGAAATTCTTAATAATTTTTGATCAAGGGATCCCACGCTTTCATTTTGTACTAGGCTCCACAAATGATATGGCCAGTCCTGCTTGGGACACTTCATTGTTAAGAGATCTGGTAGAGAAGAAGCCTTCATGAAAGCAGACTCAGAAAGAATAACTAATGAGGTAAGGGAAAGCCAGAGGGCATGGTGTCAACAAAGTCTAAAAATTTTTTTTCAAGGAGAAGATGCCTGACTGTGTCAAATGCTGCAGGACAGTTGAGTAAGACGAGGACAGAGGATTCACTCTTGGCTTAGCAAGGTGTGGATTATTAGGGACTTTGAATTGGAACCTTCCTAGTGGAGTAGCATGCACCAGTGCTTAACTGGGCTGACTGCTGAGTAAGAAGGAATCAGATCTATCACTTATATTTGAAAGCCTGTGTCAAGAAGACGTCTACATGGGGGTACCTGTCTCTTTTTTTTTTTTTTTTTTTTGAGATGAAGTTTTGCTGTTGTTGCCCAGGCTGGAGTACAGTGGCCCAATCTCAGCTCACCACAACCTCTGCCTCCCAGGTTCAAGCAATTCTCCTGCCTCAGCCTCCCGAGTAGCTGGGATTACAGGCCTGCATCACCATGTCCAGGTAATTTTTTGTATTTTTAGTAGAGATGGGGTTTCTCTGTGTTGCTCAGTCTGGTCTTGAACTCCCAACCTCAGGTGATCTGCCTGCCTTGGCCTCCCAAAGTGCTAGGATTACAGGCGTGCGTCACCACGTCTGGCCCTGGGGAGGTCCCTGTCTTTAAACCTATGCCCCTTCTCCCTCCATCTCCAGCTCCATTTTTCACAGCCAGGGGCCTCACACACATGGATGTGGACACCCCAGCCGAGACATCCGAACTTTGTTCTGGGCCTCGCTGCAATCATCCGTCTGCAGAAAAACCAGTGGGAGGACCTAGGAAAACATTCTTGCAGCTCCTGGCCATCTGCATAGGGAATTTCACAATCTCAGAGGGTCTAGAAGGCAGGCAGGGCTCAGGGTCTAGGTGGGCATGTCCCCTTAACCAGACTCCTTGCACTGTGGGGAGGAAGGAGTACAGATGGAGCAAGAAAAGAGCAGGACCCTCTAAAATACATGTCTCCAATGGAGGCCCCTGTTGTCCAGGCCTATGGGCTATACTGGAGATGAAGATGTGGGTAGACGAAAGCTTTTCGTGGTAGGAAAATTGAGTAATTCTCACTTAGTTGTACATATTTTTCTCTATGAATGTTATCAGCGAGAGTGACGGCAGAAGGAAGTGTTAAGGCCTTGAAGGGAAAATTTAAAAGTAGGCATAAACGTTTTGGGGAAAATGAAAGTGAATTTACTAGGTATGTGCTATAGTTTAAATGATGGCGTCTCCTCCAAAATTCATAATGAAACTTCATCTCCAATGCAACAGTAGTAATAGGTGTGGACCTTGGGAGGTGATTAGGTCATGGCAGCTCTGCTCTGATGGATGGCATTAGGATCCTCATAAAAGGGCTTGAGGGAGTGCGTTCACCCTCTTCTGCCCTTCCCTCATGTGAGGTCACAGCACTCCTCCCTTTTGCCCTTCCATCCCTTTCTGCCATGTGAGATCACCGAGACAGCATCATCTACAAGGAATGAGCCTTCACCAGACACTGCTCTTGAAAGCACCTTGATCTTGGACTTGCCAGCCTCCAGAACTGTAATAAATACATGTCTGCTCTGTATAAATTATCCAGTCTCAGGCATTTAGTTACAGCAGCACTAGTGGACTAAGATAGTAGGTGTAGTAAGTTGGTCTGGCTGTGTCGAGTGCCCACCTCAGATGACTGGTCATAAATTCAAAGTGAATCCAGGCAGCTCAGGGGTGATTTTCTCCCATGATGTTCAGCTGTCCAGGTACAGGCACTGAGAAGGTGGATTATTGGGTTTAAATAGGGTTAGGGGTTATGATGAGGAGAAATGGCCAGATAATTTAAGGCTGCATGTTCAGTAGTAGATTTAATGCTAGTTATGAATCTGTGGTAAGGAGGACCTAATGCAGTGACTGATAGTGAAAAAATGGGACCAGTGGAATGGTGGCTCACTGAGGTAATGTCAGAGAACTGCTGGAGTGGGTGAGCTGGGCACATAGTATGTGGTGGGCACAGAGTGGGAAGTCTGAAAGCGAGGTTTCAGAGGTGGTACAATTACAGGGGTGACGTGGTTTATTTATGACTATGAGTGGCTGAGCTGGTTGGAGGAAGTATTATCTAACAACTCTGCAAAGGAGGTGGAACTACCGGCCCCATTCTTCAGATGAGAAAACTGAGACACAGAGACACTGAAGTGACTTGCCCACAGTCAAAGAAGTAAGAAAAGGCTGAGCTGGAAATCAAACCCAGGCTCATCTGCCTTTGGAGGCCTCATTCTCAAAGACTGCCTCCTACACTCAGGTATGGCTTCGTGGTTAAGTCAAGTGTCCTTTTTTGTTTTTCTTTCAGGAAATGATTTTTATCTGGAATCTTACTTTTTATCTGTGAAGACACAAAGTTGACTACATTATCAATCACTTTCATTGCCATGCTGGGCATTTCAGGCCACAGAAGAATGAGACGGGGATCATTTCGTGCTGGCCAGAAAACTGGTTAAATCCAGGGTTTTCTGGGGAGAAATAATGAAAATAGACCACATTTATTGGTGGAAATGCAACTGCATTGTCTGCAGGCACTCTCTACTGGCTCTAAACCAGAATAACAATGTGGGATTAGAAGCTTGATTTGTGGCTTTTTGGAAGGAGCATATAGACTTGAATGAACATGTAATAGCTTGCCCCTTGTAGATATCTAGAGGCTATGGCTCAAGTGGGGCAAGAAAAGCTTTTGTTACAGAACAAACCCTGTGTCAGTTTTTTAAATGTCACAGTCACAGTCACGCTGCATATGTCTAATTCCCTTTAGTGGGACAGCCCCGCTTCCTCAGAGTGTCTCTAATGAGACTGTCAGAATCTTAATCTTTTCCTTCTTCTTACATTCTGAACCTATTAAAGTGTCCAGCACATAGTAAGTGTCCAATAAATATGTGTCAATCAGAATAGAAGAAAAATGAGCAAAATGGTACAGTCTCACAGCAGGGAGAGGGACTGATTATACCTGGGTAATTCAGGAAGCCTTCCCAGGAGGAGCTGGGTGCTGGCCATGGTCATGGGGAGGGAGGGGTAGAGTTGGAAAAAAACAAAATCCAGAAAGCAGAATAGCAAACTTAGGGGCCCGACATAGGACCCACAAGGGTAGGAATTTTTGTGTGATTCTAGAAAGAATCACCTTGCAATACACTGACAGATGTGGCTCTCGATCTTTCTGGAGAAAATGTGAGCAAGACTAACAGATTTAGAAGAAAAACAGATGGAGGGAGGTCGGGTGCGGTGGCTCAAGCCTGTAATCCCAGCACTTTGGGAGGCCGAGACGGGCGGATCACGAGGTCAGGAGATCGAGACCATCCTGGCTAACACGATGAAACCCCGTCTCTACTAAAAATACAAAAAACTAGCCGGGCGAGGTCGCAGGCGCCTGTAGTCCCTGCTACACGGGAGGCTGAGGCAGGAGAATGACGCGAACCCAGGAGGCGGAGCTTGCAGTGAGCTGAGATCTGGCTACTGCACTCCAGCCTGGGCAACAGAGCGAGACTCCGTCTCAAAAAAAAAAAACAGATGGAGGAAGCTAGCATGACAGTTTCAAGGAGGCTGAAAAATGGATTTGGAAGGACTTCTAACCATGCGTACTAAAAAGAAAGAACAATGACTCCAGGTTTAAAGATATTTTCTCCTAAATCAATTTTTGCCATAAATTGTGTGGCTTCTCAGGAAATTCAATTCAAGAAACATACAGAGCACCTATCACAATTACAGCTTTGTTTCCCTGGGCCTAGAGAGCTGATTCTAGGATTACTTTCCTGGTTTTCACACTGAGTTCCATGTCCCAGGAACAGCCTGAGTCCCAGACAAATCAGGCCAGCTGTCACTCTACCTGGGAAGGAGAATGCGGACCGCTCAGAGGAAGAAGATCAGTGTCAAAATCAAGATCAAACAGGTTGGTCTCAGGACAGAGCACAAGGGCTGGGCTGAGAATGGACTGGAGGTGACAACTCTATATCTGCTATCATCTTTACTCTGAGTTGTCTGCATGCATGGAATCAAATGCAGAACGACAGTCAAAGGGGAAGAATGCATGCACAAGAATCCTTGGGCAGCATCAGCAGAATTGAGGACAAGAAAGACGGGAGCCTCATTTTGAAGGTCCTGCTCTTCCCCCCACAATTATATCTACAAATAATGATCTGAAAGAGACTGGTAGGACAGGTACAGGCCTCTTACAGCTAATAGGAAAAACTGCTCTGCCACTGCTGTAACCCACATGTAAGTGATCACAAGCAGTTAAACACTGAGCCCCTGAAGTCCAAACTAACAACTTCCAACCTCACTTCAGTGGCCAGAGATACACATGACAGTAGGAGATGGTCGACAGTTCTGGAGGAGGAAGCACTAAGTCATGGAGGAGGGCCTTCCACACAGCAAACAACCTAGAGTCACTTTGCCTACCCAAAGCAAGGGAAGTTTGAGGAACTGCTCCTGTCATAGCACAGAGACAATGACATTTCTACAGCAGGCATTCTGCAGGAAACTTACCAGAAGCTATCATTATCTTTATTAGAAAGTCACAACTCAGGCATTTTACTGATTTGGAAAAGAACTGGCAAAAACAGACAAACAAAACAAAGCAAATAGGAAGAAAACAAGAATAGCCATGCAGACAAAATTGACACAAGTCATGCAAATTGAGAAGGAAGTGAATATACGGCATTTGGAAGCACAAAGAGTAAGAAACAGAACATGACCAGTCAACTGCAGATCAGCATGCATGCTGTGAGCCAGGAACAGACACTGGGCAGGAAAGGAGGTATCTGCAGACGTTGTAAAGACCGTATGTCTAAAGAAAAGAATGAAGAACTAAACTTAACCAAGACAAACAAAATGCTGGCACCGCTGGCTGTGGTTTTCACCAATGACTTGATTCAAAGGAGTTGATATCAGATCTCCATTATAGCTGATGTCCATTACAATAATGATAAAATGGTAATTACTAGTGTTTATAATGCACTTACTAGATACCAGCTCTTATGCTAAAGTTTGACATAGATCATCTTTTCTTATCCTCACAATAACTGCATGAGTTAGCACTAGGACTGCACTCATTTTACAGTTGGAAAACCTGAGGACCAACGTCACACAGTGACTGACTGATGATACTGGGATTCAAATTCAGATAATCTGGCCCCAAAGCCAGCTTTTGAACCACTGTGTGATAGCTGGCTCATTCCATTATGGTTAGTTTACACTTTGCCAGAAATTCTTTTTGTAAACTTTATAAAATTATTTTAAAATATTAAAAAGTATTCACATCAGACTCAGGAACTCTATATCGTACTGCTTCCTCTTTCACTTTGAAACTCCAAACCAACAAGGAAGCAAATGGTTCAGACACCATAGGCCAAAATTCCAGCAGTGGGGTATGGCCAGCCCCATCCAGAGCTGAGATCCATGTGTGCATGTTTTGGGGGTGGATGGGTAGTATGGTGTGGAAAGGAGACAGTGCAGCAGCTGTCACCTTAGTTAGTCACAGCTTAAGGAGAATAGATGGTGGTAGCAAAGTTGAGCATCACTTTCAGAAAGGTGGAGAGGTGGTAAGGGGTGCTCACAGCATGAGATGCACAGCAGGGCAATGCTGCTTAAGTACCTATCACATACAGATGAGCAAATACATGTTTTATGATGAGTAAATCAATGAGTGAACAAAATGAAATGACTGGTCTGAATGTACTGAAGATTCCATAATTTTATGTAACTCTAGGGAAAGAATATGAGTGGTTGTGGGATTGTTTTTTACTTTATGAACTAAAAGAAATAACTTTTAACATTTTAATATTCCTTGAACCCTTCTTAGATAAATTGCAATGCTCAGTCACTACTAAAAAGTATAAAATCTGAAGCTGAGTGTGGTGGCTCATGCCTGTAATCCCAGCACTTTGGGAGGCTGAGGCAGGAGGACTGCTTGGGCCCAGGAGTTTGAGACCAGCCTGGGCAACATAGTGAGACTCCCCCATCTGTATTTTTAAATAATAAAAATTTTTAAAGTATGGAAATTATTTGTAATGAACACATAAACTCTGATCAAAGACAAAGACTAAAAGTATGCTAATCAAATGGGCGTTAGAAGTTGTGATGGAGCTTCCTGGCAGCCAAGACAAAGAGGAGAACACAGCAAGTTGCACTCCTGTCTTACTAGAAAGGAGGAAGCACTGCAGTCCCTCAAAGAAGACAAAGTTATTTTCTGAGCACTGAATTCCCAAGCAACTTTCTCACATAGAGTTATACATAGAAGCTGCTGGCATTGTCCATTCTTCCTTCTCATGTTTCCAGTACACTTAGGAGCAGGTTTCATGAAATCATGACTTGCAGGAAAGCTATAAACTGAGGATCTAACATTAAAAGACAACTCAGTGAACCCTATTCTGTGAGCATAGCAAGATAATGTAATCCAAGTACAGCTTCTAGTCTGATCTGAGGTTGGAAATGAGACTGTCTATAAAGAAAGGAAACAGATGTTTGCTGAGCACCTAACATATGTCATATGCATGAAATGTTTTCTTCCTCTCAGCATATGTGTTACTAGTCTCATTTGTAGAAGCTAAGCAACTTGCCCCAGATTCACTGCTGTTTAAAGCATAGTCCCAAGCTTATGCACACTTTCCTATATCATATGTCCTCCTTTCTTTCACAATTTTATCAGAAAGACTCAATGGACAATTTAGCCCCTTTCTTTGGGCAATTTGAGGTTACTCTCCCCAGTGAGGGCCTAGAGTGCTGGTGTTACATACCTTATTAAGAACAACTCATTTCGTTCAAAAGCCAAAGGATCAGTTAGTTGTGGGGTTGACTCATATCTCCATGTTCAGAAATGTTCATGGCTCTTATCTCAAAGGAAGTCCATAGTATTGAGAGCTGTAAACTTCTCTGTTTAAATGGCCTGGGAAAGGATTATTATACTCCCTTTTCAGTGATCAGAAGAACTAGAGACTCCCCGTGGACAAGATGTTTACACTGCGACCAAAGCATGGGTAGGAACTGAGTGGTGGTAAGGGAGACCCAGATAGAGAGAGGGCTCCAGGCAGATGAGAAAGAGCTGGAAGCTGCAGAAGGGAGGACATGGCTGAAGTCTCCGGTATGCAGCAGGGGAAGGGAAGGTGACAAGAGAGAGATGGGCAGGTAAGTAGGGCCAGATCATAAAGACTCTCCATTTAATTCCATCATGCAGAGGTTCTGTACATAGTATAAAGCCTTCTGCTTCTCCAAAAAAGCAGGCACAATGTGCAGGAAAATCACTGTGAGAAAGACGGCAAGTCTGGGGCGCCCTCAAGAACATCTGCACCTAGATCTTAAGGAAGGCGAATGGTAGTGATGGGAACAGGGGTGTGGGGTCAGAATTCCTCTTAGGAACTATCTGGGGCTCCCATAGTTATTCTCATCACAGCACCTCTCTCACTGCTTTGCAGTTGTCTCTGCCCCCACTGAACAGTATGCCCTGCAGGACTATCTTCATATTTCATATTTAGCTCAGCTTCCTGGCAGCCAAGACAAAGAGAACACAGTAAGTTGCACTCCTTTCTTACTAGAAATGAGGAAGCACTGCAGTCCCTCAAAGAAGACAAAGTTATATTCTAGATCTGGCAGGCCTATGGGTATCTTTTTTTTTTTTTTTTCTTTGCACAGTGACTTTTGGTTTTTAAACAAGCTTTCAAAGAGAAAAAGGATGATGAGTAAAGCCTAACACAAGAAATGTCAATTATTTTCTCTCTTTGTAACTTTCGTATCTCAGTTCCTGTCTGGGGACTCTACAAAATTTCCATGCCATCCTCTGTGACAGAATCCCCACAATCTGCCTGTGCCTCGCTGTGGCTCTCCGTCATGCTCTTCCAGGTACTATTTGGTCTCATTTGCTGTGGCCACAAGTGGGACTTTGCTTCTACTCTTTCCTCCCTCCCATCTCTTGTATCTTAACACAAGTTCAGACCACTTGACCTGGGTGCACCTTCATGCAAGATTCTTTCCTCAAGCTGCCTTGTGTGTGATAGGACCATTTTCATCAACTTATGTCTCTCAGTTGGTCCGAGCATCTTTCCAACACCTCCACAGTGGGCCTTACTCAAAAGGACCACATTCCAGCTGCTGGAGTCCCCATAGAGTTCTCCCATTGGTTGCTATATGAAGATGCTTCATAACTGTGAGGTGTGAGACAGGGAGATGGCAGCACTACCATTAATGAAGTGACTTATAGTGATGTATACCCATGCCAGGGCCATTGGGCATCTTAACCCTGGCCTAGTTTCAGACACATAGGCACCAAGAACCACCGAGCTAGCCTCTGCCAATCCAAGTGCACAGTCTCAGACAAAGTACAGAATCTAAGTTGACCTCATCTGGCATGTACAGAGGGAATTTTGTGCATGAGTGGGTATAAAACCAGGCTCTATCTTCCCATCACCACTTAGGTTGGTCCCCACTCTGCTGCTGCTACAGAAGGCCCAGAGGTGACATCAGTCCATTTTCTTCAAATGGCCAGAAGGTTGTTGGCCTGGACAGCAGGAAGCGTGTATTTCGTGGAGAGAATTTAATTTATGCCTAAATGTTAAGTCAACAGCAACATATGGACAGACATTTTTACTTAAACAACCAATAGCAATGTAACCTCTGCATAAAAACAGTGTGGGCCCCGGAAGGAACCGCTCCCTTGTGGAACTCTTCAGTGTCTAATGAAGGCCGTGTTCATATTCTTTTTTTTTTTTCTTGAGACAGAGTCTTGCTCTGTCACCCAAGATGGATTGCAGTGGCATGATCGTGGCTCACTACAACCTCCGCCTCCTGGGTTCAAGCAATTCTCCTGCCTCAGGCTCCCAAGTAGCTGGGATTACAGGTGCCCGCCACCACGCCCAGCTAATTGTTTGTATTTGTAGCAGTGACTCTACTTGCATGTGTGGGGACCTTTATCAATCAGGGATTGGGGGCTACTCATGGAAAGCAAAGACTTTGGGCACAGCAAACAGACCACATTCAGTCCGTAACCCAGGTTGGTCTGGTTAGCATATGGTAAGTTTGGTAATGAATTGTAAAGAAAGCTCTCACCACTTTCTGATGTTCAGAAAGCTGAACACCAAACAAGCACAAATCAATTCACCATGTGCTATATAGTTTCAGGATTCTCCAGCCTGGGGAACCAGCATTTCAGTGTTCAAATAAGGCATAAAATGTGCTCAAGTAGACTGGCCTGGTCATTGGGAAGCCATGTAACTCTTTCAAGAAAGCCGTGTAACCTGAGACTGGAGGTCCAGAAAGTCTGGACCTGTCCTCCAGTGATGACAATTCAGTTAAAAAGGCACATAAATTAACAAGCAAAATATTTGAGTAACTGCATGAAGGCAGTGAAAAACTGTCATAATTCTAAAACTGAAGATGATAAAGGATCAAAGGAAGAAGTGTGTGCTCTTGGCTCCACCTCAAGTCAAGACTGTTTTGCTCTGCATTTTCCTTTTTCTTCCAACCCCTGTTCCCACCAGGATCAATAGGTCAGATGCAGGAAGGTCTGTGACTTTTTTCATCACTGCACGAAAATCTGTCAGACTCACGGTAGTGGACTCAGGTGAGTCTGCCATCCAGCAAGACCCTCTTCAGCTCTGCGATGGAAGTACAGTGGAGAGTCCCTCCCCTCGCTCTCAGAGACTTTCACTTTCACTCCAGCTCACAAGATTCTGCGGAAACTGGAAGCATAGCTCATCAAAAAAAGCTAGGGCCCCTTTCCTGGGTCACATTCTGGGGCAGTGTCTTGCTATTTCACCAAGTGCCCATTCTAGTGTCCTTCCTAAGCTATGGCCTGGCTCCCTGAGGACAGATCTCAATAACAGCCTCCAAAAAATTGAGCTACAGAGTGAATCATGAGTTAATATTTGTGTCCTAGTCCCAAGTGACCTTATATTCCACCCTTTTGGCGATCATCTACTCCAGGAGTTCTCAATTAGAGAAGATATTACCCTCACCCCCATCCCCAAGGAACACTTGGCTATATGTAAAGACAGTTTTATTTGTCACAACTGGTAGTGGTAGGGGGGTGTTACCATCTCCTAGTAGGTAGAGGCCAAGGATTCTGCTAAACATCCTATAATCCACAGGACAGGCCCCACAACAAAAAACTATCCAACCCAAAATGTTAATCGTATCTAGGTTGAGAAAACATTAAAACCACAGATTATCAGCTTTCCTGAAATAACTCCCAGTTCCACAGGTCTTCCCAATAGAGGTAAGTTTCTTTGACATATTGGTAAGCCAGTTCCTATAGTTACACCTGGACACAGGATGCCGGCGAGGGGATTGGAAGTCCTATGACTGAGTCGGGGGCTCTCCCCCATCAGAGGACTCAGCTTATGATCTGAATTCTAGTTCATGTGACACTTATAGATGCATCCTACTGTAGCCCAGTCCTTCAGGGTAACAAACTTGTAGATAGCATGGGTAATGACAAGGGCTCCTCCTTATTTCATTATGTCTTTATTATTATTTTTTCATTAAGTAATACTAAATAACATCATCTCCTTGTTTTTGTTGGCTGAAACATTCATTCAGCCAACAAATATTTATTGTGTGTCCAGTTAAGTCCAAGCACTGTGCTCTGTACTAAATGGCTGATAACTGTCTGCTGGGGCTAGTGAACACAGACCACAGTACCTACAGCAGGAGTTCTTCCTTGGGTAAGGATGAAAGTAGGGGGTGCTTGTTGAAATGCAGGATCCTGGGCCTTCCTCCGGAGATTCTGATTTTGTAAGGATGGTGCCAAGAAATCTGCATTTTTAGCCAGCACTTGATGTGAGTCTGATATAGGTTATCTATGGGACCATGCTTTAAGAAACATTGGTAAAAATCATGAAATTCGCTCAATCAAATCCCAGACCTGAGTATATGCAGTCTTGAGCTGTAGCGTGGTAATTTCCTATATCTGTGAAAAAAAATCATTTAACTATTAATTGTCTCAACCTTCTCATTTTTTAAACCAAAGGAGTGTAAGACCCTAATAACCTGTGTTCAAACACAGGTGGAAAGAGGGCAGAATGACCTTATTTATGTAGAAGCAGGACACTTTCAAAGGAACAGAACCGTATAATTTGTATGACATAGATTGAGCATTAGCCAAGTACATTTGTATCGATAGGAGGAAAATCTCTTGCTTATGTAAGAGGTACGAACACTATCTTTTCTCTGAACTGACCTCAGCATACAATCATTCATAGCTTGATTAGGGAACGCTAATCTCCCCTGGTTATCAAGATAAATGGCTTCTCTGATTACTGTTTTCTTTCAAATCCTTTCTCAGACCTACATCATTAATGTTCCGCTTGTGACTTTTCAATGGAGCACTTATTTTAGTAGCACACTTAACCCCTTTAGAGGTTCAAATCTAAAACTTGCTCAAGCAAAATTCTTCCAAGCTGTTAGAAACACTTTAATACTTATCTCTGTCTAATATCAAGGAAGTTATCTCATATATGGCCGAGATACATAAAAATGTAGGCAATAGTTTTCAGCCCAATTGCTCTGCCGTGAATTACTGTGACCAATTTAGCAATAGAAGAAATCAATATAAAGAACTTCATAACGAATATATAGATTAAACTTAATGTATCACTATCATCATTAGAAGGACAGGGTAAGGATTAAAGGACAGACTATCTCAGAAAATATGCCAGTCTCCCTTAAAATAATAATAAATACATCTCTTTTCCAACTCATCTAAGAATTCCCTCCCTTTCTGTTCCTTTAATTATATCTTTATTACGTAAGGTCTTTATTATACTTTAGTACTTTTTTATGTTCCTGTCTTGTTTTTGTTGTCTACTTTTTGCTACAAATAATACACCTTGACTCCTGGGCTCACAAGACAGAACACCCATTGAATTTACTTACAGATTGAGCACCTCAAAAGACTCTAGTCTTTGTGCTCCTGTTCAGAACCATTCAAAATATGGATAAGTTTCCAAACAGGAAGGAAATGGCATATGCTAAAAACTCACAGTTTTGTGTGTAATCTGTAGCCTTAAATCATCCGAAGTACCCCAGATCCTGTACACCAAGGAGTTCCATCCCACTGTTTTGTCCAAATGAAAGAGAACCCCCTCCCAGCATTTTAGAACTTGGACCTGGCATGCCAACTTAAATGCAAATGGTCCCTCAAACTCAGATTTGCCGCGAGATCCATTTTTAAGTAGACTATGCTCCCTGCAGACCAACATGCAAATGGTGCTCGAGTATACGTAAGAATCACAGAGGCAACAAAGAAAAGACACCAACCATACCTATTTTCGCAGCCTCCACTTTCAAGTTGAAATCCCAGTTCCTTGGCAATTTTAGGGACATTCTGCTTCCAGTTTAAGTGAGTAGTTAGTGAAGCGGTGAGTCTGTCACAGTTTGCGCCCTTCTTGTCTTTTCGCTCTTTCCCTCTGTTTTTGTGTCTGTTTTTGTTCCTCCTTAAGATTGCTTCACAAGCAATCTTAGGGTTGAGATTGATTTGCCAACGTGTCTCCTCCTTTCTTTTAGATGAAAGGTCCATCCATCTGTCACTGGAGGATGGCACCCAAACTCCCCCAGCCTCCACCCTCAGTCCCACAGGGGCTGGCACCCTGCTTTTCTTGCTTTCAGTTTTACCAGAAATATCCCAATTGACACCTCCCTCTGAGTCATGGGAAGCAAAGCTCCTTTTCGAAAGAATCTCAGGCCTCACTGAGTTGAGGTCGTGATAAACAACTGCTGCCTCTCGGTTGTGTGTGTGTGTGTGTGTGTGTGTGTTTAACTGTCTGCTTCCTTGCATTTGAGGAAGTGGGTGGCCGTTCAGTAAAGATGATACATTATGAGCACTCTTTCTTGAGAAAATGGTTTTTGGAAATGCTTGAAAAACCAGAATGGTTGCTTCTGTTATAAAAGGCTACAGTTTTCATTAAAAGAAAATGTCCAAACTCCCACCATCTACTTCAACTCTAAGCTCTCCTCTTCCTCACCTAATGGATCAAGCATCCAAAAATGGTCAGAAAAACAACTAGCATTCCCCCAAAGTTATCTTCTTTTAAATTCTTGCTGCTTTAAGGACCATGTCGCAAGCTCTCCAGCTGCTTAGGATAAAGTTTGCAAGTGATCTCAGCCTGATGTAGGGAGGGTTTTGATGTATTTGGCTTTAATGAATCAACTGAAGCTAGGTCGACCCACTCACATATCATAAGCGTTCTTTGGCATTGCACACAGGGTGTGGGCTTTAGAATCAGGTGTGTGGGCTGTATACATGGTGTGGGCTTCCATTTGTTAGCTCTTCAACTTTTTAACAAGCAACTGAATCTTTCCAGACCTTAATGTCCTCATCAGTAAAATGGGGTTGATAATAACCACAGCTCAAAGCGTTTTTGCAAAGGAATCTAGCGCAGAGCTTGACACAGAGTGGTTGCACCACAAACATTAGTTCAACCTTTATTCTCTTCTATTTAGTTCAGTTACGTGACAAGCTTTCATGTTTAACTGGGTCAGCCTAACCTAGTGATTAAGCATTTGGGCCCTGGAAACAGATCACTGGTAGTCAAATCCTGGCTTTCTTGCTGTGGGACTACGGACAAGTTTCTTGACCACTTTGTGCTTCAATTCTTATCTGTAGATGGGGCAAATAATAGGGCTTACTTCACAGGCTGTTGTGAGGCTTTAGTAGAAAAGCCAGCACAAAGTGCTCAGAATAGTCACTGTTAGCCAGCATCTAAGCTGCACACCTTGCTCCATTCATTCTCCAACCCTCCTAGATGACTCTGTCATACTTTCTTCTTCACCTGCCACTTGCTTACTCTTGCTGACGACCTGGGTTCCCGTTTCATTGAGAAAATTGATGTAACTGCGAGAGAATATCCCCAAGCTTCCTTCACTCTATCTGCTCACCTACCTGCATGCAAGCTGTGTCCCTAACCTTATTCTTGGTACAATGGGTGAACTGGCTGTTACCGCTCTCCCATCCCTGTTGCATCACCAATTTCTCCTTTCTCTTGGATCCTTCTTGTCAGCGTTCAAACTTATTATTTTTTATCCCACATAAAAACTCTCTGGATGCCACCACCCCCTTGGGCTAGAGTCCTATTTCTCTCCTTCATTTCTGAACCAAGCTTTAGTAAGAACTGTCTAACTTGCAAATATCTCTCCTCTTACTCTATCCTGAATCCCTTAACTGATGTTTTTGCCCCTGTGACCCCACAAAATATATTCTTATCAAGGATACCTATGACTTCCCTGTCACTAAACTCACAGGTCAGTGCTTCATATTCATCTCGCAGCCCCATCTGCCGGGTCGGACACATTTGATAGCTCTCTCCAACTCTGAGCCCTCTGTCCTTGGGGCTCCCACAGCCCACGGTTGGCCTGGCTGTCTGCCTGCCTTTCTGGCTTTTCTGTGTCTGTTTTCTTGCTGATTCCTTCTCATCTCTCCGACCTCTGAATATTGGAGGAAACCAACACTCGACTGGACTCCTTTTCCATCCACACTCACACCTTAGTGAGCTCATCTGTCTCAAGGCTTTAAATGCCACATATTTGCAGATGATTCCAAAGTGTATTTCCAGCTCAGGCCCCCTGAACTCTGAATCACATGGATCTCTACTTAGATCTATAGTAGCCATCTCAAACTAAATGCGTCCAAACTGTATATGCAGAGAACGAGGCTGAAGGAACAGTAGTGACCTGGGATATACTCCTCTCTTCAAGAATGAAAGGAGCATGAAAGGAGCGTAAGAAAGAAGAACCTTGTAAGTGCATTTAACACCTCTGCGCACATCCTGTCTGCTGGCATTCCATTGACCAACACAGGTCATATGGCCAAGCCCAAAGTCAGTGAGGCCGGAAGTACACCCAGTCCTCAGCGGGAGTAGGGAGGGAGAAGGGCCGGAGGAGTGGAAGAAGGGCTGGAGGGGTGGGAGAAGGGCCAGAGTGTTTGCTGATCAAGACTCCCCCCACCACACCCACCCAGTCTACCCAGCTACCCTCCAGCCTCCCCGAGGAGCTGGATTCCACTGAACTTGACTCAGCCACTTGGAGACTTTGCACTACTGCCTGCCTAACCCAAACACCACTGCTCTTTTTCGTATCCCGACTTCGTGAAGTGGGCGTGGGAGGGGCAGCTGTCCGACCCGGCCCAGCAGCATCTCCACGGGGGAATTCAACACCATCTAAAATTTCAGTCCTGGGACCTTTAAACTCAGGAACTTTGAAAATATTTTGAAGGTGGCATTAAGAAACACGCAGGGAACTTCCTTTACTTTTCAGGGTAGGTTCCTGTCAGTCTTGGAAAAACTCGTGACCCATGGGGGAAGTTAGTTGTGCATATGCGGAAAGGCAATCAGATGAAAAGCTCACTCCCTGCAAGGGCCCAGCACAGCAGCCTTCCCCCACCACAGAGCTCTCCCTCGGTCAGTCGACTAGGTACTGTTGCTCCCTCTCTCTGATCTTCATAAAAAGAAGAGCCAGATGCCTTGCCTGGTCCCAAAGTTTGAATTAGCATCTGCAGTAGCACAAGCAAACATTCATCCATCTATTGTATTGGTTTGTTGAATGCTGAGCGGTTTTATTAAGGACCAAATTTTTGTGGACATTGGACGAATGTTCATGAACAAGCAGACCTGGTTTCTGCTTCTCCACCTCACCGCCCTGCCACCGGCTGTTGTCTCTTACAGTCTGTTGGAAGAGAAGAACAATTAAGTGAACAATTGAATACAATGTGAGAGAGCTATGCTGGGGAAAGTGTAGGGAGCTAGGGGGGTGCATATGGGAGGGGCCTAACTGGACTTGGGGAGTGAAGGAAGGCTTCCTGGAAGAAGTGTCTTTTAAAGTAAGGCTTGACAAATGAGTTAGGGAGGAAAGAGGGTTGGAAAAAGGATTTCGGACAAAACGAACAATATGAATGAGGCACAGAGACAAGAAAGCTCTTCAGGTTGCTCCTAAGAAGGATGAAAGGGGTGGGGTTGAGGAGAAGTGAAGCTGGAGAGAGAGTCAGGGCTGAGCGGGGCTGGATCACACAGGACAGGTAAACCTTGACAGAGTTCTGACTTTACCCTGGGGGAAACAGAGGTCACTGGGGAGTTTTCAGCAGGGTAGGGATTGAGGAGGCTGTGGTAGATATCTAAGGGAGAGGAAGAGTGAGGGAGAGAGGTCGGCAGCATGGGCATGGGAAAAAGGGAAAACAACACAGGAGTCATGTCAATGGCAGAATTGTAGCCACAGGAGAATTATTATGCCAGAGAAAAGAGCCACCCACGATCCTGGCTTGTCACTGGAAGGGTGTAGTTCCAATCACAGAGATGGGGCATGCACAAAAACAGTGAGGATTAGTACTGAGGAACTGGGAGAAAATGTTGGGCTTAGTTTGGGGCATGTTGATTTAGGGATCCAAGGGGCACTTGAGTGCAGGTCTTCTGCACTCAAGGCTCATGTGAACCTAGAGCTCAGACAGACCATTCATTCATTCACTCGTTCACTCCGTAAAAATTTATACAGGCCTGTGTTGGATGCTGATTGAACAAGAAGGATGATTAAGAACCTGGCCTTATCCTCAAATGAGTCATGAGAGAGAAGTGTAAACATAATAGGAATGCCGTGCAAGATACGAAAATAGTGTATACACAGGGTAAAGTGAGAGCAAGAGATGGTTAGCTCTGCTGGGGTGGCTTCCCAGGAAAGGTGACCCATGAGAGAATAGTTAGGAAGCCAGGTAGGGGAGTGAGAGGAGAACACTCCAGGCAAATGAAATGGCAGATAGTTGTTAAAACACAAATACGGCCCCCATTTAGGGAAGTATCACAAATGATGTATGGCCCCCACAAAGAAGCCCCATACCTGCTAGTAGAAGCTGCAGGGGTTGCTGGGGCCAGGGTCTGATGCACTTGCTGAATGGTTGGACTCTAGCCTGAGGAGAATTTTTTTTTTTTTTTTTTTTAAGACGGGGTCTCACTCTGTCAACCAGGCTGGAGTGCAGTGGCACAATCATGGCTCACTGCAGCCTCAACCTCCTGGGCTTAAGCCATCCTCCCACCTTGGCCTATGGAGCAGGTGGGACTACAAGCGCTCACTACTATGCCTGGCTAATTTTTTTAAAACTCATTTGATAGAGTTGGGGGTCTCACTATGTTGCCCAGGCTGGTCTCAAACTCCTGGGTTCAAGTGATCCTTCTACCTTGGCCTCCAAAGTGCTGAGATTACAGACATGATCCACTGTGTCCGGCCTGGAGAACTCTTGAAACATCTTTCATTATTATTTTTACCATTACAGAAGTCTGTGCATAATCACCATACAAATTTTTTAAAAACAAAAAGAAAATAAAAATCATTGTTACCACTTAATGTGTGATAAGAACTTTTCCCATTCTTGGTTTCCTACTTCTCTCTCACTTTCTACTCATCTGTACATGTAATGTATGTATGCATGTATTGTAAATATTTTAAATGGTGCATATGCTGTTTTACAAACTGTTATCTTCCCTTGACAAAAAAAAAAAAAAGCCACGAAAAAGAATCTGTCGTTAAGCATTTTTCCAAAACACCATCAGTGGCCGCATGATTTTTAATTATATGATGAGAGCAAAATTAATTTAACAAATCCCTGTGTCATTGAGCATTGGAGATATGTATAAATTTCATAATATTCTTATAGCTGGATAAATCTAGTCCTTTTCCCCCCTCAGGGGGAATTCTTAGAGATATAAATGCTGGGAAAGTGAATAAGACTCTACTAAGGTTTGCTATGTGCTCTCAAATTGCTAAATCACTGAATTGTACACTTCGATGGGTGAATTGCGTGGTATGTGAATTATGTGTCAATAAAACTCGTTAAAAAACAAGCAGTCAGGTGAAGAACAAACACGAGAAAGTTCTACGATTCATGTTTCCATTAACAATATATGTAGGGCCCAGTTCCCTCAGCACCTCACTAACAGTTGGCATTATCATTGCTTTTATTATAAATCATTTTCAGCTGAATGAGCAAATCTTTTTTTAATTAAATAGTGAAACTAAAGTTATTTTTTTAGTGTGCTTTACTGGTCATTTGTAAGGGTCGGATGTGTCTAGGTGTCGATGTGTCTGAGTGATTTTGCAAGGAGTCAGTGCAGGGGGAGTTTCTTCTATCTTTTTTTCTGATTTTCAGCCCACTGGCTCTAGGATCTTCTTCAGGAGTGTCAGTTATCTGCATGTTAGCTCTCCACTTTGTCACTTCCTCGTCTTTCATTTTGTCATCTCTGTTACTGTCATCTTCATTTGAAGACAGCTTCTCATGTTTGTTCTTCACTTGACTGCTTGTTTTTTTACTAGCTTTTTTGATACATAATTCACATACTATGCAATTCATCCATCAAAGTGTACAATTCAGTGATTTAGTATATTCACAGAGTTGTGCAACGATTGCCATAATCAACTGTAGAACATTTTCATTTTCCACAAAAGAAGCTCCATACCCATTAGCAGACCCTCCTCATTTTCCCCAGCGCTGGGCAACCACTTTACGTCTCTACAGATTTGTCTATAGACAAAGGTGTCTATTGTGGACATTTCACATAAGGAAATCATATACTGTAATACGCGGTCTTTTGTGAAGGGCTTCTTTCCCTTTGCATGTTTTGAAGTTTCATTCATATGCAGCATGTATCAGAACTTTATTTCTTTTCATGGCCAAATAATATTCCATTGTGTGGATAGATCAAATGTTATTTATCTGTTCATTTAGCTGATGGACATTTGGATTGTTTCCACCTTTTGGCTACTAAGAAAAATGACGCTATGAACATTTGTGCACAAGTTTTTAAAATTTTGTGTATTTATTTATTTACTTGTTTTTATAAAGATGGGAGTCTCACTATGTTGCCCAGGTTGGTCTCAAACTTCTGGGCTCAAGCGATTCTCCTGCCTCAGCCTCTCAAAGTGCTGGAATTACAGGTGTGAGCCACCATGCCTGGCCTTGTGCACAAGTTTTATAAACTGTTATCTTTTCCCGACAAAATGGCATTATCATTGCTTTTATTAAAAATTATTTTCAATTGAACAAGCAAATAATTTTTTTATTAAAAAATCACCTCGCTTGGGTATGGACACAGCAGTGGAATTTCTGGGTTATATGGTGACTTTATGTTTAAACTTTGGAGGAACTGCCAAAATGTTTTACAAAGTAGCTGCACCATTTTACATTTCCACCAGAAATGTAAGAGGGTTTCGTTTTTTCCACGTATTCTCCGACGCTTGTTATCATCAGTCTTTTTTATTTTAGCCATTCTAGTGGATGGTTAGGATGAAATGTTATTATCTCGTTGGGGTTTTGACTTGCATTTTCCTGATGACTAATGATGTTAAGCGTCTTTTCATTTGCTTATTGGCTGGTTTGGTTTTCCAAAGCAGAATTCCTGCTTCGTGAAACATCCAATGATGTAGTCCCACTGAACCTGCGTTTCCTCAAGACCACATCCAGCCTCAACTTTGACTGAACAAAGTTGAACTCCAGCCTTCAACTTTGACTGAAACTCTCCTACTTTTGTCTTATTTCCATTTAATCCTGCTGATGTACATTGTACTCAGTATCATTTCAAATTTCCAGCAGACTTTTTTCTATGTACTTCAGCTGCATTTCTCCTACCCCTTGCCTAGTTTTCTCTAGAACTTTTAGGTGATGCTGTGCATGAAAAGGCAGTCACATCTTTCTGGGAGTGATTAGATCTGCTGGAGAGAGTCACTTGTCACCAAATCTCTCCCTCTCCTTCTCCATTGAGCACTCCAGGCTGTGGTTGTCACCGTCATCCCGCATCACCATGATGGTTGTAGCTGTTGTTTTCTGCAGGGATTTAAAACGATGCCTGGGCAGGGGATGGAGCAATCCTATGCCAGCTGCCTCACTGATGAGCATCAGAGAAATGGATGGAGGGAGAAGCAGAGATCAGTTTTCTGAACTTGACACAGTTTGGGTCAGAGTGAAGAACAGACTCCAGGAGAGTCAGAATGTGAGAGTCGACCTTTGTCAGGAGGTCCCTGGCCATGGCACAAAGCTGGGGGAGGTTTCTGTGAACATAGTTCTTTGTGCAGTAGGGCGATGCCCTGTTAATCAGCAGATGGAAGCTCTGCAGAGGCAGACCCTCTGAGGCAGATCAAGTGCCCTAAATTGGCACAAACCTTTACATTCCTGGGGGACTGTGCTAGGTGCTATTGTAGTCCCACTTGTATTGTTATTTTCCTTCTAATAGATTTAAGAAGAAAAGCATAATACTTTTTGTACCCACATCTTATCCAGAAGTCAGGAGAAAAAAAGGTGGCCTGAGGTCAAGCAGGTTGGGAGGAAACACATTTCTTTGTGGCCGTGAGTCAGCCAGTTTCACTCACTTGTATTTCCCACCTGACTCGTGCAGGCATTTGAATGTGGGCCCCTGTGTTGCAGGTGCACTCAACCAGTAACCACGCTTTTAGCAAATACTAAGTGCATAGGCCGGATGGCTGCATCTTGTGGTCTTGACTGACAGATGCCTCAGCATGTGTATCCTGGCATGTAGCATTTGGAGACACCAAATGTAAAGATCTTTTTCATTTGGATTTTAAAAGTCTGTATCTTTTTAAAAGCTGTATTTACAAGGCACAAAATCAAGGTTTCATTCCCATTTCCTTGGGTATACGGGAAAAAAAAAAAACAGAAAGAAAAAGTAAAAAAAGAAAGATTTGTGCAATAGGACTATGCCTTGCTGCAAGCTCAGCAGAGGCAGATTTGGCAGAGGAAGAGATTTCTGGGCTCTGAACACTCTGTGTGAGCCCAGTCGACGTGGTGCAGACTCCTGGGCTCAGACCACAGAGCCTTGTTCCTCCCAGCACTGAGCAGTGAGTTGGAGGCACCCCCTCTCGTCACTGATGTCACCTTTGCCAAGGTCCCTGGCATTGGATCTGATGTCTGGCCACAGTTTGATAGTCTATTGATCTTTATTTTTTCTAAGTGTCCCATAGCTAAAAAAAATTGTCCCACAGCCAAAAAAATTATATCTGGAGGCCTGAAGGCCAAGACTGGCATTATTGCTGCTGGGGCTCTACCTGGAGAAGGCTGCTCTGTGAATCAGGAGGTCAGGAAGGGAAATGTCTATTTAAACGGGAAATTAGTTACCAAGGGATTATAAAAAGAACCTCATGTTTTCCAACAGGAAGGGGCACACTGAGCAAATCAGGAGCAAATGTCCCTCACATAACACCTCCTTTTGGCCATTGTTCTGGATTACATTACATTAGTTTGAGCCACGTGAAGCTGCCAATATTTGACAGCTTTTGACTGGCAAGAACAATTTCATGTATTTCCACATAATAGGCCCACTCTGCCTCCTGCCACTCATTCATTCAACAAGTACAAAATGAACCGCTCACCTCTTAGGGATCAGGCAGTGCTCTAGGTGCAGAGAACACAGCCAACAAGACAGATGAAAATGCCTGTTTTTGCGGAGCTTGTTCTAATGAGGAAAGAGACAAGAAAATAAATAAGTGAAATAAATGTAATGTGTTAAGTGCTGTGGAGAAAAAGAAAACGTGCTATGGGAAGGGGTGAAAGAAATGTCACGTTGAGGGGAGAGGGGAGGGAGATTGCAGTTTTAAATAGTTGGACAGTGAAGGTGACATTTCACAGAGTAGGTGACATTTGAGTAAAGACCTGAGCCAGGTTGAGAATGAGCCAGGTAAACCTATGTGGAAGAACCTTCCAGCAGAAGGAGGTGTGAGTGAAAAAGCTCTGCCAGAGGTGAGAGCAAGCCTAGCAATTCAAGAGACAGCAGGGAGGTCCTGTGTTCATAGCAAAGGGAGGAAGGGAAAGATAACAAGAGACGGGTCAACAAGGTAATAGGGAACGAATTGTATGGGGCTTCATAGGACCTTGCTGGGACTTTGGCTTTTGCTTAGAGTGAGATTTATAGCAGAGGATTGCCTTGATTTACTGTATACTTTTAAATAATCAGGCTGGTCATGGTGGCTTACGCCTGTAATCCCAGCACTTTAGGAGACTGAGGCAGGAGGATCACTTGAGCCCAGGAATTCTAAACAGCTTTGTCAACATAGTTGAGGCCCCATCTCTAAAAGAAAAGAAAAGAAAAGAAATTGGCCAGGTAGGATGGCACACACCTGTAATCACAGCTACTCAGGAGGCTGAGATGGGTGGAATGCGTGAGTCCAAGAGTTTAAACCTTCAGTGAGCCACATTGCACCACTGCACTCCAGCCTGGGTGGCAGACAGAGATTCTGTTTCAATAATAACAATAATAATTATAAACTAATAAAAGATCACTGTGACCTCTGCATTGAGAATAGACTGAGAGGTGGTAGGGCAAGGGCAAAAGCAGAGGCCTTAGAGCTGACTGCAATGTTTCAAGGTGAGTGAGACAGCAGGTCTGCACCAGCGTGGCCTGCTCAGCTCACTGTGCATGGTTGTGCAGGTGATGCAGTGAGCAAGGCACCAGCCTCTTGGATAGGTGGGGCTGGAGTCTAGTCAGGGCACCGAGCACCAGCCCAGAGTCTAACTGTGGAGCTTCGGCCATCCAAGGAAGGAGTATCGTTCTCTACTCAAAGGCTCTACCACCCATTCAGTCATGGGGGTGGTGTTTTTCTAAATTTTACAAAAGAAACACAATATAGACCAGCAAAGGCTCTGCTGGTAGCCAGGGAGGTGGTGAGAAGTGGCTGATATTTCGTGTATATCCTGGATCAATCCTGTCTGCTCTCCCAACGGGTTGGATGACAGACATGACAGAATGAGAGAAGTCAAGGGAAATGACAAGGTCGAGCATGGCCTGAGAAAATGGAAGGGAGAAGGTCCCATTTACTGAGATGGGAAAGACAGGGAAGGAGCGGGCTGGACAGAGGCTGGAGATTGGCCCACATTAGGCCAAAGATGCCCAGTAAACATCTCCAAATGGAGATCCTACTACCACCCAGTAGGCAGCTGGATCTGAGTCTGGTGTTTAGGGCAGAAGTCCATTGGAGTGTAGTTAAATAATGTCAAAAGACTTCTTTCCTCGAACTTAAATATTTTTTGTCACCCAGAGTGGCTCAGAAAGAACATCAGTAAATGCAACTGGTCATGGCCTGAGGGTCAGCAGGTGGCTACGGCCCCATCCTCTTAGCATCCCACAGAGGTCATGCACTGCAGAGCTTCCCCAGTGAGGCAGCTCCCTGCCGTTGCAGGAGGGGCTACTATGAGAGAGGTTTTGCTCAGGATAAATAAACGTTATAGATTTCGGTGTCAGGTAGACTAAGCTTAGGGACCAGATGTTTAGAGAGTTGGAGGAAAATGTTAGCTCCCTAACACCTGAAGAGTTCGGGGCCCAGTGTGAAGTGCGGAGAGTTTGGGGCCCATTCCAGGAGGGAGTGAGCCTTTCTCCCTGGAAGAAAGGAAGCCACTCTTCCAGGTCAGAGATATACAATATGATCATTAAAATAAAGTATAAAATTCAAAATAAAACAGGGAATTATTTTTTGATGGCTAGTTCTGATGAGTTTGGACCAATTTCATAAAAGGCGTCACCAACCTTTATCTCTTATGCAAAAAAAGCCTTGTTTAGAAAATTTGAAGTAGCCAGTGCAATTAAAACTTGTGACCATTTTTATTTGAAAGATAACTATTTCCAATGTTAATCAAGTTGGCATTAGTTGAACTCACCCCAAGAAGTTTCATGTGTAGCTCCAGGTACATAGGAGGGAAAAAGCAATGAGGATTTTATACCACAGTCAGGCTTTGGAGTCTGGGGGTGTCTTGAGTGTTTCTGCATTCAGCCACATCTGTGAGTACAGATGGATTTCAGTCCACAAAGCACTGCATGGTGACATCCTGAGGGTGGTGACCAATTCTGGACCACAAACGTCCGGTGTGGTTTAAGGAGCCCCTTCTTGCCTGCCCAGTGGCCCATTACCTGTGCAAACAATGGCACACCCACTTTGATCAGCTTAGACACACCAGGTGAAAGGAAGTTGTGTTGTGGGAAGGGGTAGGTAGGAAAGGGGAGAGTTATAATCCTGACACACAGATGAAAATCTATTTCACTTTTGAAAGATAATTTTGGTTAAGCAGAGGAATCTACTGGGATCACCTTCAAATGTCCCAAAACATCTAGGGTAGAGAAAGTCTATTAGAAAATAGCCTACACATTTTAAAAGTACACAGACTTTTGCCCACCTTGCTGTAGGACTTTGGGAATCAGGGAGGTGAAGAAAAGGCAAAACACAGATGGTGGCCATTATGCATCCAGTACTTGTGCTTTTGGATGATACCAACAACAAAGTGAGTATGCTACATAATGGCTCCATAAGTAAGAGGAAGTTAATCTTCGTACAGAGTAAAGTTTCCAGAGCAAATATAGGAGCTTTTTTTTTTTTTCCTGACTGAAATGTTTCTATATCTGCGATTCCTGTTTTTTCCCAGTTTCATCCCTCAGCTCCACTAAGCCCTTAAGGCACAGTTTGTCATGGAAGCCCATTAGAGTGGCATCTCTCAAGCCACTTCCTGCCAAGGGACAGCATTGCTGTCTAACTCCTGTAATTTTAAAGATGGAGACCTTCCCTAACTGGGTGTGTGATTTCTAGAAAAGAACCCTGATCAGTCAGCTGATAGCGCACAGGAAGTTGCTCTGGCTTTTTACCGAAACCATCAATTTGGTCTTTATATAACAGTAAAGATTCCTTTTCAAAAGAAGCATGGACTTTAGATCAGTGAACACGACAGGTCACTGGACAAACCTGGACATAGACGTACCTTATTCTGAGTTTGGGAATAAAGCAGGTGATTATGATGATGGCATGAGCCAGGTACCAAGAGAAGGTCAGAGGCTGGGACCCAGGGGGTTCTGGGTGCCAACCCCTGCTCTGTCATTACTCACTGCGATTTCTGAACCCCAGACTTCTCATCTACATGGATAGGGTGATAATATCTACAGTGAGGTATTCTTATAAAAAGTAGGTTTCATTTATATGTAAAGTGCCTGGGTCATAGCAGGCACTTGTTAAACAGTAGTGTTAATAATCATTAAGTTACCTTAAAACTATCTAAAG